>NC_044031.1:442766986-443072664 GCF_901765095.1 Microcaecilia unicolor | reverse complement strand
CCCTGCATCTGTTATGCCCCCTTCCCCTTCCTTACCTATTCTTGTCTCTTACCATTTTCTCTTATTGCATTGTCATTTTTAATTCTCCTATGTAAGCCACATTGTGCCTGCGTGTGTGGGAAAATGTGGGGTAGAAATGTACTATAAATAAATAAACAAATTATATGACGCACAAAACCATTACAGTAAGCACGATTCTTTAAAGGCCAAGCGGCCTTTACAGCATCACATTTAGCATGCATTTAGTTAGTGCCGATTTTTTAGGCAGAATATATAGAATTTGGACCTTTGCACACAGACCATTTTCCTGCTTTAGGAGTAAACATGAAAAATTGTTAAGAGAAATATTTTTTTCACATTTGTAAAACATTCAGATTTATATATTCATGGTCAGATTCCAATGTTCTTATTATAATAGAAAGTTGCATAGTACCAATACATCACACTCCTCAGTAGACTAAAAGGACAATAGATATTATTGCAGTTTGTGAGTACTGTGAAAAACAAAAGACCTTTACTTTACATATATTTGAATAGAAATCAGATAATTCTGCAGCTCTGAATGATATAAAAGCTGAATAATGAGGCAGATTTATTTGACTGCCTCTGAAAAGACTGTCTCAGTCTGTTGATCAATATAGAACTAAAACCACTTCAATGTGTAATTGATATTAAAATGTGAAAACTACCATATCATGATTAATCAATAACATAAAGCCTCAATTCAATATTCAGCACTAGAGTGAACTCTACTTTTCAAAGTATATTGCCATAAGCTAATATTTTCTTTCACAAACATTATATTATTTGATGCATGTAGTATAGATATTCATCCTGCATTCTCTTTTTTATGGTGGCATATTACCCATATACAAAATTATAATGTAACCTAATACCTACCATATATGTGAGCAATTTTAAGAGGCATAAAAATGGAATCTTGGAATTAAGATAGAAATAAAATCTGAGAACTCTTTGAGAAAAAATACATGTGGTGACACATTTTAGCACTTAGAAGTGGCTAGATAAATGTTTAAGAAAAAGTGTGTAACTGAGACATTATTACAGAAGAGAGGGTATGGATATTATGAGTGATGTGAAATGAGCACTTCTTCAATCAGGGAAAAGCAGAAATAATCAGATGGGCGAACAGCAGATAAACTTCCATATGTCTGAAACATGGCAGCATGTATGTCCAAATGGCTGCTCATCTCTGTTGATAAGAAAGATGTGCATGTAGAGACAGATTGCAGTTGCCTGTATCTTGACCCAGGTAGGTAATAAAAATAATGTCTAAGTTGAAAGGACTGCTTATGAGATGCATGTATTTGGCCACCATGAAAGGGTACCTATGGCCAATAAAGAAATGCATGTGCAATCAATAATATGAGGGGTGGGAGGCAATGATTGGGTATGAGTCCTGGTGGCCACTAGGTTATATATCCATTTATGGGTGATGGCCATGCAATGATTGTCTAACCACTATGGGCCCATAAGTACATACGTATGTGTCAAGGCACACAGAGTCCCTACAATGGTATTTCCAGTCTCACATACCATAGCATCCCTTGTCAAGCAATCATCAGATATGGACAAAATGGCTACCAGGAGAAAACAGAACTTTGGCAAAGAGGAAAACAATCTCCTGGCAGCTCTAAAAATAGAAAATGAGAGGAAGCACATCAGACTGGACTAGGGAAGAAACCCTCAGGTAGCAACTAAGTGGATCTAGGAAGAAATCTGCATTGCCTTAATAATGTTATTTTATAACAAAATAAGACACGAAAAGGTGCCCTAAATGACCAGATGACCACTGGAGGGAATCAGGAATGACCTCCCCTTACTCTCCCAGTGGTTACTGACCCCCTCCCACCCTCTAAAAAATGTAATTAAAAGTATTACTTATAAGCCTCTATCAGGCTTATTTTTGAAAGGAATCGCCAGCGATCTTCCGACACAAATCGGGAGATCGTCGGTGATCTCTCAATCCCGGCCAAATCGGTATTATCGAAAGCTGATTTTGGCCGGCTTCAACTGGTGTTTCGTCGCAGCACCTGCCAACCTTCAAGGGGGCGTGTTAGCAGGGTAGCGAATGTGGGATGGGGGGGGGGTGGGACGGGGTGTGGGTACGAGATAGCCGGCTTCACCTTATAATGGAAAAAAGAGGCCGGCTCGAATGAGCATTTCGCCGGCCGAACTTGGTCCATTTATTTTTAGGGCCAAATCTGGAAAGAGTGCCCCAACTGACCACCGGAGGGAAGCAGGGATCACCTCTCCTTACTCCCCCAGTGGTCACCAACTCCCTCCCACACACACACACACACACAAAATTAAAACATTTTTTGCCAGCCTGTATGCCAGCCTCAAATGTCATACCCAGCTCCCTGACAGCAGTATGCAGGTCTCTGGAGCAGTTTTTAGTGGGTGCAGTGCACTTCAGGCAGGTGGACCCAGGCCCATCCCCCCCTACCTGTTACACTTGTGGTGGTTAATGTAGAGCCCTCCAACCCCCCCCCCAAACCCACTGTACCCACATGTAGGTGCCCCTCTTCACCCCTTAGGGCTATGGTAATGGTGTAGAGTTGTGGCGAGTGGGTTTTGGGGGGGATTTGGGGGGCTAAGCATACAAAGGAAGGGTGCTATGCACCTGGAAGCTATTTTTTTTATTTTTTGTAAGTGCCCCCTAGGGTGCCCGGTTGGTGTCCTGGCATGTCATTGGGACCAGTGCACTACAAATGTTGGCTCCTCCCATGGCCAAATGCCTTGCAGTTCGCCGGGTTTGAGATGGCCAGGTCTGGTTTCCATTATGGCTGAAAATCGGAGCTGGCCATCTCATCTAAACCCGACAATCCGCCGGCAATCCTATTCTAAACCCGGCGAGCGATTTGGCCGGCGCTAAGCATGTTTTTAAAAATACGCTTGGCTCCGCCCGCTTATGGCGCCGGCCCTGAAAATGGCCGGCCTTCGATTTTGCCCCTCCACGCCAGCTACAGATGTTATACTCAGGTCCATTAGAGCATCATACAGGTCCCTGGAGTAGTCTAGCGGTGAGTGCAGTGGCTTGCGGACCACCCCCTACCTGTTACACTTGTGGTGGAAACTGTGAGCCCTCCAAATCTCACCCAAACCATATTGTAACCACATATAGATGCCTCCTTCAACCATAAGGGCTATTGTAGTAGTGTATAGTTGGGGGTAGTGGGTTTTGGGTGGGTTTGGGGAGAGTCAGCAGACAAGATAAGGAGGCAATGGTGAAATTTGTACCTGAGAGCATTTATATAAAGTACACAGCTGTGCCCCCTTGGGTGCCCCATTGCTCTCCTGGGATGTCTAGGGGACCAGTTTACTAAGAATGCTGGCTCCTTCTACATCCTGATTTTTATGCTTTTTTAACTTGGACATTTTTTTTTTTGAAAATGGACCACAAAGAAAAACATACAAAGCACCAAACCTTGTTCAAAATGGTATTTTCAAAAAGAAAAATGTGTTTTTCTTTTTTTCAAAAATACCTTCTTTCCTATTTGGATTTTGGACATTTTTTTTTGTGAAATGTCCAAAGTTGGACTTAGAAATCTAATCAAAAATGCCCCTCTATGTTACTATTTCATTAAGCAGGGACATTAAAGTAGGCTAACCAATTCATGTTAATGACCTTTGTTAATGTAACTTTAGTACATATCTCTCTTTATTAGTGGTTATTGGAAATTGCTGTTTAATAATCTTAAATTAATTATGTAGAGGTAAAATGATAAGTAGTTGAATAATTTAACTTGTCGGCTACCTTGGATGGATGCATTTATACTATTGTAAGTTCTTGTCACTGCGTGGTTTATGCTTGCAAAGGAAAGATAGTTAGCATCTGACTTTTTCTTTGCAACAGAAGAGAGGGTGTTCAAGCATGGGATAGTCAAGAGTCCTTTATTGGTAGAGCTGACACAGGCTGTGCCTTGGCATCAAGTACCTGTGCCTGGGGTCAGTTAAAACAGTCTATTTACAATAATGAGCTGAAAGCTCACTACTCAGAAAACTGAGACTGATTACAAGAATTGATTTTACAATGAGCAAAAGTGTGCCATTGCACACCAGGGTCTTCAAGTTCTTGCCAAAAGGTGACTTGTTCTTTCAACATTTTATGTCCATTGTTTTAATTTTTCCCCTTTGTAATTATTTTACATATTGACTTTTAACTTTTTTAAAATATCATATTTGAATATTACAATCCATTCTTTAATGCATTCCTTGTTACTGCTAAGTCTCAATAATCTTTTGGAAGAACCTTGTTTTCCTGATAACCCTTTGGAGAAAGGTGATATCCATTATCTTTTTATAAAGAAACCCTGATGTTAGTAACATGATACTACTTCTAGGGGTGCCATTTTGGAGATGGTGCTGGCAGGGCAGGAGTGACTGAAGATTGTTTCTACCCTAAGACCACTGGACCACCAAGTACAGAGCTGGAAGACCACGATCATGGTGGGGAGCCCTTGGAGGTGTGGAAGATGTGATCAGGGGGTTTGATTAGATATGGGGGTTATGATCAGGGGAAAGGATGGCACAGCCCCTTTAGGCTCAAACTCAGGTGCATTAGGCCACAGCCTAGAGGCTTGAAACTCCCAGTACAGCAAAATAACCCCAGCTGTTTGGTTACTATGGTTAGGAATTTGTGGAATATGGTTTAGTATAGATTTATTTTTGTGTAGTACCTCTGCTCCAAGATTAATTAAGTTTTACTTTACCAGATATTAGCAGTCATGGCTCTTACCTCAAACCTGTCACCACATTGGAGGAGTGTATCCAGTTTCACTAACCTCTTATACTCAACCTGAATTGAGTGCAGGAAAAACAATAGCTAAAACTCAGATTGTTCTATAAACAGAGAAAAACAGTGATGAATAAGTAAATTCTTTATTATAAATTTGGACCGTTACTCTGATGCAACTGGGAACATTTATTGAGCACAGGTGTCAATTTTTTTCATATAGCTTCAAAATAGTCTAATTTCCAAAACTCACATGTAACAAACTTTTCTTTTTCAAAATTACTTAAACTGTTTTTTTTCCTTTTAAAAAGAACCAATGAGTTCTCCAAGACACCAAACAAAACTTCAAAATTCATAAATAGTCAGAGAAGTACTGTTGAAAATGTTTTGCCACTTACTCTTTCCTTGTCGCTAAACCCCAAATTGTATCCAAAGAAATTATACTTTACGTCTATTTCTTTTCTCTCTTTCAGGTTCACCCATGTACCCTGGACTCCAGGACCAGATTCCCTCAGCTAAGTATTGTTTCAGTAATAGCACCACAGACTATAACAGTTTCCCCTCTAACCCTCTGGAATAGTTCTTCCTTAGAGTCCCACAGAATGTGTTGTAATTAATTTGACAACCACTTCACTGCAATCTGTCTTAGCTCAGCTTTTGGTCTCTCTTGCAGTGGGGCCTATCTCCAGTGTACAGCATTGATCTCTTCAGGCTTTTGGAAGCTATAATCCTACTCTTTCAGAAACTCATGAGAGAAACCCTGGTTTCCTGCCACTTTATTCAAGGGACACTCTATACTGGGATGCAATAGATTTTGCATGGGCTTCTAGTTGCTTAAAATAAATTCATATTCCACCTCCCTATCTATGAAGCCTTTGCTTGCCACTGAATCCTATTCTACAGAAAAGCACCATGGTATGTATTCACTTCAGCATCAGAATATTCACAGCATTCAAATGCAGGCCCCCAGCAGAGATTCAGATCTTTACCGACCTCAGCCCACTTCACTAACAGAGGCCTACAACCAGATTTAAACACTGAAAGAAATATGGTTTTAATAAATTTAAACATCACTCAACCTTCAGTATATAAAAAGGAAATTTACTATCCAGCCACCTTCACAAATCACCATTTAGATACCCAAAGAACAAGCAAACTTTCAAAACCTCAAAGACACACTTCTGCTCTCTGTCAAGTCTTTAGCTCTTCTGCAACTGCCAACCATGCTGTCTCTTTGACAACGGAGACTCAGCTTCCATCAGTTCACCTCCACCAGCCAATCATGCCTTTCTTTTAGTATGTGGCATTAAGTTTCTTGAGGTAAAACGATTAGGCTACAAAACGAAGGCTTCAGTCCTCACAGCCCTCTCGCACGTATTCCGACTCAGTCCAACAGACGATCCTTCGTTATGCCTCCGACCCCCGGACTAATAGCAGAGCGTTGAGTCCCGCTGTTCAGCCTGCCGGAGGAGCGACAGCCTCACCTGGGAATGAGATATCACTCTCTCCGCCGGAATCCGCCATACCTCCCTGCCCTGCGTCTTTCCGAGACGAGATACAACGGCTAACAGCACCGGAAGTCAGTAGCGGTTTAGCCTTGATCGGCAGCTCCTCACCTCGGAACACAGGCGATACAATCATGGAAGCAGACGGGAAAGCTCCCAGGGAGGTAACTTTGCAGTCTATTTGGACAATATTACAAAATTTAATGGCTACATTCACAAAAGTATCACAAGAAACTACTATACTAGTAAACAAAGTAGACTCTCTAACCTTAGCCCTTGAAGATGTAAAGCAAGATATGCTGACTCGAGTAACACAAATTCAAGCTGAACATCAAACTTTAAAATCTACTACGGAGATGTTGATTAAAGATAAAATTATGATTGCTCGCAAAATAGAACACTTTGAAAACTTCAATAGGAGACTGAACTTAGAATGTTAAATTTTCCATTGGCCAGAGGGATATTGGCTCTTGATCTTGTCAAAAAATACCTGGTTGAAATTCTTAAATATCCACAAGCTGCAATCCCACCGGTCAATAAAATGTATTATCTTCCTGTTTCAAAATCAACTGATAACAGAGTTTCTCAAGAAATGGACACTTTGAATATTTCTAGAAGATTCATTATCAGAGGTTAAGGAACATCGGACTCTGCTCATCTCTTTTGTCTTCGAACAGGATTTAAATTCCCTGATGAAAGTATACTTCAAAAACTTTTCAAAAACTTTTTGTGGACAAAAGATTTGGGTATTTCCAGATATTGTAAAGACTACTCAGGAACGACGTAAAGCCTTTTTGACTTTTAGAGAGGAGGTTAGGGCAATGGGAGCCTCATTTTTACTGGCGTATCCCTGTAAATGTTGTGTGAAATATCAGGGTAACAAATATGTTTTTTTTAACCCAAGCCATTTGAAATCATTTATAGAAGCTAAGAAAATTATTAAATAGACTGCATATTAAAGACGAAGTTTAAATTGTCAGGTTAAGATCAGGCCATTTGCAATGATTTTTGTTTATGCTTTCTAAATATACTCCTACTATGAGTTCTTTGCCCCCTTGTTTTGTATTGTGGTCTAAGAAGGCTTAAGAAAGCTTTATTGCTTTTCTTTTTCTTTGTTAAAACTAAAATGTAAATGTATTATTCGCTGGTTTTCAGTTTTATAAGTGTAACTTGTAAATGATAAAAATTTAAATAAATAATAAAAAAAAAAAAAGAAAACAAAACAGCGAAGATGACTCACAAAAACACAAACAAAAATAAAAATAAAAATGACTCAAAAATGAAAATAATAAAATTATCAAAATATGAAAATCACAAAATATGTATTTAAAAATATAAAAACATCAAATAGACGACACTCTGATTATAATAATTAAAAATCAACTTTATTAGCCAAAAAATAGCAGGGAGAAAGGGACTCGACACAGCTGTGTTTCGGCCGTATAGGCCTGCGTCAGAAGTCAGAGAAATGTCCCTTTCATATTTTGATAATTTTATTATTTTCATTTTTGAGTCATTTTTATTTTTGTTTATGTTTTTGTGAGTCATCTTCGCTGTTTTGTTTTCTGTTGTTCTTTTGCAAAGACTGGTTTCTTCTGTTTTTCAGTATCCCTTTGCCTGTCAGCCATGCCACAACTCCGGGCCTGAAAATCTCCCCAAGAAACCCATACCCCAAAACAGGTCCCAGCTCTGGACATCTACTACTACTACTTATCATTTCTATAGTGCTACTAGACATACACACCGCTGTACACCTATGCTATGGATGGGCTAGTGGTGGCCTGGGACAGTCTCCAGGACCTCAGGGCCCAGTTAAAGTTTTATAATTTAACCCCAGGTTACATTTGTATTAGTTTAGGTTTATTGTTTTCATGTCTGTTTAGGTTGTTGCACTTTTTTGGATTGATATTTAAACATTACAATAGGTACTCATGTAAACACTGGTCTCAACACTTAAATTATGCACATACATTCAGTACCACTTTCCGGACAGCAAGTGGTGCTGAATAAACATTCAGAGCCGCTAGTGCCGCTACTATCCAGATCACGGCAATATTCAGTCTTCTGTCAAGACAATTTGCTAAATAGTTTTTTATTGTCCTAAAGTTATCCAAAGGATTGCAAAAAGCTGTCCTAAAGTATTCAGATAGTATATGAAAAGCAGAGGCTATAACTTTATTGAAGGTCCTTGCTTTGCCCTAGCACTATCCGGGTAGTGCATCTGCAGTGTTTATTGGTTTTCAGTAGTATTATCCCTGTAGGGCTAAATTCAATTAATGGTGCCCAAACCTAGGAACCAGGATGATCTGTGCTAAGGTAGTATTCTGTAAAGAGCACTTTGCACAGAGCATCCATTACAGAATACTAGCTTAGCACACAATTTCCTACAGATTTTATATAGCACGCCTTCAGATCCGCGCCAAAATCGGCACAGATTCTATAACAACGTGTGCAACTTAATTGGCTTAACAAGCTAATTAACACTGCTAACAGCACTTAACAAGCAATAATGAGCACTAATTAAAATTTAGGCATACAGCTCACGAAGCATATTCTGTAACGAAGTGCACCAAACTTCTAATACATGCAGAAAAAAGGGGCATGGTTATGGGTGGGGAAATGGGCATTTTCAGTGCCTAAATATAGGCATCGGTTATAGAAAACACTTAGCGCTGATTTCAGCGCTGATATTTTAAGCGCCATATATATAGAATTCCTCCTTTGTACCTAGCTTTGGGAAGGAGCTTTTTATGCCTTTGAAAGACCAGTATATTTGCTGGCGCTCAACTGATGGCAGTTAGGTGCACAAATGCAAGTACTGTATTGTATAACATCACACTTAATTTCTGGGAGCATCCCCGGCCCATCCATATCCTTCCCATGGCTACATCCCCTTTGGAGTTGCACACTATGGAATTTAGGTGCAGATGTTATAGAATAGAATGTAGGGCAGATCTGCATACAGTTCCTGAATACTGTCAAGTGCTTGTTAACTCATAATTATTGAATGTTAGTGCTTAATTGACTAATTAGTTTACACTCAGATCTGGGATCCATGCCCAAATTAAGGTGTGCTATATAGCATCCGGGGAATATGCTGCTGAACATCAGTGGATGATGCTGGCTATAGCAATTATCTAGATAGCAACTAGTGTTATCCAAATAACCACCACTGAATATTGGGGCCAATATTTATTTACTGTCTACTACATTTTGAAAGAGTATAATTTATGAGCACAGCTCTCAAAGTTAGGAACATAAATCTTTTGAATATCACAAATACTAAATTAATTGTCAGCGCAAGATAATAGATGCATTAGAACCTAATAAAATAATTTGTGTCTTTTGTGTTTTATAATAAGCCTGATGTGGAAGAGAAAGCAGAATCATTCTCATTGGATACATAGAGGCTCATTTTCAAAGCACATTGCCTTACAAAGCTACATAGGTTACCGTGGAACATTGTAAGTTTATGTGCTTTGAAAATGAGCACCTTATTATAATATAATCAGAGGAATAAGGTGGTTGTTACTTCATTTGATTAGATTTTGATGCTACTGAGTCTCTCTGGCTATATAAATCAGCAGTGTGAATGTGTCTGGAAGACTCTAGGACTTACGTATATATTCAAGATGCTTCATGATAAACAGTTTGGGGCTGATATTCAGCCGGTGGGAGGCAGCCCATATAAGTGCCACAGTTGGCGCTGACTCGAGATATTCAATGTTGAACCACATCCAGTGTCCGGCATTGAATATCCAGCCTCACTTTTGGCTGCCGGAACTTAAGCGGTTAAGCCGATATTCAGCACTGACCGGTTAAGTTCCTAGCGATTAATGATAGGATAGCTACTTTTGCGGTCCTATTTAACTGCTTAACCCAACATTGAATATCAGCACTAACTAGCTATATCACGCAATATAGCTGGTTAGCTGCTATCCCCCGGATTTTATATAGCATGACTTAAGTTGAACGCACAAATCCAGTCGTATTCTGGATTTGTACATGCAACTTAATTAGGTAACAAGCCAATCAGTGCCAATTATTGCCACTTAACAATCAATTGTTGACATTAATTGGCATTAATTAGAATTTGCATGCACAACTGTATAAACACATTCTATAACGTGATGTATGTAAATTCTAAGTCGCATAGTTGAAAAAGGGCATGGCCATGGGCATGGAATGGGTGGGCCATGGCCATTTCTAAAATCTGTATTCATTGTTATAGAATACACCCAGTCCATGCAAGGCAGCTCCTTGTGACTCTGGGCAAGTCACTTAACCCTCCATTGCCTGCCACATAGAGCCTGCCATGAGTGGGAAAGCGTGGGGTACAAATGTAACTAAAAATAAAAATAAAAAATAATTAAGGTATCAGCATTTACACCAAGTTTTACTTAGCGTAAGTGCCCACGACTAAATTTACTCATGCAGAGGGTGCTCGGCGTATTCTACAAACCACACAGAAACGTAGGTTTATTCTATAAAGTACGGCTATATTACATGATATTGCTGGCTATATGCTAATATTCTGAGCATCGCCAGCTAAGTTTGGCAGCCAAATTGGACCGCCGAAATAGAAGGCCTATCTTTGGTTGGTTTCAACTTAACCAGCCAGTTCTCAACATTGTCTTGGCCGGTTAAGTTGAAAGCGGCTAAAAATAAACCAGATATTCAATGCCGGTCACCGGAAATGGCCCAGCATTGAATATCCAGGCTCAGCCCTGACCATGGGAGGTAGCCTGGCTTACTCCCACAGTCTGAATATCAGCCCCTTATACTTTAAAGAAAAAGAGGCATAGAGGAGAGTAGACTGTTAGACTGTACCAGGCAACAATTACACCTCTAAAGACAAAAGAATGGGGAGAAATCAACCCAACAACCCTGGCCAACTTTCTTGGCAGACTGGCTGGGCCATTCTGGTCTTTATTTACAACTCAAAAATGTAATACTTCCAAGCAAATAGCATTAATACTGTGCTATTATTATTCTTTAAAAACTTACAGTTATAAAGGGGTAAAAATCATCAGTATTTTAAATATCATCCTCGCATTAACCAACTGGTAAGTGAGCTCTGACACTATGGCTTAAAGCAGTATTTTACATCTACAGCAGTGTAGTTTTAGAGTATACCCCCAAAGTGCCACCTTTGTCTCATCAAACGTGTGTTATAGTGAAACACTTCAAATATGTAGCCCATCCAAGAGCAAAATGAATGTGCATATGTGCACAAATCTTTTGTAAAATGTTATGTTTAAGCACTTATCTTAAAATCTGCACATTGTAGAGTTGGAAGTTGAATCAGCAGTTCATTGATGCACGAGCTGAGTGATCCACCAATTAGAGTCACATGCAGGCATTCGAGGCTTTCCTTACTGGTTTTGCCTCACAGGTGGAAGGCATGTCCTAGATGTCAAGCCCCCAACCCACATGATCACAGGTCACAGCTCCAAGTCCAGGCGCTCAGCCTGGGAGCTTTCCGGAGAAGGATTATAGGCGCAAAAAAGGAGGAGGCGACAGGGTCCCCCTCTCTTCCGCTGACCTGGTCATTTACTATGTTATGGAAAAAAAGAGTTCTTTGTTTAAGAGAGCATATAAGCACCTACTTAGGCACTACTTTATAAATACATCCTACCTTGCATGCACAAACACCTACACCTGATCTCGAGCAGGTGTAAGTATTTGTGGAGTGGAGGAGTGGCCTAGTGGTTAGGGTGGTTAGGGTGGTGGACTTTGGTCCTGGGGAACTGAGGACTTGAGTTCAATTTGTGGAGTGGAGGAGTGGTCTAGTGGTTAGGGTGGTGGACTTTGGTCTTGAGGAACTGAGTTTGATTCCCACTTCAGGCACTCTGGGCGAGTCACTTAATCCTCCATTGCCCCATGTAAGCTGCATTGAGCCTGCCATGAGTGGGAAAGCAAAGAGTACAAATGTAACAAAAAAAAATAAAAAACAAATATGAGTGCAGACTAACACATTTTAAAAATCTATGCATTTAATATATTTGCAAATTCTGGGCATCCAAATGGCAGGTGACATTTAATGTGAGGAAGTGTATTGTGATGCATGTGGGGAAAAGGAGCCCAAACTATAGCTATGTGATTCAGGGTTCCACATTAGGAATCACCGCCCAGGTAAAATATCTAGGTGTCATCATTGATGATACGTTGAAACTCTCTGCTCAGTGTGCAGCAGCAGCTATGAAAGCAAATAGAATGTTAGGAACTATTAGAAAAGGAGTGGAAAACAAAAATGAGAATGTTATAATGCCTTTGTATCGCTCCATGGTGCAACCACACCTTGAATACTAAGTGAAATTCTGGTCACCACAACTCAAAAAAAGATATACCAGAATTAGAAAAGGCACAGAGAAGGGTGAGAAAAATAATAAAGGGGATGGGATGAGTTCCCTATGAGGACTAGGGGGCACGCAATGAAACTACTATGTAATAAATTTAAAACAAACCATAGAAGTAAGAGCTATCAGCTTGGCGTTTTTGGCTCCCGTGGAGGTTACATTGAATATCATCTGGAAGGCGCATCAGGACCTAACGGTGGTAGTAAATAATTTTGCTGCAGATATAATCTTATTAGTAAGCCACATGGATAATCTAATCGAATCCTTGGAGAATGAAAAATGGATACAGCAAATGAAGTTCTACAGGAATAGGAAACAGTTAAGATTTTGAAAATGTTAATAGACCAGAAAAATTTGAACAAAATGAATATTATTACAGATGATTAATATCGAGATTGTTGTTTTACCAGAGTTCCGGGTATGACTCCTAAAGTTTTTTTTTCTCTGAAATGATTCCTCTTAGTATATTAATTCAAAAGGAGTGAAGTCTGTGAAACTAGGATTACCTTAATCAGTGGGAATTGGTTTAGAGATTCAAGTGTTTGTATTGTTAAATAATTTCTGGTTTTAAAAGAGAAAAAAATGAAATCAGGTGTACTATTTCCACTAATATTGGACAATAAGAGGGGCATAATTGAACGAAAACGCCTATCTCCATGGGCGTTTATCTCCGAGAACGGGTCCGTGAAGGGGCGGACCCAACTGTATTTTTGAAAAAAAATAGACGCCCATATGTTATTCGCTAATTTGTGAGCTGGGCGTTTTTGTTATTCAGTGATAATGGAAAATGAAAGCGCCCAGCTCAAAAACGAATACATCCAAGGCATTTGTTCGTGGGAGGGGCCATGATTCGTAGTGCACTAGTCCCCCTCACATGCCAGAACACCAACCGGGCACCCTAGGGGGCACTTTTACAAAACAAAAAAAAAAGGTAAAAGAGCTCCCAGGTGCATAGCACCCTTCCCTTGTGTGTTGAGCCTCCCAAATCCCCCTCAAAACCCACTGCCCACAAGTCTACACCATTACTATAGCCCTAAGGGGTGAAGGGGGGCACCTACATGTGGGTACAGTGGGTTTGGGGGGGTTGGACGACTAACGCATTAAGCAGCACAATTGTAACAGGTAGGGGGGGATGGGCCTGGGTCCACCTGCCTGAAGTCCACTGCACCCCCTAATAAGTGCTCCAGTAACCTGCATACTGCTGCCAGGGAGGTGGGTATGACATTTGAGGGTGAAAATAAAAAGTTGTGAAACGTCATATTTTGTGCTGGGAGGGGGTTTGTGACCACTGGGGAAGTCAGGGGAGGTCATCCCCGATTCCCTCCAGTGGTCATCTGGTCATTTAGGGCACTTTTTGGGGCCTTATTCGTGGAAAAACAGGGTCCAGGAAAAGTGCCCTAAATTCTCGCTGAAATCGCATATTTTTCTTCCATTATCGGCGAAAGGGCGCCCATCTCTGTTCGCCCAATAACCACGCCCCAGTTCCGCCTTCGACACGCCTTCGACACGCCCCCGTCAACTTTGTCCGCATCCGCGACGGAGTGCAGTTGAAAGCGTCCAAATTCGGCTTTTGATTATACCGCGTTATTCGTTTTTGTGAGATAAACGCCCATCTCCCGATTTAGGTCGGAACTTGGGCGTTTTTCTCGTTCGATTATAAGCAGGTAAGTATGTTTCCAACGAAATTAATTGACTATACACCATCATGGGTTTGAAGAAGCCAACCAGATGATCAATGTGGAATAATGATTTAGATAAATAATAACTGGGGATAATCAGGTTAATACCATGTTTTCTTTGTTTACTGTCGTTTAATTGATCTCCTTGTCTTGTTTCACTCTCCCTATTTATTTTGTGGTCTAAGAAAGAGAAAGATTGTATATAATCCATTTATCTAGTTGAGATTGTTTTCTTCTAATATTGTTTTATTGTACAGTCATCTCTGTATTACTGTTTGCAAGTGACCCTTGTAAAATGAAAAATTATAAATAAATGATTAAAAAAAACAAAAACAAAAAAAAACAAACCATAGAAATATTTCTTCACTCAATGTATATTTAAACTCTGGAATTCGTTGCTAGATAATGTGGTAAAAGCAGTTAGCTTAGCAGGGCTTAGAAAAGTTTGGGATAATTTCCTAAAAGAAAAGTCCATAAGCCATTATTAAAATGGAATTGGGAAACTCTACTGCTTATTTCTAGAATAAGCATAAAAAAAAAATCTGTTTTCTGTTCTGGGATCTTGTTAGGTACTTATGATCTGGATTGGCCACTGTTGGAAATAGGATACTGGGCTCAATGGACCTCTGGTCTACCCCAGTATGGCGACACATATGTTCTGATGTTTACTCTTCCTAAACTCTAATCCTGTACATGTCTACCAGAAAAGTATGTATCATCATGCCATGATGTGTGCTTTTATGATAGCCAGTATTTTATAAAATCACATTTATGTGTATTAATCAACATTATATGCATTTATTTGGAATAAATAATGGTATTATTCCAAATAAATGCATTTGATTGCACTGCTTTGTTGTTTTTTATCTACTGTTTTGTAAGCAGTTGTGTGCCTTTTTGGGTTTTTTTTTTGGTTTATCAACATTATATACATAAAGATGGTTTATAAAATGTCAACACCTACAGAAGGTGACCTCGCCACGAGACAAACGAAAGCGAAGCAAACAAACAGTGGATCCAGAAAACTCCTCTCTCAGATGGTGTTCTTGGACAAGGTCTTTTATTCAAATCAATAAAAATGACCCGACACAAGTCGTGTTTCGGCCTTGACGGCCTGCGTCAGGGGTCTATAAGTAAATACAACAAAGTAAGCAAAAAACATGTTTATATAAGAAATACATATATAAAAACATAAAAAAATACATATATGTATTTCTTATATACACATGTTTTTTGCTTACTTTGTTATAAAATGACCTTTCACATGTTCAGTTATAAGCTTTTAAAAATAGAAATGGTTTAGGCCCCTGTTTAGAAAGATGCACTAGCGGCTGTCAATTCGGTAATGCCACTGGGTTTTGTAAACAAGGGGGGTTAGTGTGCAGCGAGGTTTGGCCAAAAATGTATATATTCAATGTGGAAATTCAACAATTGAATGTACAAGTTATATGCAAATAGGTGGTTTATCTACTGATACCCGCATACGCTCCAGAAGCCAGAATATTAAAAAATATCCCTGGATATTCAGTGCTTCAGCCCAGACAAGGCCCCCACACTGAATATCCAGAGTTAATTCTGCTTGTGGCTGTCGATGTTTAAAAAAAAAACCACTCATCTCCACCAGTTCAATATTTACCCCATTATTCTTTGATAAATGTTATTGTCTAATTTGAATATTTGTACAATTTATCCAATATACAGCCTAGCAATGAAAAAGTAAATTAAATGAGTGATGTATTTGAAAGAATCCAAACTAAAAATATCTCAACTGTTTTAGAATTGGTTATGTTTTTCACACATATACTTTTCATTACATTTGCTAGTGACTACAGAAGCATGTTCATGTTACATCTATACACAAAATGATTAGGCTCAGTGGAGACAATCTTGAAAAAGCTAAGAGAATACCAACATAATATAGTATCTTAATACTGTGTATGAGAAATATGCTAAACTGTTCTGCACAGGAGTGATTCATTTCACAGGGATGACATTCTATGGTTTTGGTCCCATTCTTTCTTTTATGTCTTTATTATTGGTCTTCTTTTCACCATCACTGCTTTTACACTTGCTCCTTCAAGTGTCTCCTATGGAATTGTGAATCCACTACTTCATCTTCATCCACTCTTTCTGGAGAGTCTCTGCTACAGCAGATGGATTGTTGATTGACATTAGGCACCGAGCTGACTTTCTGCACTTCTTTTAATCTGAAAGAGAGAGAGGCACATATTACTTTTAGTAAAATAAAAAATGTCTTTTCTGTACAGTTACAAAAGCACAATACAGAACTTGGGCGCTGAAGTTTACATTAGACTCCTCTCCAGAAGTGGACATACTCTGCAATTTTTGTAGGGAAGTGTACAAGATACATGCTTGTAAATTACAGAATATTCTACAAATTAGAACAGTGCTTACAATAGCATATATTATTTTGCATTTTATTGTGCCATGCATTGTTTGGAATGCTTTTTTACTTTATGGTAACATTTTGCGTATCATTTTCTGCATCTACGATGTTCATTCAAATTAATAAATGCCTATTTACTAAAGCGCATTAACATATTAACCTGTGTTATTTGGCAATTAACACATGTAGCAATCTATGCTAACATAGGAAGTTTTTTTTTTTAATTTAAGAACTATTGAGATTCAACAAACATGATAATAGGTTCGTACAATATCAAGAGGAAAAGTTACAAAACAAATATCACTCTTTCATCAATATAAGAATTGCAATGCTCTCCCATTTATAAAAAGATTTTAACCACTAATTAAGATCTACAACCCACCCATCCCCCCACCCAAAAAAGTATCTTGTATTGCACAGTGGAACCATTCCCCCAACATAAGAACCGTATTAACACATCAGTGGGCATCCACAATCAAATCAAGGGCTGCCAAATCTTTGTCCACTTTGTGCCTCTTCTCCTCCAACAGCTTTCAATATTGTAAATATACTAGAGCTTAGAGTGCCATTTATGATTTGAAGGGACCTATTCAAATTTCCAAGCCCCAACCAGAACCAATTTTGTGACATTTAAACAATGCTTAAGAAGTGCAATCATCTCAATTTAATTTTAGGTGCCTGCAAATTAAGCAAAAAGACATCTGGATCCCACAGTTACTTAGCTTGTCCACCTCTGAAGTTCATACCGGATAGCTTTCCAACAAGCATCGGCTTTAGGTCATCATATATGTCCCTTCCTTCTCCTTAGTTCCTCCAACAGCAAGGCAGCAATTTAGGGAAAGAGTATGTTACACATTTTTTTTGCAAATCTAGTGTCCACAGGCACTTTTGCTAAGGCTGCCTCCATCTGGGTCTGTTCCTGCGCTCATATTACAGGTTTTAAATCTGACTCTGGGAGTTGAGCATTGTCCCCTAATGAGTAGGATTGTAATCCTCATATTATAATCTCAGTTCAACCTCCGAACTTCCCCTATGTGTGTGTTACTGGGCCTCTATCTCTAATAAATCTACATACAGTAGAGTAGCAATTAATCCATTGATTCCCAGAAAAGCCCTCCGCAGTTCTTCCAGGAAGGAGATAGCCCCTGTTAACCTTTCCTTGATCAACTTAGCATTTATCAAGTGTGCCCATTGTCTATATGCATAACAGTGCTACTGTGAGACATGGAAAGTATGGGCCAGACTGTCAAAACTAAAGATATCTTTAAGATGAGACATCTCATAAAACAAGTTTTGGAATCGAAGAATCATCACAACAAGAAGAGGCCAATATGACTTTTGCTGAATAAGAAAACAATCAAAACTTTGGGTGATCTAAAAATATAGGATTCGATATTCAAAGTGATTTAAATGATTGGGGTTGAAACTTTATCAGACAGATATAAAACAGCTAACCATTAATTATACACTCAACATCAACAATTACATGAAAGACTGAAAAGAGAGGAACTTCTGTTCCGAACATGTCCCCGCCATTTGCTTCTGGGATGATCAGAAACTTTTACTAAAGGGCATTAAGTCCTAATGCACACTTAGCACATCAAAACAGGTATTTTGCCTGTTAACATGTGCTAACTTGCACGTTAATTATTTTTTTCAAATATTTTTTTAAGGGGGTGAGTCATGGATGTAGAATGGGCATGGAAGTGTTAACTAGCTAACACATTTGCATTATAGGGCTGAAAAAAATTATCGCTAAGCCCTATTCTATAAACGGTGCTCCAAGTTGGGCACCGTTTATAGAATAGCGCTTAGCACCCAGATGCGAGCCAAGATTTACACCAACTGAAACCTGGTGTAAATCCCCAAGTTCAAATTCTTAGATTGCCCATGCCCCACCAGTGCCCCCCTTGGCCACACCCCGTCTTCAGATCCATGCACAAGAATTTACATGTTCATCTTTATAGAATAGCGCCTAGCAAGGTGCGTGTGTATATCCTAATTGTAGCCAATTAGCGTCAATAATTGCTTATTAGTGCCCATTTATTGCCACTAATTGGCTAGTTATTCAATTAAATTGTGCATGCAAAGTAGGCACATACCCAAATTTCTGTGCACCAGTTTGAGCATCATATAAGGAATCCAGGCGTTACTGACTAACGAGAATGTGGGAGCCCTCAGCACCTCTCTAAAAGGTGTTGTGTGCTTCTACATTAACTTTTTACAGGTAACACATGCTATAGCAAATTTTAGCACACATCGTGAAACAAATATTTTAAAATACCTTAAATTGTGCTGTATTGAATTAGGGCTTAGCACACAAGGAAGTCCCACGTTAAGACATGCTAAGTCCAGATCTAATACCCTTTAGTAAAAGGGTCCCTAGGTCTCATTGCATAAAATGGGACTTATGCTAAAATTGCATGAGTTGTGGTAAAATAACCAGTCTTAACAGCAGCTCACATTGATAACTTTCTCCCAAAATGTGAAATGTGAGTTGAGGAGAAGGAGGTTCCTTAGTATGCTCTAGATCTTTTATTTACTGACATGGAGGATTGTACAATGGAGGATCTATCTTATCCATTAGGGTTATCAGTCTGTCAAGATCCTATTAAGTGTACTGGGGAGGGGCATATTGGACTGTTGTGCTACAGCCAACAATGTGCATTAACAATGTTGATACTAACTTTGCTGGGAAAGGATATTTTATAATTGCGTACCTAAAAAATGTGAATAATGTCTCTCTTATGCTTATATAAAGGCAATAGAAATATGGGAGATCACTATGAAGTCAAAGCAAACATGAAGGAGCATTTTCAAAAGAACGTCTAAGTCACAATTGGGATATCCTGCTCATACCGTCCCAAAAAATTAAATAAATATGCCTATCTCACAGTTATTTTCAAACAAGAAAAACGTCAGGATTTTCTGTTCGAAAATATGTGAGAATGATGTTCTTGCACTGCAAACATAAAAAATGAACAGCTATTTTCCAAAATGAAACCTCCAAAATATGAATTCTAAAAATACAGGCACAAAAATGTCTGCCTGGCCTCATTTGTACAAAAATGGTCACACAGACATAGGTTCCTGAAGAGCAGATGGGCAGCCTAGTGGTCAGTGTAATGGGCTTTAAACAACAGGACCCAGGTACAAACCCCATCCTAATTCCATTATGTTCCCTCAGGGAATGGATAAAAACCTATTATACCTATAGGTATACCAGTACAATAGCCATCATGCTTGCAGGTGTCTTATAAATTCAGGTACAGTAGGTATTTCTATTTTCCAGGAGGGCTCACATATTTGTATAGAAATAAAAAGAGTTAAAGTGGGAGTTACACCTGGGTCCCATTGTTCAAAGTCCACTGCACTGACCATAGGCTACTCCTTGCACTTGCTTGCTGCTCTATTAGGAATGGCCATTATACCTGAAGTTGTCATAGACCCTGGTATCCTCTGTAATTTTCACTTCTTTGGGGGGGGGGGATTAATAACTAGGGGATTATGAAGGGGTCATGTCTTAATCCCTCCAGTGGTCAGGTGCTCAATCAGAGTACCCTTTTGTACCCTGGACATGATGAAACAGGTCTAGATAAAAAATGTCCTTTATTGCTGTTCCATTATTGCCAAAAGTCATCCTAATTTTGGGCCTGCCCTAGTCCCACCCAAAACATACCTCCAACATGCCCCCTTTCGAGATGTATATATGCTTTTAAATGAGCACCTTAGTCTAAGTAGGTTTGCTATGAAATATAGTAAAATATAATTTTCCAAAAAAGATACATTTGTACAGGCTATTATATCCAAACCTTAATGGAATCGTGATGTTCCAAAAAAAAATCTTTCTAAAAATACACACAACCAAATCAGTCATATAAAACATGTGGAATTATACAAAAATAATTCCTCCCTTATATTCTTCTGTAAAATTCTTCCTTTCCCACCACCTCCCATATGCTCTATTCCTCACTCCTCCCAGCAGCCTTTCCCCACGTGTGATCCTGGAAAAAGCTTGGTATATTACTAATCATTTGACTCTCTAAGAAATTACTGAAAATTCAGTTCCAGTCTCCCTGGTACTACTTAACCTTGCCTGTGACAGAGAAGTAATTAATAAATGCATATCTGATGTGTAAGGTTCTTCTTTATTAATAGCTCAGCTAGCTAGTCATGGATATTACTATGGATACATTTGAAAACAATAATCAGAAGTTTAAGTTTCATTCACTGGGTAAACTGGTAAGCCAAAGAAGAGATGAAAAGCTTTATTCTGTACAACTTGTAAGCATTCTAAGGACACCCCTTGAAGAATCCAATGTAATGAATTGCAATTTAAAGGGCCCTTTTACAAAGGTGCGTAGATACCTATGTGCATCCAATGCATGTCAAATTGGCACTACCACCCAGCTACCACATACCTTGGGCAGTAATTCCATTTTTGGAATGCCCAAACACACGGTAGAAAATATTTTCTGTGTTCTACTGCATGGCACTTACCCGGTGGTAATCATCAGTTGACGCTTGCTGGACGTCTACTGCCTGGTTAGCGCGTGAGACCTTACCGCTAAGTCAATGGGTGGAGGTAAGGTCTCAGGCTGAAAATGGACGCATGCTGGTTTTCATTTTGCTGTATGTCCATTTTCTTGACCAGGACAAGCTTGAAAGTTACCGGCCAGTATCCAACATCCCATTTCTAGGGAAACTTATAGAACAAACAGTCTGTGTTCAACTTAATGATTGGCTAGAAGAGAGAAACTGGCTAGATCTATGTCAATCTGGAATCAGACCCAGTTATGGAACAGAAACGGTTCTCGTATCCCTACTAGATCTTCACAGAAACCAAGACAGGGGATTGGCCTCGGTGTTAGTACTGCTAGATTTCTCAGCAGCTTTTGACACTGTAGATCATGATATCATGCTAGCACGACTGAATAAAACAGCTCTCAATGGAACAGTACTTGCCTGGTTCAGATCCTATCAGAAAGGCAACAATTCATAATGTTTGGCAGCAACTCATCACCACCATGGACACCGACCTGCGGGGTACCACAAGGATTGATACTGTCACCTATTCTGTTCAATATCTACCTCAAGCCACTAGCTGAGCTGATTCAGTCACAGGACACTCAGGAGCTTATTTTCGAAAGAGAAGGACGCCCATCTTCCGACATAAATCTGAAGATGGACATCCTTTTCAGAGAAACGGCCAAATCGGTATAATCAAAACTCAATTTAGGATGTCTTCAACTGCCTCCATCGCAAGGACGGCCAAAGTTCAAGGGGGCATGTCGGAGACGTAGCGAAGGTGGGACTTGGGTGTGCCTAACACTTGGACATCCTTCACCCATAATCGAAAAAAAACAAGGACGTCCTTGACGAACACTTGGGCGTTTTTACCTGGTCGTATTTTTCTTACGACTAAGACATAAAAAGGTGCCCAAAATGACCATTGGGGGAAATTGGGGATGACCTCCCCTTACTCCCCCAGTGGTCACTAACCCCCTCCCACCCTCAAAAACCATCTTTAAAAATATTCATTGCCAGCCTCAGATGTCATACTCAGGTCCATGACAGCAGTTTACAGGTCCCTGGAGCAGTTTTAGTGGGTACGGCAGTGCCTGCACATGACCCTAACAAGACCACACCCCCTTTAGTGATCCACAAATTAGAATTTATGTGGACCACTTTACAGAATATGCTTAGAAAATTGCATGTGTAAATTCTAATCAGCACCAATTAGTGCTAATAATTGTTTGTTATTGGCTAATTATCAGTGCTGATTAGCTTGTTAAACAATTAAGTTGTGCGTGCAAATCGACTTTGAATGCAGATGTGCAATTGTAGTCTTTGTTTATAGAATCTCTGGGATATTTATTTCTAACATTATTTATCTGCATCTATGAACAATCTATCTTTAATTAGGGGCATGAATGGGAAACAATGCATTTCTAGTTATGTGGGGCAAATGTGTTATGCTATTTATATTATTGTCCTGTTCTATGTATATCCTTTGTATTTCCTTTAAAATCAGTGGGAAGGGCATAAGAACATAAGAGTAGCCATGGAGGGGCATAATTGAACGAAAACGTCTATCTCCATGGGCGTTTATCTCCGAGAACGGGTCCATGAAGGGGCGGACCGAACCGTATTTTCGATAAAAATAGACGTCCATGTTTTATTCGACAATTTGTGAGCTGGGCGTTTTTGTTTTTCAGTGATAATGGAAAATGAAAGCGCCCAGCTCAAAAATGAATAAATCCATGGCATTTGTTCGTGGGAGGGGCCAGGAGTCGTAGTGCACTGGTCCCCCTCACATGCCAGGACACCAACCGGGCACCCTAGGGGGCACTTTTACAAAAAAAAAAAAAAAAAAAAGGTAAAAGAGCTCCCAGGTGCATAGCACCCTTCCCTTGGGTGTTGAGCCCCCCAAATCCCCCTCAAAACCCACCGCCCACAAGTCTACACCATTACTATAGCCCTAAGGGGTGAAGGGGGGCACCTACATGTGGGTACAGTGGGTTTGGGGGGCGGTTTGAAGGGATTCCATTTATCAGCACAAGTGTAACAGGTGGGGGGGGGATGGGCCTGGGTCCACCTGCCTGAAGTCCACTGCACCCCCTAACAACTGCTCCAGGGACCTGCTTACTGCTGCCAGGGAGGTGGGTATGACATTTGAGGGTGAAAATAAAAAGTTGTGAAACATCATTTTTTGTGGTGGGAGGGGGTTAGTGACCACTGGGGGAGTCAGGGGAGGTCATCCCCGATTCCCTCTGGGGGAAATCTGGTCATTTAGGGCACTTTTTGGGGCCTTATTCGTGAAAAAACAGGGTCCAGGAAAAGTGCCCTAAATTCTAGCTACAAACGCATACTTTTTTTCCATTATCGGCGAAAGGCGCCCATCTCTCCTCGGCCGATAACCACGCCCCAGTCCCACCTTCACCACACCTCCGACACACCCCCGTCAACTTTGTATGCTTCCGCGATGGAGTGCAGTTGAAAACGTCCAAAATCGGCTTTCCATTATACCGATTTATTTGTTTTTGTGAGATAAACGTCTATCTCCCGATTTGGGTCGAAATCTAGGCGTTTTTCTCTTTCAATTATAAGGTGGATAGTGGGTCAAACCAATGGTCCATCTAGTCCAGTATCCTGCTTCCAACAGTGGCTAATTCAGGTCACAAGTACCTGGCAGAAACCCAATTAGTAGCAACATTCCATGCTAACTATCCAGACTCTAGTGGCAGACCAATGAGGCCCCCCATTTCATGACACTGCTTCAGGAACCTGTTGCTGCTGGTACCATACACGTCTGAAGGATTTTATGTGACTGGCCTCCCTTGACCTCAGGCACTTGCTGCATCCACTAGGCCATTTCTCCACTCTCTTGCCCACTGTATTCTGCATCTCTCCTAAGCATGCTTGACATGTGCCATGAGCATATGACTTCTATAGGCAAGCTATTTTATTCAGCCACTAATATTTCTGTAAAGCAGTATGTCTTTGTTTTTCTAATTCTCCTTCCTTAAAACATTCATAGATTCTTGCCCTTTTATTTATTTTACTATAGAAATTGCTGTACACTTTAGGGGTAATTCTCTATAAGTCACCTAAAGTTAGACACCAAGATGATTCATGCTAAGCTCAAATTCTATATTGTACAAGTTCTGTTACAGAATACTAGTGTAAGACTGCAGTTATGCACCTAACCTTAAGTGCAAGCACTTCTGCTAGTTTAATGGATGGAATAAATGCTCATACCTAAATGCTGTCAGTTAGGTGCATAACCAATAGTATTCTATAACCTGCATGAAAAGTGCAATGCATGCCCCTGACTAGCTCATGCTCCTCCCAGGTCTACACCCTCTTGCAGTTGTATGCTATGGATTTTGCATGCTCAATTTGTAGAATACCGACTAAGGGCAATTACATGCATAATCATGGCTTTTTTTGAGGGGGTACTTGGGGGTACTGAGTACCAGCACCTTTTCTATTGTCTGCTAAAATTGACTCATGGTCCCCAAGTTTTAATGAAAGAGCTCAGGCTCTACACAACAATTCTGCCTTGTCATAGATTCTGTGATTGGTTGCAGGGGTACTGGCTATTGTGGGGTGGGTCCCTCAGTGATCACCCCACCCTTAAAGAATGGCCTAGCATTTGAGTACTGGCACCTTTTTCACTAGAAAAAATGCACTGTGCATAATTGCAAATTAGTGCCAATTAACACCAATTATTTGTTGCTAATACAAATCAGCATTTAATTTATCAATTAAGTTACACACATAACTGGCACTATCCTCTAACTTGCACATACAACTTTGAGCACTACGGGGTATATTTTATAAGTAGTGCCTAAAAACTGGTGCTGAAAAGTTAACATACTTCACACAATTCTATAAAGAGCAGGACTTTTCTTGAGGGGGTACTGAGTACTGGCACCTTTTCTATTGTCTGCTAAAACTGACCCATGATCCCCAAGTTTTAATGAAGGAGCTCAGGCTCTACACACCAATTGTGCCTTGTCATAGATTCTGTTACTGGTTGAAGGGGATCTAGCTATTTTAGGGTGGGTCCCTCAATGATCACCACATCCCTGAAGGGTGACCTGGCATTTGAGTACCAGAACCTTTTTTGCTACAAACAATGCACTCATAAAGAGTATGCGTCCTTTACAGAATTGTGTTTAGGCATAAACTTTGCCTAACTGTAGGCGCCTCCTATGAGCAGGCTTAAATACAGGTGCCTACAATTAGGTGAAGTTTGGCCATATTCTATATCAGCACACATAACATTTGGAAATGCCCCCAACTCCCCTAGCCATGCCCCCAAATATATATACACATATGATTTACGCACACATTGTTATAGAATACGCTATGCACATAAATTCTAATTATTGTCAATTAGTGCTGATAATTGGTTATCACCCAATTATCAGCACTGATTGGCTCGTTAATTAAGTTACGTGTTTTAAATTGAGTGGATATGATTGAGCGGGTGGAGGTGAATCACTCATAAAGTACAAAGACCAGGGGACACTCAATGAAATTGCATGGGAATACTTCTAAAACAAATAGGAAAATACATTTTACCACTCAAAGAATAGTTAAGCTCTGGAATTCGCTGTCGGAGGATGTGGTAACAGTGGTTAGAGTATCTGGGTTTAAAAAAGGTTTGGACAAGTTCCTGCAGGAAAAGTCCATAGACTGTTATTGAGATGGACATGAGGGAAGCCACTGCTTGTCCTAGGATTGGTAGCCCTGAATGTTGCTACTAATTGGGTTTCTGCCAGGTAATTGTGACCTGGATTGACCACTGCTAGAAGTAGGATACTGGGCTACATGAACCATTGATCTGACCCAGTATGACAATTCTTATGTTCTTATGTTATCTTAGTGACATATATAAAATTTGGCCCTAAGCGTCTAATTGTGTGCGCAACTTTATAGAATTAGGGTTGTTGTATTTTTTTTTTCTAGATTGACGTTTGCTAATCATTTAAATGTTTCTTGCATACCTTTCATTTCCTCTAGAAAGTGTGTTTCAGTTTCTCTGTCTGTCTTGTAAAGTTTGTATTTCAGAAGTTTAGAAATGATTATTAGTAGTAGAAATGTACTATTTTGTAGCCCTTTTCTGAACTGTTTTCATCCTTTCAATGTCAGTAAACATAAATATATTGCCTTTAAAACTGAACATAATACTCAAAATGGGAATCTCAATAGGAACCTAAACTAGAGGCTTATGATACCTTTCCTTATGTGCCCATTTCCATTCTGCTTTATTACCCTGACTGGTAACCTTCAGTGCATCTGAGTAGATTAATTCTAGGTACTTTTTCTTTATAGCTGATGCCAGTTCTTGTCTTCCTAACCCTTCAGTGGCTAATATGTTTTTGTCCCCTGGATATCAAATTTTGTACTGTTTTTACACTGAGCGTAGCTTCCAGACCCAGTGGCTATGCTTTCTGTTTCTCAAGGCATCTTTCATTTCTTCTAACCACAGCTAGTGTGCCTACTTCATTGCAGACTTTAGAGCTGTCTATAAACAGGAATGTTTTTTCTCTCGTTCCTCATCAATATCACTCATAAAAAGGCTGCTGTACTAAAGTGTGAAGTGGATTTCATAGAGAAAAGAGCACAGAATGTCTAAAAATGTGGAAATATGCCAACATTTTTATTTTTCTGTCTATTTTCTATATGAAGCCACCTTTAGTGAAGTCACTTTGTAAAAAATGGGCTTCACATAGTACATTGTGCACGTGGTGAGCAAACTACAGATATTTATTCAAATTCCCATTAATGAACTCATATAGCAGAATATATTGCAAAAGAGCTCATTGATGGGGAAATGTATGAAAAAGGTATAAGAAAAAGGGCTTTTGGGTCTATTTTCACAAAACTCCTTACATCTCAAAGAGGTGAAGTTGGCTTTTGATTGGCTGCTCTGGAACACCTCATCATGTGGCTGCCTGTTTTTAAAGTGGCTGCTGGTCCCAAGAGACCTTACATTCCTGGTGAAGTAATGGTCTTATTATACCCCCTAGCACTCATAGGTCTTCTATTTTGCTAAAAGGCTGCACCCCTACTCCTCAAAATACTGTAGACTTGGAACCTCCACCTCAGTGGCAAAGCCACAGGGGGCCTTGGGATCCTGCTCCTCCCAATTTGGGCTCTTGTCTCCCTCCTCCCCCCCCCCCCCGAAATCAAAAGTGCTGCCTGTTTTTTGTGAAACTGTATACAAACTGAGCATGTGCAGGGGGCAGACCTTCTTCATGCATGTTCAGTTTCACAAAAATCAAGCATGTGCGGGGGGGGGGGGGGGGGGAGCTTGGTAGCGGCCCAGGAAAAGTGCTGGTAACTGCCAGGCTTTGGATGTAGGAGGGCTTCACTGTTGGGGTTTGGGGAACCTATCTCAGGTATGTGGTGTTACGGGGGGTGGGGGGGAGGGAGAGAGAGGCAGGTGTTGTAAAAATATTTACTTCCCCCATTTAGGGCTCAGCCTCCAATATCGGAGGTCTGACCGCACTTGCTCCATCTATACCACAGACTCCCTGACTCTCCCAAAGGGTATAGGGCTCAATATTCTGCCAGCAGTGATCAGCGTTTTACTGACTGCCACTGGCATCAGACCCAGAAATTCAATGCCAGGCCATGTCCAGGTTTCTGGAGCTTGCTAACACATAACCAGTTAGTGCGATATTTAGCACTTTACTGGCTATGGGTTACCAGATAATGATAGGACTGACTTTTATGCATTCCTGTTTATGTAGTTAACCTGGCTGGATATTGGCACTTAACCCATTAGTGCCCAATGTTCCCATAATAAGCCATATGGGAACAAATTGATTTGTTCCCATATGGGAAGACTGGGTACTAATGGGTTAATAGGACAATTGCCGACTCTGCCCTGAAATGCTTCCAAATTAGTTGGTTTTCAGTTCAGCACTAATTCCAGGATTCTATATAGCATGACATAAGTTGCATGCACAAATCCAGTTGTAGTCTGGATTTGCATGCATAACGTAGGGCCTTGTTTACAAAGAGGGGCATTTTTGAAAGGGATGTCCATAAATGAAACAGGTAGGGGGGAGGGGGTATGGGCCTGGATCAGCCTGTCTTAAGTGCACTGCAGTACCCACTAAAACTGTTCCAGGGACCTGCATGCGCTGTCATGGACCTGAGTATGACATTTGAGGTTGGCATAGAGGCTGGCAAACATATTTTTAAAGATGTTTTTTCAGGGTGGGAGGGGGTTAGTGACCACTGGCGGAGTAACGGGAGGTCATCCCCGATTCTCTCCGGTGGTCATCTGGTCATTTCGGCACCTTTTTGTGCTTTAGTCGTAAGAAAAACAGGTCCGGTGTCAGGTTCTCAGGTTCAGAGCCCGCGGGGCCGGGCTCTGGAGCAAACATGAGCCCTTGGGCTGCTGCCGAGGAGCGACAGCAGCAGGCAAAACCCACCAACCAACACTGGGTAAGCACACCGGCAGGGACTGCAGGCACTGCCCAGCGAACCGGAACACATGGATTGGAATCCCCCGGACTGGAGGACACAGGACTGGAACACTGGACTGCAATCCCCCTGACTGGAGGACACAGGACTGGAACACACACCGGACCGGAACACACTGGACTGGAGCGCACCAGACTGGAACACACACCGGACCGGAACACACTGGACTGGAGCACAGCTTCAGCTGCGCTTAGCTACTAAGCCCCCAGGAGTTGAGCTCCTGGGTTCGAGTAGCCGGCAGGACTTACTGGATACCGGATGACACAGGGACCAGGACTGGAAACAGAAGTGCTCCTAAACCTAAACTGATCTACGTGCTCCCAAGCCCTAAACCAGCAGGAGTGTTCCTAACAGTAAACTGACAAAAGGACTTCCTAAGCCCTATACTAAACAGGAGCCCCTAAGCCCTGCTCAAGAAAGGGACTTCCTAAGCCCTAAACTAACAGAGCAGGGAACTAAACACAAAGCTAACACAGGTGCTACTAAGCACCAAGCTACAAGCAGAGCTTTACACTAATAAGCTAAACACAAAACTAACCAGCTACCTAAGCACTGCTCTAGCAAGCTAGATACAACTAACAAGGTGCTTCCTAAGCACTACTCTGGCAAGCAACCAGAAGAGCTCCTAGCACTAAAAGGGAAGACAGGGGAGGCACAAGGAAAAAGCAGGGAAGCTAACATATAAGCCAAAAGTGCTTCTAAAGCACCACACCAACAGCAAAGACTGCAATGCTCCCAATAGCACAAACACCAGAAGTACTTCTAACAGCAAACTCTGCAGGGTTCCTAACAACACCAAACCCTGAAGTACTTCTATCAGCAACAGAGCTTCCAAAGCCCTACACACAGCAATGCTTCCAAAACCAAGAGGGAAAAGCAGGAAAGCTAAACACACAGTCACCAGTGCACACTGCACTAACACTAACCTGGCCCTTAGCAAAAGCAAGCAGGGAAACTAGACACAAAGTCAGAAGTGCACACTGCACCACCCTACCTAAAGCAAATACCACTGTTGCAAAGGCTCTGAAGGAAACAATACCACTTCCTTATCAAGGCCCACCCTGATGATGTCACACTCCCTAGACCTAGGCAAAAGCACACTGACCCAGAGAGCACACTGAAACCCATAGAGGCCCAACCCACACCAATGCAACACCGTGAAGCACTTGAAGCCAGTACACCCAAAGAGAGGTAGAGCTAACTCAGTCCACCCACACAGCTGTAGTAAAATAAAACAATTAACCCCATGCTGCTGGAAGCTGCCAGCACAGAGAGACAGAGCCAGCTCAGAAAGGACAGAGAAAAGAAACAGAAGCCAGCTAAGAAGCTGACCCCCAGGAAAGAGGTAAGTTTGAGAGGGGTTCTGACCCCAATCAAAACAGCCGGGTGAAAACGTCCAAGTGTTGTTCGTCAGGGACATCCTTGTTTTTTTCGATTATGGGTCAAAGACATCCAAGTATTAGGCACGCCCAAGGCCCACCTTCACTACGCCTCTGACATGCCCCCTTGAATTTTGAACGTCCTTCCGACGGACTGCAGTTGGAGACGTCCTAAATCGAGTTTTGATTATACCGATTTGGACACCCTGGGAGAAGGACGTCCATCTTCCGATTTATGTCAAAGATGGACGCCCTTCTCTTTCAAAAATGAGACCAAAAGGCACACTTTTTAGTGCTCAATAAATATTAGCGCATGCGAACTGTGTAGACATCCATAGCGCACCTTTGTAAACAGAGCCCTTAATTGCTTAACAAGCCAAATCAGTGCTGATAATTGCTACTTAGCAAGCAATTGACACTAATTGTCATTAATTAGAATTTACCCGCAGAATTATCTAAGCAGATTCTATAACATGATGCACATAAATTCTAAGTCACAAAGTTGAATAGGGTGCATGGCCATAGGTGCTTAATAGGCGGGGCATGGGTGTTTCTAAAATCTATGTGCGTGGTTATAGAATATACCCAGTCCATGTGTAATTTAGGTGTTTGCATCTATACCAAGTTTTACTTGGCATAACTGTCCATGACTAAATTTAGTTGTGTGGAGGAGTACTCGGCATATTCCATAAACCATGTGGAAATGTAGGCTTATTCTATAAAGTACGCCTACATTTAGACATACTTTATGAAATACACCTAGGCATATTTCATTTTGGCACCAATTTTTTAGGTGTCATATATAGAATCTATTCCTAAACGGTTATTTTTAGCAGCACTAACCGGTTAAGCCCGAACCATATCTGCCACTCCATGCAGGTTATACTCCTTCATGATTAAACAATGGTGTCACAAACAGGCAGTCAGCAATTTACCACCACCATGCCAGGAAGTTATATATAATGTTATCTGGGAACACAATAGCCCTTATTTTAGATGCACTCCCACATCTAAATAGCAGAGAGACTGGTCTGAGCAGGACAACATAGAGAATCCACCATAGACGGTCGGTAGCCCAACTGTTTGGGGAGGCTAAAGGGGGCGGAGCTTACCTCCATACGCTCAGTGGCAGCGACGTCAATGAAGAAAAAGACTACAGGCTCGCCGCCAGCTTCTCCCTTCTCTCTGCACACAGTGTCCCGTGATGCATTTCCTGTTTCCGTGAGAGCAGAGAGAAGGGAGAAGCTGGCGGCGAGCCTGTAGTCTTTTTCTTCATTGACGTCGCTGCCACGGAAATAAAAGATGAAAATGCGCGGGGCGGGAGGGTGGGCTCCACAACAAGCGGAAGTCGATGATTCGGCTGGGGAGGCTTAGCCTCCCCAAGCCTCTTATACAGGACGCCTATGGAATCCACGTCTTCTTTGTGAAACCTAGACATTGGAATTTACACTTGTGGTAAGGGCAGCTGTAAACCCTGATGCACGTGATAGTCTCTGTGATGATAGCCCCCCTATCCCTGGACATTAGACACACTTTCTTCATTAGTGAGTACTAGATCCAGCATTGCAACTTCCCTCATTGGTTCTATCACATTTGTCTGAGCAGACCGTTTTGGAAAGCATCCATTATTTCTCTACTTCTTTTTGATTCTGCAGATGGGACTTTTTAAAGCTTCAAGACACACAGTTTCTCAGCAAATCAATAGTCAATTATCCTGCTTAGAGGGAGCTTCTGCTATCAGCTTTTGCTCAGATAGAAAGAGGCTACTGTCCACTTAAACCCTGATCAGTGGGCTGGGAAGGAATATTCATTGGCACTTAACCAGGCATGGTTGCTAGCAACTCTTCTGACTGCTGCAGCAGCACTGTATATTAATTGCCAGGGTGGTCCTTGCGTGGACTCACGGAAGACCTGGAAGATATGCAGGCTCTGACAATATTCAGTTATGATGCCTGTTCACCTAATCGGACACTGCAGCACAAAAAGTGGACCTACCTTTGTCCAGTTAGGTATTTGTGTGCTGGTACTGAAAATCAGCCAGCACTGCAATAATTTACAGGTCTGCTGAGGACCTGGATATTTAATGCCAATGCTGTTGAATATAAGGTGTAATTCGACTACAGTATCAGCAACTTTTTAAATGCTGTTTGCCATAGACTGAATATCACCCAGTAAATATCTGGAGGCTTCTCCAGTGTAGATGTCATGAATGTCCATATCCATATGGCAATTATCAGGAAAAAGAATTGAGTAGGATTGGAGATAGCTAAGAAGAAACTACTAGTTAGCTAGGAAGAAGCTATTTTTAAAGAACTCTTGCTACTCACCTCAGGTATACCAAAGAGCTCTAGATGACGTACAAGACTTACGCCTATGTTTATTAAGCGGCGCTATGAGCGCATTAGCATTAACGTGTGTAAATGGTTTACACGCATTAAACACTAATGAGTCCATGGAAATATATAGGCGCATTAGCGTTTAACGTGCCTTAAATTTACAGGTGCGTTAAAAACGCTAACACACCTTAGTAAGCATACCCCTTATAAAATAATGTTCCTTAGTTATCTGAGTCAAAAATGGAACTTTTCTTGTCACAATAGTAAATGTACGTTTGGCAAAAAATACAAACAAATCCTTGCAAAGTAAGAACCTTATCCTGATTTTCAAACATGGTGGTGAATGTATCATGACATGTCATCAATTCTGCTTTAGATCAGAAAATTCTAAAGGGAGATGTGAAGCTATCCGTCAATGACCTGAAGTTGAACTAAGAATTGGTCATAGGGATGTGCAGTCATTAGCATGTATTTGGTTTAACTTAACTTGCATTAAACTATAAATTAATATTTGTAAAGCCAATTAATGTTTTTAAAAAAGTTTTAATATGTGTTAACATTTTATTAACACAAAAGTATGAAGTAAGTAAAAAAGGAAGTCTAAAAATCAGGGAAAAGGACCAAAAATGACCTGAAATTAATCCAGTCAATATTCAAAATGTTTTTAATCCTGCCCACTTAAATCACGCTCTATGGGCCAGCCACCGATATGTGGCAGTTAACCAAGCAGTGCTGCTCAATATTGTCTAAGAGCTGTCATTTTTGAAGTGGTCTGGAGAGGGGTGGAATCATGTGTTGTTCTAACAATTTTCCATCTGATGGCAAACTGTTTGAATACCTTAAGAACATAAGAATAGTCATACTGGGTCAGACCAATAGTCCATCTAGCCCAGTATCCTGCTTCCAACCATGGCCAATCCAGGCTTTGCTTTTTTATTTGATTTACTGAGGAATCATCAATTAGGTTTATCTTCCATTTTTACTTTTTACTCTTAACTGTAAGTATCAGAGGTAACTAGGTATAAGTAGTCCAATTTTAAAATTAGGCTCATATTGAAAAAGCTTTAAAATTAAACATTGAAATATTAAGGACACAAATAACAAACCAAATCATAATAAAAAATTGATAAAAACAAATGGTATCCTTGACAGGGAAGAGGTAATTCTATAAATGGGCACCCACATTTCAACGCCACATTTGTGAGTGAGTGTACAGAATATCTGTACCCTCACAGGCCCACATATATAATTGGCAGCAAAACAGTTATGCACGCCTAACAGAACAGCGCTTAATTGACACAGGACTAGATTCTATATATGGTGCCTGAAAGGTCAGCACAAAAAATATTTCTACCTAGGCATATTCTGTAAACCAAGCTTAGATGTAGTGATGTTTACAGAATACACCTAGCGGCCATGCCGAACTATGTGCATCCATTTACACCAAGTAAAACTTGGTGTAAATACCGGAACCTAAGTTAGGCATGGAGCAGGTGTATTCTAAAACCATATGCGCAGATTTTCGGAATGCCCACTGCCAACTCATTCCACGTCCATGGCTATGCCTCTTTTGGCAGTGTATGTTAGAATTTAGGCACACCACTTTGCAGAAAACACCTAGCAAGCTATGCAAGTAAATTCTAGTTAATGCTAATTAATATCAATAATTGCTTAGAGGAAATTATCGACGCTGATTGGCTTGTTACGTAATAAAATTGCATGTGCAAATTCAGTAATGACCAGATTTACATGCACAATTTTGATCATGCTATATAGAATCTAGGAGGCATTCACATGGGCAATGCTGCCACTTAAATGTACTAATTACAGAATACTGTAAGTTGTGCATACTCTTGCCACATTTAGGTGCCCACAGTTACATCAGATATTCTATAATGGTATCTGGGTACCCAGGTGTTGATATAGAATAGGCTTTTACCACACAGCACTAGGGTGCCTAAAAGGAGGCATCCATTTTTTACCATTACCTCTACAATATGTATGGAAATTATGATATGCAATGTAAACTGTATAGGACAACAGCAATATACGAACTGTAAGAGACAAAAATGCTGTACTATGTTACTATCCTGCTTATAATCGAATGAGAAAAACGCCCAAGTTCCGACCTAAATCGGGAGATGGACGTTTATCTCACAAAACGAATAAAGCGGTATAATCGAAAGCCGATTTTTGGACGTTTTCAACTGCAATCCGTCGCGGATGCGGACAAAGTTGATGGGGGCGTGTCAGAGGTGTGGCGGAGGCGGAACTGGGGCGTGGTTATCTGCCGAACAGAGATGGGCGCATTTCACCGATAATGGGAAAAAAGTATGCGTTTTTAGCTAGAATTTAGGACACTTTTCCTGGACCCTGTTTTTTCACGAATAAGGCCCCAGAAAGTGCCCTAAATGACCAGATGACCACTGGAGGGAATCGGGGATGACCTCCCCTGACTCCCCCAGTGGTCACTAACCCCCTCCCAGCACAAAAAATGAAGTTTCTCAACTTTTTATTTTCACCCTCAAATGTCATACCCAGCTCCCTGATAGCAGTATGCAGGTCACTGGAGGAGTTGTTAGGGGGTGCAGTGGACTTCAGGCAGGTGGACCCAGGCCCATCCCCCCTACCTGTTACAATTGTGCTGCTTAATGCTTATTAGTCGTCCAACCCCCCCAAACCCACTGTACCCACATGTAGGTGCCCCCCTTCACCCCTTAGGGCTATAGTAATGGTGTAGACTTGTGGGCAGTGGGATTTGAGGGGGATTTGGGGGGCTCAACACACAAGGGAAGGGTGCTATGCACCTGGGAGCTCTTTTACCTGCTTTTTTGTTTTTGTAAAAGTGCCCCCTAGGGTGCCCGGTTGGTGTCCTGGCATGTGAGGGGGACCAGTGCACTACGAATCCTGGCCCCTCCCACGAACAAATGCCTTGGATTTATTCGTTTTTGAGCTGGGCGCTTTCATTTTCCATAACATTGACATTCGCACTTCAGTCAGTCCTTTCAACACACTCTACTAGTAACTCAAATAACACCATAACACTTTCTTTGGAATAAAATTTGGCTGCAGCTTTATTCACCAAACATCAGTAAATATCGCAACATCACCTAACATTGTCTTTGTAACATCAAAATCTTTTAAACCCATTTAATTGCCCATAGCGGTTCACTATTGCTAAGCCATTCGGTAACGAAACTGGCTCACTTCACCCACATTATCCCCCTTCTCCCCATGTGACTTACGGTGCCGTCAAGCCACATCTTACTCGTGGCGGTGCCGCCCCCGAGTTCTTTTCATTCCATCTTTCCCAATATTCCTTTAACCGCCTCTGGTGCCTTTTAACCCCTCAAACAGGCACCCTTTATAAAGCTGCTACCATTCCCAACTACCCCAGACCCCCCTCTAACCTCTCCCCTTTGCGCAAACTCGCACCCTTTCTATACACCCTTCCAAAGCATACATCGGGCGGGCTGGGAAGGGTCGTCAAAACTCCCCTCAATCCACCCTCACCCTCTCCTACCCTCCCACAGAATACTTTGAGCGCCAAACTTCTTTTCTTATCTCCTCCTCTCTCTCTTCCCATCCAATCCCCTTCCTTCCTTTCCATCCAATCTCCTCTTTTCCCTTCTGTTGCTAACCTGCCTACCCTCATCTGACCTGCCCCACCCCCACTCCTTCCCTTTATTTCTCATCTCTCCCTCCATACTTGACTGACTTTTGCCTTCAGTCAATGTTATTACCCTCACAGCTTAGGCTGTGAGGGCTCCCTAACATTGACATTCGCACTTCAGTCAGTCCTTTCAACACACTCTACTAGTAACTCAAATAACACCATAACACTTTCTTTGGAATAAAATTTGGCTGCAGCTTTATTCACCAAACATCAGTAAATATCGCAACATCACCTAACATTGTCTTTGTAACATCAAAATCTTTTAAACCCATTTAATTGCCCATAGCGGTTCACTATTGCTAAGCCATTCGGTAACGAAACTGGCTCACTTCACCCACATTATCCCCCTTCTCCCCATGTGACTTACGGTGCCGTCAAGCCACATCTTACTCGTGGCGGTGCCGCCCCCGAGTTCTTTTCATTCCATCTTTCCCAATATTCCTTTAACCGCCTCTGGTGCCTTTTAACCCCTCAAACAGGCCACAAGCGGTGACAGATTCCATCTTGTCACCGCTCCCCCACCATATAAGCTGCAGCCAAATCCTTTGTTAAACAATCCTCCAAGAGATCCTGGAGTGTACTCAAAAATATATCCATCCCAATTTCTGAAAGATGAACTCCATCTTTCCTATATAATCCTGCGCAATCCGCAGAAATTAACTCATGCACTAACACCAAACCCCCCATTCTTCCCAGAAATTTAGACACTTCCCCATTCACTCTACGCCGCAAACGCTCAACACCCTTAGGATTGTGAGCCCCCCTCCACACTCGCCTGGGAATTATATGTGACCATACAATCATCGCCTCTGGGAAATAACCCTTCACATCTAATAATTCTTTTTTCATAACCCGAATTAAATCAACTCCCTTGATGTTACATAAATCATTACCCCCCAAATGAATACAAATTAAAACTGGTGATGAAAATCTCCGGGCTTGTAGCAATGCTGGCACCAACTGCTTCCACATCATGCCTCGTATGGTCAACCATCGAATCCTAATACCGAATTCCACGAGTCCCAAGTTGGGTCCCCACTTGGACTCCCGAGCATGCTTGTGGGCCCAGAAGACATATGAATGGCCACAAATCCACACACAAATGTCAGGAGGCAATCCATCTGCAAAATAAACTAAAACAGTTAACAAGCAATATTCACTTTCGCTTCACGAATATATCCTTTATATCGGCTAGAACGCCACCGCCCCAAACGCTGTATCAAAGCTCCCGACCCCCCTGCATGAGCTGCATTAGAAGCCGCTCCAATTCTAAATGAATGCGTTCCATACTCCTCAGGCTCTAAACCCATCTGTCTGAGACCCTTTTTGAGCACAGCTGCAAACTGATACCTAGTCAATGGGATACCATTTTTATGTACCAACCACACCTCCCCACCCACAGGCCTTATCCCATTATAATCCACTGCACATTGCACCGGACAGAATTCCAAACCCTTACCTGCCCTCAATATAATCCACATGCCCTTACCAGCCTGATCAGTTTTTGACTTACGTAAATACAAACGCAACACTCCCTTCTCTACAATCACATCTCTGTTCTGCAAACCCTCAACACCCTTTGCCCTCTTCGAGGAAACCACCAATTCCCCCACTCTGCAAGCAGCAAAGAAAGCCACCACAAACGCCACTTGAAACAACCTTACTTCGTATTCCGAGAAACAAATCCTCGGCAAAACTTTACACAACTGCACAACCTGCACATAGAACAGTGGCAGCCTCACCCTCTCCATGCGTGAACTCTTTTTCTTCCTTGAATAACCGCACAATAATTTGCGGACCAAAAAAGTTCCGGCGGGATCATTCCAACCCAGCAATTTTGCAACAAATGCTAACGCGGCAATCGCCTGGGAAACCATCCCAAACGACCATTCTCTTTTTTCCGCAAAAGCAATAAATCTAACCACTCTCTCTTCTCCAATCGGAAAAACCAAATCCCAATCTTGTTCTTCCAAAAAGGTTAAGAATCTACGCCAACCAACTCCATACGCCTTCCACGTATTTGTAGCTAGCGCCCTCATCAGCAGCGACTCACAACCTCTCGAAAATTGAGCCACAAATCTTCGGACATCTGTGTAGGCTCCCAATCGGCTGACGGGGCCAAAGCTCTGAATCGATGTAGCTGCAAACGAGATAAAGAATCAGCAATCTCATTTGACACACCAGGCACATGCCTAGCAGTTAACCATACATTCAACTGTAAACATTTTAACACTATTAACCGCAGCAGCTCTATCAACAGTGGACAACGCGAATATTGCTTATTGATGGCCCATACCACTGACATATTGTCTGAATAGACAGCAATCCTCCTATTCTTTAATCTCCGATCCCAAAGACACAGTGCCACCCAAATCGGAAATAATTCCAACAGGGCTATATTTGCACACCATCCCATCTCTCTCCACCATTGTGGCCAGACCTCCGCACACCATGCACCTCCAAAGTAAATCCCAAATCCTATCTCCCCCGATGCATCAGTAAATAATTGCAAATCCACATTAGACACTACTACCTCCTGCCAGATACATATGCCATTAAATACCGACAAAAACTTTCTCCACAACTGCAAATCCGCCCTCACCGCTTGTGTCAAACGCACCTTAAAATGCTTCCGCCTCAGCCCCACTGACAACAAAGCTAACCGTCTGGAAAATACTCTACCCATGGGAATCACCCTTGTGGCAAAATTAAAATGCCCCAATAAGCACTGAATCTCCTTCAAAGTCACTTTATTCTTAGTATATACCCGATCAATCTCCTCCCATAACGCAATAATCTTTTTGCTGGGCAAACGCGACTCCATCCTCACGGAGTCTAGTTCGATTCCCAAAAACACCAACTGAGTGACTGGGCCTTCACTTTTTTCCACTGCCAAAGGTACACCCATCTCCTTTGCCACTGTACCAAATGCCGACATCAAAGCCGCACACTGATCCGAATTCGCTGGACCAACAAAAAGAAAATCATCTAGATAATGCACCATAGCATCCGAACCACTAACCTGTTGCACCACCCACTGTAAAAATGTAGCAAAGGCTTCAAAATAATTACAAGAAATTGAACACCCCATAGGCAAACATTTGTCAAAATAAAACTTGCCTGCAAATTTAAACCCCAGCAACTTGAACGCCGTCGGGTGCACTGGGAGCAAACGAAAAGCTGCCTCAATATCTGCTTTCCCCATCAACGCCCCCTGTCCCATCCTCCTCAACAACTCCACCGCCCGTTCAAAACTTGCATATTGCACCGAACAAAATTCCGGATCAATAAAAGTATTGACCCCATAACCCTCCGGATAAGACAAATTATGAATCAACCGGAAGGAACCTGGTTCTTTCTTCGGTATCACACCCAATGGAGATATAATCAAATCCTGAATTGGCGGGTCCGCAAAGGGTCCTGCAATCCTACCAAGACTCAACTCCTTCCCCAACTTTTTCTTAACCACCTCCGCATGCTGCACCACCGATACCGCATTTTCACCATTATGCACCAACAGTGGTCCTTCATACGGTATTGGAAAACCTTCAGAAAACCCAACCCAGAGCAAATATGCCTCTCCACCAAGTGGATACCGGCGCAACCAGGTTTCCAAAACCAACAGGTTAATGGGAGAAGGGGCCTTGCCAGCCCAAACCGGGCCCGCTCGGAATTCCTCCTCGACCCAACCTCCCCCTACCTGCGAATCCTCCTCTGTTACATTTAAACGCCGGGTGAAGTCCCTGACATATGGCGCAACAATGCTTAAATCTGCAGGCAGCCCGAGTACATCTTCCTGCATTAAATTGGAAACACGTATTACTGGGAACACTCCCCCTACTTCCGAAGCCACTCGACCCCAATCCTCCTCCTCCTGCCGAACCAACATTACCTGTTCGCACCACTCCCGCTCCCCCGGCAAACCCAATTGAGCCACTACCATACCCGGGCACTCCGGCAGAGGCTCCCATACGAAAGGGGGCATTAACCGTAGGGGTAAAATTTGCAATCCACAAATCCACATCACGTACACCCCAATTCTCAGACTTGTCCCTCGCTAAACTCCGTCTAAACTGCTCGTCATAATTGACCCACCCCCACCCCCCATACATTCTATATGCCCTTAATATTAAATCACAATATCTCAATAAACCTGAATACAACTCCGGCTTCCTAGCTCCCAGCACACTAGCAAAAACATGAAAACTCAACAACCAATTCATAATCGTCTTCGCTACCCTCCCTTTCTTCTTTTTACCCTCCTCTTTCCCCCCATCCTTCCCCGCATTACCATCCCTATCCTGGGCTAGCAATGCAAATAAATCAATAAATTTACCCCTTAAAATTCGCTGTCTCCACTTCACCGTGATATAACTATCCAACGGTGCTATATTGCATAATGTATGCCCCAGCCTCGAACTGGCACACACACCTGGAATCTGCGTATTCTCCACACCCGATACCCCTATTCCCATACCCTCTTCCTCATTTTCAGAAGAAGATGAAGACGACCCCGAAGAATCCCATGAATCTGACGATTCCCAAACTTGCAACGGGTCACCACTCCCTCCTTTCCTTTCCCTTTTTTCACGCTCTAATCTCTTTACTACATGACATAAATTCCGCAAGAATTTTTTATTCTTCAACTTCTTCCTCAAACCCCGACCATGCACCTTTTTGTTCTGACCACTCCTTTCCCGAATCCCCTCCCGCAACTGCCCTCCCTCCCTTCCCCTTTCATACATATCTGCGCTGACATCTGTCAACTCACCAACAGCTCTTCCTGTAGAAGGCCCCTCTAGCGGATCTTCACCAGCTCCATCACCATCTGGCCCCTCATCCCGCCGCTGCACACCACTGCTCATTCCTGTTCCTGCTGGATTGCCCATTGCCATCAATTCAGCTCGCTCTTGCCCTATGTTCCAGCCCACTTGACACCCCGTTTCCACCAACAATCGACCCCGGTCTCCTATTACACTTTCTCCATCTCTCCCCATAAGTATACCCCTCCCCCCCGACTCTGCACCTTCCAAACAATTTTTTCTCTTCCCCACAACTTTTCCCCCACTCTTTGCCACTTTTTTGTGCCCCATTTACACAAATACTCCCAAAATATTGCAGTCACTCCCACTTCACTGCACCACATACACTCTACCCCAACAGCCCACACCAGCCTTCCCCAATAAACAATTCTCCCACTCACAAACTCCTACCTCCCCAAAACAAATGCCTTCCCTTCGTTTATTTATTTATTACCCACAAACCCTCTTCTCCCTTCACAATTACCCCATATATGCATCCCCCACAATTCTGTCTCCTTTCCCTCCGTTATCTATTACAAACGCCGCCGCTACAGCTCCTCCTCCCCCGATAAACGCTTCTCCACTTCCGCTTCCAACATCAGCAACTTCCACTCAAACACCCCCAAAACACAACACTCACCCCGAACAGATTCCGCTCCCCTCCGCCTGCCTGTTCCGCGTCACTCCTGCTGTCTCTGCCGTCTTAAATCTGCCTCTCTGCAGCGCACTTTACCGCCGGTTCCTCAATTATTCAGACCTCCCGCTCCACAGCCGACGAAACCGGAAGTGACCTCGCGCCTCAGCAAAAAACTACCGACAACTCTCCGCCGCTCTACATCAGGCACTCCCGGTAAGTACTTCCAATTCCTTCACCCTAAATCGTCAAAACTCCCCTCAATCCACCCTCACCCTCTCCTACCCTCCCACAGAATACTTTGAGCGCCAAACTTCTTTTCTTATCTCCTCCTCTCTCTCTTCCCATCCAATCCCCTTCCTTCCTTTCCATCCAATCTCCTCTTTTCCCTTCTGTTGCTAACCTGCCTACCCTCATCTGACCTGCCCCACCCCCACTCCTTCCCTTTATTTCTCATCTCTCCCTCCATACTTGACTGACTTTTGCCTTCAGTCAATGTTATTACCCTCACAGCTTAGGCTGTGAGGGCTCCCTTATCGCTGAAAAACAAAAACGCCCAGCTCACACATTGTTGAATAAAACATGGGCGTCTATTTTTTCCCAAAATACGGTTCGGTCTGCCCCTTCACGGACCCGTTCTTGGAGATAAACGCCCATGGAGATAGGCGTTTTCGTTCAATTATGCCCCTCTATGTTTATCAAGCATACTATATGCTCTTAATGGAGCAAAATGTGTACATTTATTATATTGGAGATACTTGAAATGATTCTCCTTTTCCAACAATAAATAAGTAGGAATGGAATTGGAACACACTGTGGTCATCTCATTCTGATTGTATAAAGACAAATCTAATAAAAAAATAAAAATTCAATTAATGATAAAAGATAAACACAAATTGAATAAAAAAATGAAAAATCACAAAAGGGAACAGAAAATGAAAAATGTGGTTGTAATCTTAACATCTTCACCAAGACCAGGAAAAGTAGCATGTAGACCATGACTAGTGATTTTTCATTTCCATTCAGTTTTTATTTTTACTTTATCACTATTTGAAATTCTGTTTATTTATTAGATTTATCTTTTTGTAATTAGACTGAGATGACTAAGTGTATGCTCCCATTCCATTCCTACTTCTTATATTGTATGAGAGGTGGATCATTTTAAGTATGTCTAATTTGGTAAATATACACATTGGGGGAATTCTATAAATTATCACTAAGCACTATTTTATAAAGGGCATACACCCTTTATAGAACAGCATTTAACCCCAGATTCTATATAGTGCGCTTAGAGATCGACGCTGAAATTGGCGCAGATTCTATAACAATGTGCGCAATTTAACAAGCTAATGAGCACTGACAACAGAACGTAATAAGCAATAATGAGCACTAATTGACACTGATTATAATTTAGGCGCACAGCTCACTAAGTGTATTCTGTAATGATATGCACTGAACAAATGCGTGCAAGCAAAAAGGGGCATGGTTATGGGTGGGGAAGTGGGCATTTCATGGACGTTCCAAAATCTAAGCACCTAGTTATAGAATATCTCCCAGTGTGCCTATTGGTGTAAATAGATGCATTCAGGTACTGAAATATCAACTAAGTGTATTCTATAATCGCACCGATTATAGAATATGCTTAGTCAGCGCTGATTTCAGTGCCAATTGGAATAACCGCATTTACTCACAGTTAACTGCAGATCAGAGGTTGTGCCCCACTGGCAACGAGTCTCCCTGGTACTGAGATGAGCAGTAGGTCAGAGCTGGCAGAATGCTGTACAATGCCCTCTTTCAGCCACATTCAAGGTAAGAACTAAGTTCTGTAGCGTGGCTAACACAGGAAAGGGAACTAAAACTGGCTTACAAAAATGGCCACCACCGCATGGGCTATAACAGGAAACACAACAGGGCACACTCTGACCCAGTAGGCAGGGGGGAAAGCACCATAGGAGAAGAGCCTACCAACTTCCAACATCGTGAGACTTTAACACAAGCTAATGAAATCACGGAGCCCAATACCCTACACCCACCACAATGCAATGCTGATGTGACCCTGTACTGCACCCGAGAGCCACATCTGACCCAGGGAAAGGCTGTGACAGGATCGAACACATTCTGCTGTCATGGAGGTGGGTACGGCATTTGAGGCTGGCTTACAGGCTGGGAAAAAAGTTTTTAAAGTGGGTTTTTTTTGGTGGGAGGGGGTTAGTGACCACTGGGGGAGTCCGGGGAGGTCATCCCCGATTCCCTCCAGTGGTCATCTGGGCAGTTGGGGCACTTTTTTGGGACTTGTTCGTGAAAAAAAAGGGTAAAAAAAAAGTGACCCAAAATCACGGTAAAAACGCCTTTTTTTTCGATTATCAGCTAAAGATGCCCATCTCTCCTCGGCTGATAACCACGCCCCAGTTCCGCCTCCACCATGCCTCCGACATGCCCCCATCAACTTTATTCGTTTCCGCGACGGAGTGCAGTTGGAAACGCCCAAAATCGGCTTTCGATTATACCGATTTGGGCGTCTTTGCGAGATAAACGTCTATCTCCTGATTTAGGTCGCACTATAGGCGTTTTTCTCTTTCGAAAATAAGCAGGATAGTAATATAGTAGATGACGGCAGAAAAAGACCTGCATGGTCCATCCAGCCTGCTCAACAAGATAACTCATATGTGCTACTTTTTGTGTATACCCTACTTTGATTTGAACCTGTGCACTTCAGGGCACAGACCGTATAAATCTGCCCAGCACTATCCCCGCCTCCCAACCACCAGCCCCACCTCCCAACCACCGGCTCTGGCACAGACCGTATAAGTCTGCCCAGCACTATCCCCACCTCCCAACCACCAGCCCCGCCTCCCAACCACCGACTCTGGCACAGACCGTATAAGTCTGCCCAGCACTATCTCCGCCTCCCAACCACCAACCCTGCCTCCCGATCTCGACTAAGCTCCTGAGGATCCATTCCTTCTGCACAGGAGGGACACAAAGGGGTAATGTTAGACATGGGGAGAAGGAGAAGGACACAGAGAGGGAAAGTAGTACAGGGTAAGCCAGAGACATAGAGGGGACATGCTGAATATAGGGGCTGGATCGGGACTCAGAAGGCAAATGCTAAAACTAGAGGAAGGATAGGAACAGGGACACAGAGAGGAGCTGTTGGATAGGATGGATAAGGATGCAGAAGAAAGATAGTGGACATGAAGACATTTCAAATGGACAGGAAACATTGCAAAGTCAAGAAAAAACATAGAAATACAGAAAAGAGACACTGAGGGGCATAATCGAACAGAAACGCCTATCTCCATGGGCGTTAATCTCCGAGAACGGGTCCGTGAAGGGGCGGAGTGAACCGTATGTTCCAAAACAAAATAGACGCCCATGGTTTATTCGCCAAGGTGTGAGCTGGGCGTTTTTGCTTTTCACCGATAATGGAAAATGAAATCGCCCAGCTCAAAAACGAATACATCCAAGGCATTTGTTCATGGGAGGGGCCAGGATTCATAGTGCACTGGTCCCCCTCACATGCCAGGACACCAACCGGGCACCCTAGGGGGCACTTTTACAAAAACAAAAAAAAAGGTAAAAGAGCTCCCAGGTGCACAGCACCCTTCCCTTGGGTGTTGAGCCCCCCAAATCCCCCTCAAAACCCACTGCCCACAAGTCTACACCAGTACTATAGCCCTAAGCGGTGAAGGGGGGCACCTACATGTGGGTACAGGGGGTTTGGGGGGGTTGGACGACTAGTAGCATTAAGCAGCACAATTGTAACAGGTAGGGGGGGGATGGGCCTGGGTCCACCTGCCTGACGTCCACTGCACCCCCTAACAACTGCTCCAGGGACCTGCATACTGCTGCTTGGGAGGAGGGTATGACATTTGAGGGTGAAAGTAAAAAGTTGTGAAACATCATTTGTTGTGGTGGGAGGGGGTTAGTGACCACTGGGGGAGTCAGGGGAGGTCATCCCCGACTCCCTCTGGGGGTCATCTGGTCATTTAGGGCACTTTTTGGGGCCTTATTCGTCAAAAAACAGGGTCCAGGAAAAGTGCCCTAAATTCTAGCTACAAACGCATCCATTATCGGCGAAGGGCGCCCATCTCTGTTCGGGTGATAACCACGCCCCAGTTCCGCCTTCACCACGCCTCCGACACTCCCCCGTCAACTTTGTCCGCATCCGCGACGGAGTGCAGTTGAAAGCGTCCAAAGTTCGGCTTTCGATTATGCCGCTTTATTTGTTTTTGTGAGAAGAACGCCCATCTCCCGATTTAGGTCGGAACTTGGGCGTTTTTCTCGTTCGATTATAAGCAGGACTGTGACCAAAGAAAATAGAAAAATAAAATACTCAAGACAACAAAGGCAGAAAAATATTTTGTTCTGAATTTATTAATTTGAATATATCAGCTTTTGCAAATGCTCATCTCTGATATTTTGCCTTTCAGTTTCAATTTATCTTGTATTGCTATATGCTGACTGACTTCTTGAGGTTTCTAGTTCAGTTTTTGTTTTCTTTTCTCTTACTGATCTCTGGACCCTCATGTCATATTTGTTCTGTCATGTGTTTTTCATGTATGACCAAGTTGCGGTATTCTGCTAGCATGTAGTGTCAGTGTAGTGATCCGGTTGCTCCTTTTTTCACTAGGTAGTGTATTGGTGTTTTTTACGGCCCGGGATAATATTTACAGTGCACCCTTTTCACAGGTAAGGTTGTTGTTTCTGGGTTTGGAGTTACTGCTATTATGGTATGGTAAGGTTCTGATTGTGTTTTTGCACAAGTTTGTGTACAGTGTCTTGCAGTGGAGGGATTGTGTGTTGGCCTTACTGAGGTGGGGTGACACAGTATATGATAGCAAATCAAATAAAACTTTAATATAATTTTAATTTTTCATAACATTAGACAAGGTTTTAGGGTTTAAATTATGAGACACTGCCTTTTGAGGGAATCTTTAAATACAGTTGAATTGTTTTCATAGGTGTGTTGGCTGAGGGCAAGTGTGATTTGTAAGAGAAAAAAGAGGCAGACTGGCTGCAGGCTTCTATTGAGGTGCAGAGAGAGAGAGAGAGAGAGAGAGATATTAGTTTTCTTAACACTTTATTCTTTGGCATTTGCTGCATATATTTTGTTGATCTTTCTTTCTGCATGTTGCCAGATGATTATAGACTCGGGCCCCAGCCTGCCCACTTTAGCCTCCCTAAACAACTGAGTCACCAATTGCCTAAGAGGAAGCACAAGGCTCATGAGCTAAATGCTGGGGGTATGCCCATTAGGTTTCCTTCAGTTATCACACAGAAATGCTCTTCACTGTCCTTTAAGCCTATTAGCAATTAACTCAGATGCACTTACCCTCTTGAGAAGGCAGCAAGTCCGCCTGCACTAAAGGCCCTAACCCCTAGATTCTATAAATGGTGCCCAATCCTAGGTACACAATTTGACATGTAGTTATTGAATGCGGCCAGTTATGCACATAACAACTCAGCAATAAATTAGCAGTTAACGAGTGATACATATCTATAATTGATGTCAACAAACACTAATTTTTGCTAATTTTCAGTTGCACACATAGTAGACTTATACCCATATTCTATAAACAGAGCATCTAAATTTTCTTGAGAAGCAAACACAAAAGGGTGTTAATGTGGGAGGTGCACGGGCTTGTCAAGCATAGTCCGACTACTTTTGCTCAAAGAATAGTTGCATTTACCTACCTTACTGCCACATTTACGCATCACCATTTATGCCAGCCATAGATATGGCAAGTGGTTGTGCCTAAAGTTTTGCATACAGCTGCGGACTTACACCCGAATTCTATAAAAATTGTGCACACAAATTTGGGCATGTGCCAAATTTGCACGCACAATTTAATTATATAATGAGCCAATTTTTTTAACAAGCAATTATTTGCATTAATTAGATTTCATTAGAACTTACACACATAAATTTAAGAGCAGGATACAGGCCTAAATTTTACATGCGGCCCAAACAGGGGCCACACAAAGGGGAGGGTTATGGGCATTTCAGGGTGCATTGGGGGCATGGTTTTGAGTTAGACATATAATTATAGAATATGGGGATCCTTGTGGAAATTTAGGGGTCCTTTTTACCAAGCTGTAGTACAAGGGGGCCTGTACTAGCGTTAGCATGTATTTTTGATGCGCACTGAGGCCCCCCTTTTACCACAGCGGGTAGAAGGCTGTCTGCTGTTCTGGAAAATAAATGGCCATGCGGAAAGTGAACCACTTGCCGTGCAGCCATTTCAGGGTGGGAGCACTTACCACTTCAGCTGGCAGTAAGGATTCCTGCGCTAAACCCAGCAGTAACCAGTAAGCACTGGTGCTGCAAAAAAATAGAATTTTTTTTGTAGCACTAGATATGGCAAGCACTAGAATGGGAACTACCACTGGGCTCCTGCGGTAGCCCAGCAATAGCTCTGGATTGGTGCACGGCACCTTTAGTAAAAGGGCCCCTTAGGCACAGGCATTTGCACCATGTTTTCATTAGTGCAAATGGCAGCGCCTAAATTTACATGCAAGCCCTAGGCATAAGTTCTATTCTATAAACCTAAACCACACCTATTTTTAAGTGTGGTTTAGAGATGGCACTTTTGACATTTGAAGCATTTCTCCGCGAGTGTGCAGTGCCACGAGACGAATGCTCGCACCCACAACGGTCTTTTTAAAGACTATCTTATAAGAAGATTTTTAATCATCATCTGTTCAAGTGTTATCTACGATAAAGACTCCTGATGCAGGCCTAACGGCCGAAACACAACGTTGTGTCGAGTCTCCATACCACAATAAACTTTGCTTTTATTATACATCTTCTTAGACTTTGGGATCCTTGGTCATCCTCCCACTTTCTGTATACTTTTTATTTGCACCATAAATAGAATCTACCCCTTAGCTAGTATTCTATAACAGATCTAGCATGTAACTCTGCCATTAGAATACTAGCTTAGCAACCAGTTTTTTTTTTTTTAGCAACCTTTCTGGAATTTACCTCTAAGTGCACCTGCACAAATTGTACAATAGACAGTACATGGTTCTATGCACTAACAATAAGCACATTCTCTGCCCATAACCTGCTCTGGTTCCATCCCTACTGCAACATGCCTTTCTGTGTGTGTGTGTGGGGGGGGGGGGGGGGGGGGGTTCCCCCTTTGGCATACTGTCTGGCTGTTTTTAGTGTATGGCAACCACTACCATGGGCCCACCCTAATGGTTAGCATGTGCTAAACCCTGCACTAACTGCTTAATATGCTTTAGGAGGCAAATCCTTAGTGTGAAAGTTTATGAATCTCTCTTACTGTTAAAAAAATGTGTTATTAATTTGGATTTTTAAAGGTAACATCTTGAACTGTTTTACATTTTAGCTTGAATAGAATAACTGCTGTTGGAGGCACCAGGTTGTGCAATACCCTCTAGAAGAGCTATAAAGAAATAACTGATTGTTAAAGTGCCATAAACCGTAGTTTGAAGTAGGCTTCAACAGCACAGGAAACAAAAGACTCTAATGGCTCATCAGAAGTGATAACTTGAATAATATGGTCATTAAAGGCCATTAACCTTTCATTCTTAATTTAAGCTATGCAATGGCTGCACCAAAAATTAATTTTATACATGGTGGCAAACATACTGTAAGCATTATTTCTGTATTGTAAATGAGAAATTGGGTAATTATTTCAGTAGTTAAATAATATAGCAAGAATAGTAACCTGAAAGAAGGTCACCTTAAATTAAGGTGCATCCAAAAGACTACTTAACAGAACACATTTTTCATTTTTATAACTTTGATCTGAAAAGATTCTGAAAGACACACGTCTTCTTATTTTGCATATTTTAATGAACGTATTATTCTGGAAAAGTTCAGATTGATGGAGCAGGAGTCTGTATTTTACATTTATTCAGTAGTGAATTACAGTCCTTTCAGTATTGCCCCAACCAGGTGCCTTAGCCCCTTTCCTTAGGCACTACCATTAGGAAAAAAAGACTTAGGAGTTGTTTAACTAGAGAGCAGTAAGTTTTTGCAAAAGCCAAGGTGCAATAACTGCAAAGCCCATGTGGAAATACGGGGGCATACCCACAAGGCAGATACAGCACAGACACTGTGTAATATGCATTGGCAGACAGCGTGGGAGCACGAGAACTGCCTTCCAGAGTGTGACTGCCCTTATATTGAAGGTTGAACCCTAGCAGTAGTACTTAAAGATTACCACTACAGCTCAAATTTGCCATTTTGAACCCAGGACAGTGCCGCGATGGGAGCAGAGGGGAACCCCTTACATCCCAGATCACTAGACTACCAGACAGAAACCACGGTAAGTCTCAGTGGGGTTGGGGTATTGAAAGAAGGGTTGTTTTTACAGAGGTCTGCTCTAGGGAGCCTTTGTGAAGAGGGTTGAATTGGGGGCCACTATGTGGGGGCGAGTCTGCTCAGTGGTGGGTTATGTGGAAAGTTCAGATCAAGGAGGGAAGGGCAGATGCCAGTTGGTGGGTACATGTGGGGGGTGGGATTGGATCAGTGGATACACAGATCAGAGCTGCTACTGGGCTGGTGGTAGCATAGCTACACTTCACACCTCCTGAGGTAGCATTAAATGCATATGCGGTATCAACAGTTGTGACATCCTGTATGTAGCACCAACTTGTACAATAGCTGTCCCTAGTACCCGCACTCCCTTTCCATCCATTTCAAACCCATGACCTGCCCCTACTCACATTAAGCAGCTAGTATGTTTTGTTTATTTTTTTTTTTACCATACTGGTTTGTTTTAACAAATGATAGCTGCTAGCACTGGTCTGAGCTAAGTCTTAATGTAACTTTGTAAAAGGGCCCCTTAACAAATTTTGCCAGCATGTGTGGTTTCATTACTTAAACAATTAAGTAGCTGCCTATCACCCTTTCCAATTTAGCTTCTGATTCTGCAGCTTTACACTCATTTCACTCTGGGTTCGATTTAACTTTATTCATGCCAAAAATGTTTATAGGAAAAATAGCGTTTTGTATTATTGGGGTATTTTTCAAACTGTATATGTACTTTTGCAACAGGGACATAGCTATGGGTGGGCCTGGGCCCACCCAATTTGGCCTTAGGCCCACCCAGAAACTCTGCAGCTTTGACAGCGCTGGCATGTGAGGGAGCAAGCTAGGTTCCGGAGGCTCCCACATTTCTGCATCGCCCTCCCTTCATAATGTTTCTTACATAAAGTGTTGCCGGTAGCAGTAGCAATTCACATACGCTACCTGTGGCTAACCCGAAAGTCTCCCCTCTGCCACATACAACTCCCACTCAACGCAACTTCCTGTTTTTGAATGGGCGGTGGTATGTGGCAGAGAGGAGGCTTCCCGGTTAGCCTTGGTAGTGTATGTGAATCGCTACTGCTGCCAGCGGCAACCCTTTGATGTAAGAAATGATGTGAAGGGAGGGAGATGCAGGACCACAGGAGCCTCCAGAGCCCAGCTTGCTCCCTCATCTGCTGGCACTGTTAAAGTTGCAGAGTTTTGTTTGAGAAGGAGGAGGGGAGGTTCAGGTGGATGATCACACAGGTAAAGTAATGCATAGAGGGGAGGGGAGGGGAGGAAAGAGGTGCTACACATGGGGAAGGAAGAGAAAGGTTTAGTTTTTGGAGTTGAGGGAGGTTGAGATGCTGCATGGGGTGTAGGGGAAGAGAGAATTACTTGAGATGGCATGGGAGGGAGAGCTGCTGCATGGGTTGGAGGGAGTGGTAGAATTATTGGAGGTGGGGTGGGAGGGAGAAATGCTGCACAGGGGGGTAGGGAGTGAGGGAGAAAGTTGGACATGGGATGAGAGAGGAGGGAGAGATGCTACATGTGTTGGGGGAAACAGAATTGTTGGAGGTGGGATGGGAGGAAGAGCTGCTACATGGGATGCAGGGAGAGGGAGAATTGTTGTACATGGGATGGGAGGGACAGATGCAGCATATGGGGGTAGAGGTGATAGAGAGAGAAATATTAGACAAGGAGGTGGAGGGAGAAGGCAAGATGCATGGGGAGAGAGAGGGAGAAATGCTGGATGTGGAGGGGGAGCGAGGGAGAGATGCATTGAGAAAGAGAGGGAGAAATGCTGAATGTAGAGGAGGAGGGAGGGAGAGATGCACAGGAAGACAGAGGGAGAAATGTTGAACATAGAAGTGGGAGGGTGAGAAGGAGAGAGAGAGAGAGAGAGAGAGATGCTGTATGGGGAAGGAGGAGGAAGAAAGAGAGAGATGTTGGACCCAGGACATAAGGAAGGGAAACAGCAAGAGTGATGTGGATAGTGGGAAAGAGGAAGGAGGAAAGGGAGGTTGGACATGGGGGTGGAGGAGATATGCACTAGAGGGGGCAAAGAAAAAGAGGGAGATTGTGGATCCAGGGACAGAAGGGAGTGAGGGAGAGATGCTAGGCAATTGGAGGGAGGGAAGAGAAAGGAAGAAATTGTGGACCATGGGAAAGGGGGCCAGAAGATGTTGGGTGTGTGTGTGTGTGTTTGTGTGTGTGTGTGTGTGTGTGTGTGTGTATGTGTGTGTGTGGAAGGGACAGGGAGATATCAGGCTATGAGGATGGGGAGAGGAGAAAGAGGGAGCAGGCGCTGGGCTGGAAGGTTGGAGGGAGGAAGATGCTGCAAATTGTGGAACTATTTGGAAGAGGCCAAAAGGGAGGTGGCAAGGAAACAAATTAGAGGAGGATAATGATTGGGGGGGGGGGAGAAATATGGTGATGGAGAGTGGATTAAAGATGAAAGGGAATGGAATGCTCCGCAGTCAACCTGGTGAGGTGTATGGGAGAAAAGGTAACATCCATGACATGGGGCAGAAGCTAAAGCAGAGTCTTCAGAGCAAAGCCAAGTCTCAGTTTGTGCAAACAGATGGAGAGTACAAGAGATAAACAGATTGTGGATGTAGGAAAGCTTGTTAAACACAGAGCAGACATTCCACAAGGCACATAAGAAAGGCAGAGAATAAGTGGAGAGAAAAGGAACAGATATTAGATTGGAGACATTAGGCATGAAAGTTGATTTGGAGGACCAGGACTGGGATTGATATCCCCAACAGAGAGCACAAGAAGGAGCACGAGAGTACGGGGAAGAGTAAGAGAGGCATGACAACAGTGACGAAGATGAGATGCACTCAGACAGAAGGGAGATGGTTGAATAAAAGGAAGAAAATGTTGAAGCCTGAGAGCTGAGAAGGGAGAAGACAAAAGGGATGGTGAGGTGATGAAAGCAGAAGGTGGGAAACTTGGTCCTGAGATATACAGTGGTTTCAGATGGAGAAAGAGATTGGGAAGGCCAGTATCAAGAAAAGAAATTGTACTGGAGCCACTGGGGACAACAGAAAGAAAATAAAACCTGTAGAAAGAAAATATTTTAAATGCTTAACAGAGCATGGCACCTGGAAGGCAGCTGGTAGATTTGGGGTGGATCTGGGAGTCACCACAGAGAATAATAGGAGAATATGCAAATGGGCTGAAAGCCCTTCACAGCACCTGGAAGGCAGCTGGTGGAAGCACTAGGCACCTGGAGCAGAGGCCCTGGGTAATTTGAGTTGGACCTGGGAGTAACCCTGGAGAAGGCTGGGAGGATATGCAGATGGACAAGTTCTCCATAGCTCCTGGAAGGTAGCTAGTAGAAGCGCTTAGAACAGAGGCTCTGGGTGATTCAGGACCTAGGAGTAACCCTGGAGAAGGCTAGGATTTCTTGAAATGTATTGGAGAATATGTATTGAGGCAGGGGGCTTCCTGCTATGAACCACAGGAGGGTACCTCTTAGGGACACAAGATGTCCATCAGGAGGGGTCTTGTTATTCCATGTAGAACAATGGTGTTCAGGTAAAGTTCTGAAGTTGTTCCAGTTTTGGAGGTGAAAGAATTCCCTATGCTGTCAACAACCAAAAGGCACTAAGGGTTTACTAAAGTGAACAGCCAAGTTAACATATGCTAACACATTTAGGACTGAATTCTATAAATGGTGCTGTAAAATCAGTGCCGACAAAAAAAAACCTGTTATGCACTATTCTATAAACGGCACACAAAGTTAGGTGCCATTTATAGAATAGTGCTTGGTGCATGGAACCGTGCCTAACTTTAGATGTGACCATTTATACCAACTAAACCCTGCTGTAATTCCTAGTGCCTAAATTAGGCGTGGACTCCCCCCCCCCCCCCCCCTTATTCTGTAATAGCATATGCATATATATATATATATATATTTTTTTTTTTTTTTTACAGGAATGCCTATGATCCGCCCATGATCCCCAAGGCCACACCCCTTTTTGGAGCTGCACTTAAGTATCCATGCGTAACTTTTAATTGATTCCAATTAGCACTGATAATTGATTGTTGGGGCCTATTTATTGTTGCTAATTGGCTTGTTATTCAATTAAATTGTGCACGCAAATTAGGTGCATGCCCAAATTTGCAGATGCAATTTTTAGCACCATTTATAGAATTCAGAGTTTAATGTCTGTTATTGTAAAATAAGTCATATTGCAGAGCTTCCAAATCAGTTCTGAGGACCCCAGGGTGCTCAGGTATTCCACAATGAATACGCATGAGATGAATTTGCATTTATTAAGATCCAATATACACAAATTTATGTCATGCTTATTCATTGTGCATATACTGAAAACCTGACTGGCTGTGGGGTCCCCAGGGCACGTTTGTGAAGCCCTATTGGGTCTTACAGGAAATAATGTGTTTTTGCACTACTACCTATACTGTGTGTTAGTGTGCAGCAATGAGATGGCAGTTTTTAAATAAATCTAGTCCTATGTCTCAGTGAAGATTTAAATCTTATAGCGAACAGAAGAGAATCATGATAGCGAAAAATAATAGCCATAGTAATAGTAATCATGATTTTTCTGCTCTTCCTCCATGTCCTTAAACATATGAAAATTTAATCTCAAACAAAAAAGAATTGTCTAATAAAATATCTGAGCAAAATAAATAGGTACAATATCAATAGTTACACTTTCAAAGCATTATTACATGGAGGCAAGATGAATATCTTTTACATGGGCAAGTTTCAAAGCAGTAAAGTGGAAGAGATCATTCTCTTTTACACTCAACAAATAGTTAGTATTTGGAACTCATTGCCCGAGGATGTGGTAATAGTGGTTAGCATATCTGGGTTTAAAAAAGATTTGGACAAGTTCCAGGAGGAAAGGTCCATTGTCTGTTATTGAGACAGACATGGGGAAGTCACTGCTTGCTTTGGGATTGATAGCATGGAATGCAACTACTATTTGGGTTTCTGCCAGGTACTTGTGACCTGGATTGGCCACTGTTGGAAACAGGATACTGGGCTAGATGGAGCACTGGTCTGACCCAGTATAGCTATTCTTATATTGATATGTATGTTCTTATGTTAACTTTTTGCATACTTAATCTGGCTCTGAATATTTACTTGAAAGTTCAGCCAGTGATTTAAAAATGCAAACACCTTGAATGTTTTGACAACCGTGATCTAACCCTGCCCCTTTTTAATGAGGTTAAAAAATATGCATACTATTTCACTGTATGCACACATTTAAACTCATATACAGAGGGTACAATTTTCAAACTGTGTTTTTAGGGCAGGTAATTTTTAGTATGTGTATCTATCTATCTTTCTATATATTAGAATATATATACTACATTAGAATCAAATACTCATACAAAAATATAATTTAAAAAGGTTAAAAAATATATAGAAGATCATTATTCAATTGACAAAATGCTTCTCATAAAAAATGCATAAATGCTGTAGCAAAGATAGCAGAGAACACCTTAAAACTTACACCACAGGTTATAGCAAATTTTTAATAAATAGATTTTTTTATAATAGTAAGTATGATAAATGCCAAGATTTTGAGCCAACCGGTTAGAGCCTGATTCTCAACTCAGACATTCAGACACACCCAGAAGTCTGGTTTCAGTATCTGAATTAGGAATATGCATGATACATATTTGCCTGAAATCTGTTGATATTTAGCCTGTGACTATCAGCCATGGGTAGAATTAAGCACCTATATTCAATTCCAGGCTGTGTTCGCGCACCGGCATTAACTATGTGTCAACCTCTGACCTGGAAGTAATACGGATGTCAGGCCATATTCAATTCAAGGGAGGTCATATATACCACTAATATGCCCTAGAAGGGTTCAGTGCGGTTTACATAAATTAGGTTACAATGAACAATGAAATGCTAATGGAGGAGGATATAATTAAGAGAAGGGAGTGTCGGGTAGAAACAGAGTGAATTACATGCTGGAGGATTGTGGGCGTGAAGTAACCATGTCAGTGTTGACATCTGCATACCTAAGTAGGCAAAAATAGGACTGCTTTTTGAATATGGCCAATGTCTGCAAAACTGCCAGCTTCTTCCTGATCTTGCCTATGGACCACCCCAACTCTATCTGTACAGTACTGTGGCAGACAGAGGGGATATTCAGCAGCACTGTTCCGCTGAATATCCCAATACAACACGACACAAGTCTATTGACAGCAAGCGGACAGCTTAATACAAAAAATAGACAGTTCACTCTTGCCTTACTCTTAATTTTATAGGAGGGGGAGAAAAAGTCTCATAATGTCACAGGGACTGAAATGTGATTGTCTACATCAGCACCCAATATGTGGGTAACACCCTCTTGTGACTCATATAATCATTGACAAAAAACCCCTCCTTCCAAATATCAGTCTTAAATGTCAGTCTTAAATTTTTTGTTTTTTACATTTTCTTTTAATTTTCTTTTAGTATTAGTGCAATTTAAAGTAACTCTTCAGTCTGTAGTCACTCTAAGGATAACAGATAAAGGCAACAGGTGTTAAACAAAAAAGTAGGCACGGCGGCACACACTAGCAGTGGATCAGAATTACGCTTGCACCAGCTCAGATCCCTTGAGAAAGCATTTGTGAAACGGGTGCCTGTTGGGGTCTGATGAGCCGACAGAGCATGCAGATAAGTGATTCTACTTTTTTGTTTAACACCTGCTGCCTTTATCTGTTATTCTTAGAGTGACTACAAACTGAAGAGTTACTTTAAATTGCACTAACACTAAAAGAAAATTAAAAGAAAAATTGAAAAAACGAAAAATTTGAGACTGATATGTGGAAGGAGGGTTGTTTTTTTTTTTTTTGTCAATGATTATATGAGTCACAGGAGGGTGTTACCCATATATTGGGTGTTGATTTAGACAATCACATGTCAGTCCCTGTGACATTATCAGACTTTTTCTCTCCCTCCTATAAAATTAAGAGTAAGACAAGAGTGAAGTAGCTGAATATCCCAAGGCAGCCAGCTGAGTGGGGATCAAGTGGGCAGGGGCCTCTTCTGCTCACTTAAACCTTGTTGAATAATCGACCCTTATACATTCATTGTGGGTATCCTGAAAACCTGTTTGGCTGCGTGCATCCCAAGGACAAGATTGAAAGACACTATGTTGGAGTACTGGTTTTCCTCTTTGAAAGGAGAAATTTATTTTATAGCTGCAGCACCGCCTACTTTAATATTTGGCTTGTGTGTGTATATTGCAACTGTGGAAGAAGGGCCATTTTCTAAAGTACTGTATTAAAAACAAACTACTAACACACTGTAAATCTGCTTAGCAGCTATATGCCCAGGGGTAGGTCATTCTTTGTAATAGAACCATTATATTTATGTGTATCTATGATGAAGCTGCACCTATAAAAAGATGAAAAAGATGAGAAAATTGAGTCTGCCTTAAAAGTCGGGAAATTACTTTTATGGACCTCTTCAAAGTACCTATTATCAGTAGTATGCCTACTTCACTAAGAAAAAAAATGGTTTCTGGAGAAAAAAAAAAGCATTGCACACCAGTCCTTGAAATGATTAATGTGCTCATCTGGGAAAATCACTAAAAGTTTCTCCCAGAGGAAATAATGTTATTTTATAATTTTCTGTTCCACCGAGACCACAAACACTCATTGAAGTATGTGATCCCAAGGACTCTACAATTTAATGATTCTATGTTATTTGCTATTGATTTCAGACTGCTTTCTGATACTTAAACCTTGAAAATAATGGCATAACTTTGACTAAAGAACTTCATTGAATAATTTTTGCCACTTATTGTTTTTAGAACTCTTTATGAAGGTGAACTTTGAAAAGAGAAAATGTAGTATGTAGTACATATATACAGAGAGAGAGAGGGAGAGAGAGAGAGAAATGTAGCATGTATATAAACCGAGTCTTGTTCTTTAACAGGCAGTATTATACACTTTACTGGAACCCACTCATTAAAGCAATATACACATTTGCAGCTCCAGATCTACTCCCCACTTAACCACACCTAGCAATCAAAATTTATTCACACACATTGAATCACTCTTGCCTCAGTAGTGCATGATTATCCCTCAATGATTTCTCAGGGTAATCCATAAAGCACTAAAGTCTTCATCGGCTTATTTATATTCTTTATATATATATATATATATATATATATATATATATATATATATATATATATATCTTCACCAAATTATTCGGACTGGGGGCATTACGTTGTCCAACACGCATGTTTCGCCACTAGGCTTTATCAAGGACTTCCCCTGAAAAACAAATACACAAAACCATCTTACCCTCACTGTGATACTTAAACCATCCCCGCCCAATGCCCCTTTTACTTTACTCCCAAACAATTAATGTTCATAATTACCCATACGCCGTCCCAGCGCCAGCTCAACTACTATATCAAGGGTATAACTCCCGTCAAGATAGTGGCGGCGTCTACACCTAAACTATTTATTCACATTTCACTGATGACGTCTCGGGAACCCCAGGCCCCCATTGGACCAACCTAACCTATAGCTACATTAGAAACAGTTTTTTTCAAATTAAAGTACCCCACTCCAATTCCGCATTAAGCCCCTTAGGGCTAACTGTATCTAAAAAGAAAAGGTGCCACTGCTCTCGATAATTCAAAAGCTTCTTCAGGGCCCCCCCCCTTCCCTCCAAAGGTGAACCTGTTCCAACACCCTCCACCGTATATCATCCACCCCATGGCCTTTCTCAATCCTATAGGTTTGGTTAGTCCAATGGGGGCCTGGGGTTCCCGAGACGTCATCAGTGAAATGTGAATAAATAGTTTAGGTGTAGACGCCACCACCATCTTGATGGGAGTTATACCCTTGATATAGTAGTTGAACTGGCGCTGGGACGGCGTATGGGTAATTATGAACATTAATTGTTTGGGAGTAAAGTAAAAGGGGCATTGGGCGGGGATGGTTTAAGTATCACCCAGGCTCAGTGAGGGTAAGATGGTTTTGTGTATTTGTTTTTCAGGGGAAGTCCTTGATGAAGCCTAGTGGCGAAACATGCGTGTCGGACAACGTAATGCCCCCAGTCCAAATAATTTGGTGAAGATAAGTACTCATCAATAATATATATATATAAAGAATATAAATAAGCCGATGAAGACTTTAGTGCTTTGTGGATTACCCTGAGAAATCATTGAGGGATAATCATGCACTACTGAGGCAAGAGTGATTCAATGTGTGTGAATACATTTTGATAGCTAGGTGTGGTTAAGTGAGGAGTAGATCTGGAGCTGCAAATGTGTATATTGCATATATATAAACAGCACATTGTGCTCCTCTACAAACTGCAGACTCTCAAGTAGGATTCACTTAATTTAAATTTCCAAGGAAGGAACACTGCAAGAAATTATATGCAGAAATTTTCTGGCAACAAAGCAAGAACAGATCTAAACAGCCTTTATTAATGAGACCCATATAGTTGATTGGAAATATATATATAGAGAGAACACAGATTATATGTAAAAAAGAAAGGACATACCAAAGTTTCAGGCTGGTATGAAAGAACCTTCAGAGGTATACACTGAAACAATACAACCACCTGCATGTAGCAACAACAGAGAGGTTGACATCAATTATCTGTTTGACCCTATGATAAGGGACACAAACAGTAATATGTTTGGCATAAATGAAATGAACTTCCCTTAGTGAAAACAAGAAATGGAAGCTAGGCAAATGGTATGGATTGTGTGTGTGTGTGTAGGGGGGGGGATGTAAATGTGTCAAAATAATAGCAAAAGCACTAAACAGATATTTTCCTTTAGTCTTCCTGAGACAAGGACTATTGTTAACCACACATGTAGTGATAAAGATAACTGTAATCAGGAGCAGCCCTATAATGAAGCCAACTAAGGTGGCTGCCTTAGCTGGCACTCTACAGTGGGTGGGACTCTACAGGGAGTGGCATCTTTCCGCCAGCCAGCCTATTTGCTGCATCTCTACTGCACTTCTCCCCCTGCATCTTATCTTTCCTACCATTCCACCCCCATGCCCCCCCCCCCAGACGGCATCTCCCACCTTCATTCCTCAATCCCCTTTCCTCGAGTCTACCTTCAATTTATTTCAAATGTTGTCAGGCAGTGGCAGTGATTCACACACGCTGTCCTGCCAACAGCCCAACACTTTGTCTCTACTGCAACCCACCCTCTGTGATGTAACTTCCTGTTTTTGCTGGGGCAGGCCACAGTAAAGAGAAGGTGTTAGGCCTGTGGCAGGGCAGTGTGTGTGAATCACTGCAACCTGGCAACATTTGGAATAAATTAAAGGTAGACTTGGGGAAAGGAGGTTGAGCAATGAAGGGGGAGATGTCAGTCTTCTGGGTAGAGAGACAGAGTGTGAGTGATGCTGGGGTGGAAGGGAGAAAAGGTGGACTTGGGGGAGGGGTGAAATGGAGAGAGGTTAGACTCGGGAGAGAGTGGGAGAAAGAAGAGATGTTGGACTCAGGGAGGGAAGGAGAAAGATGCACTTGAAGGGGGAAGGATGGAGAGATGAAAGACAAGGGGATCGGATGATGAAAAGGAGGAAGGGAAAGTTGTCAGATTTGGGGTGGTTGGAGAGATGGATGGGGAAGGAGAGGCAGGAGAGGGAGAGATGGACTTGGGGAGGGGAACAGGAAAAGATGGAAAGAACAGAGAAAGAGGGAGAGAAAAAGAGATGGACTCAGGGAGGGGGGAGGGAGCCAAAGGGGGAGAGGAAGAAATGGACTTGGGGAGGGTACAGGGGCAAAATGGGGAGAGTAGAAATGGACTCAGGAAAGTGGAAGGGGCAAAATGGGGAGAGGGAGAGATGGACTCAGGTCAGGTGCAAAATGGAGAGAGGGAAAGATGGAATTGGGGCAGGGGCAGAGGTAGACTCAGGGAGAGCAGAGGAGAGGAAGAAGAGATGAACAGGAGAAGGCATAATGGAGATGGACTTGGGGGCGGAAGGGGGGAGAGAGTGAGAGAGAGAGAGAATGATGTCAGATAGGGGACAGAAGGGAAGGAAGGAGAGATGCCAGCAAGGTGGAAGAAAGGGAGGGACAGATGTCAGACTCAAGAGGAGGGGATAGAAGGGCAATAAGAAGAGATGTCAGATTTGGGAGCGGGGAGGCAGGTGGGAGGAAAGGAGCATAGAGGTTTGATGAACAGAGATAGCAGTAGCATGCTTGGCCCATTATCTGGCATGAAACCAGTAGGTGGAACTAATCATCCTATCAATTACATTGTTTTAGTTGTACCAAGATTGGGTGGACTGACTTCAGTTTTGTGATGTCACACTGTCTCCTGTTCATCAAACCTCCTTGGGAGTGAGGAGGTGGTAGGAATGGTGGATCAATGTGGGAGAGACCATGGGAGGGTTGTCAAGAAGATGACTGAAAAGAGGATAGTGATTACGGAGAGTAGAAATGTGGTAATGGAGAGAAAATGAACAATAAAAGGGACTAGGAGGATAGGAAATGTGAAAGTTAGGGGATTAGAGAAGGAGAAAGTTGATAAATAAATGAAAAGTGAAAATGAATAAAAAAGAGAGTGAAATTTGTGTAGACAGAGGCAGAAAAGGGAAAAAATAGAGGAGAGAGCTTAAAGAGAAAGATTGATATGTTAGAGACAGATGTAGTGAGGGAATGTAACAAGACAGGAGGAAAGAGGAGAAATAACAAATGGATAATGGCCACTGGAAACAGATTTAGCAGAAAACAGAAAAGAGAAACTGTGACTAACATGATGGAAAAATAAAAAGCCCAGGCACACAAGGGTAGAAAAAAAATTGTTTTACTTTGAATTTAATAACTGGAATATGTTAGCTTTGGGAAATGTGCATTGCATATGTTTATATAATGTGTTCAGTACAAAAGGAAATGCATTTGTTTTTGTTTCTCCAGTGTTGCAGTATATGCTGAGCGTAACCTCTTTGAGTTCCCAGTTTAATTTTTGTCTTCGTATTTCTATCTCTACTTTGAGATCCCTTGTTCTGTATTTGCTAATGGTGTCTGTGTTTTGCATAACTGAAATATGATATTTATTTGCATATAGTTTCTGTGATGAGACCTGTAGCAGTACCACTTCTTCTGTTTTATTTGTATAGATGTTTTGGTGTTTTAGGTCCAGTATAATATTTGTAGTGCTGCCTACTCATAGGTTACTCCTGGGGGAATTCTGCACCACTGTGCAATGCAGAATTCTGTAATTGCCTTGCAGAATTCTGCACAGGGAACAGAAGAAAACAAAACATTTGTTAGCTTTCTGGTCCCCTCCCCTTGCGGTACACACCCACAGACTGCTCATACAAATCCAGCCTCCTCCAGCCTCCTCCTCTGGATCATATGGCATAAGGAAGAAACAAGCAGCTGTGCGTCAGACCACTTCCTCTTCTCCTGCTGCTGGCCTGGGCTCAACTGTTGTACAGTGTCCAGCGTGATTCAAATAAGCAGTGGGCCCAGGCCAGCAGAGAAGGAGGAAGTGGTCTGATGTACATCCACTTATTTCTTCCTTATGCCACATTATCTGGGACGAAAACATGGTAATGCGGAGGCAAGGACAGAAAGAATACAGAGAAGTAGGGGTTTGGGGCTGAGGGGAGAGAAAGAAATAGGAGGCAGAGCAAGTTGAGGAAAGGGAAGGGGTTCAAGCTAAATCAGAGTGTGGAGAGTGGAACCTGAAGCTTAGTTGGCATGAGAGAGAAATGGGCAGGGAAGAACCTGGAGGGTGATATTACTGGTGAAGGAAGAAGCTGGGGGAGTGGTTAGGCCTTATGATTGGAGAAATTCCGCACAAAAAAATTTACAAAGATGCAGAATTTTAAAATACTGTGCACAAAGTTTCCAACATTTTTGTGTGGAATTTTTCATTTTGTGTCAAATTTCCCTAGGAGCAATAGGTAGAGTTCTCGCTGTTTGAATCATAGCATTAGTGCTACTGTTGTATAACATGTTTGCTAAATGTATGTTGAGTACATTTTCTTTAGGTTTTTGCATTTCACAATGTGTCTGGTAGAGAGATTTATGTTGCTATTGCTTTGATGGGGTAAAGGGGAAGTTGGCCTTTTGTGGATGCAGCGCACACTTACATTTAACTAGTAAGAACTGTTATATTGTGTCAGATTTAAGGTCCCTGAGGGTCAAATATGCAGTGTGTCACATGTACAGGCATCACTATTCTGGTGTGTCTACTACTACTACTACTACTTAACATTTCTAAAGTGCTACTAGGGTTATGCAGTGCTGTACAATTTAACATAGAAGGACAATCCCTGCTCAAAGAGCTTACAATCTAAAGGATGCGTGAGCAGTCAGACCGATAGGGGCAGTCAAATTGGGCAGTCTGGAATTCCTGAAAGGTAAGAGTTAGGTGCCGAACGCAGCATTGAAGAGGTGGGCTTTAAGCAAAGACTTGAAGATGGGCAGGGAGGGGGCTTGGCGTAAGGACTCGGGGAGGTTTTTCCAAGCATAGGGTGAGGCGAGGCAGAATGAGCGGAGCCTGGAGTTGGCTGTGGTGGAGAAGGGTAATGATAGGAGGGATTTGTCCTGTGAACGGAGGTTTCGGGCTGGAACGTAAGGGGAGATGAGGGTAGAGAGGTAATGAGGGGCAGCAGACTGAGTGCATTTGTAAGTAAAAAGTGTCCTAACTAAAAAAAAGATTGAGAATCATTGTCCTAGAGTCTCTGCAGCATTTAGAAAGCAAAACATGCAGATCTTTCCAAATGTATATCCTGGATGTTCCACTTGAAAATCTCAATCATTGTGGTAGTGAATGTTACTTGTTGGGATGGGCCACCCTTTTCATATTGTTGTGATGCACCAGCCTCTTGACTCCACCAAAACTTGTGCCAGCTGCTCCTTTCTACAATATGCCAGGTCTGGTACCACTATTTCAGCTGCAGAGTGGGGAGCTCCTTTCTTTCCTTCAGCTACTGACACCGCACAGCTGCTAAAATCACAGAGAACTTGCTTCTTATTTCATGTGTGCTACAGGAAGTATCCATTCTCTACATTTAACTCCTGTGTACTGCTGGCGGCTAGAATGGATTGAGTGAAGAAAGGAGCTCTCTTCTCTGCAGTGAATTTAGTGGTGCTGGGCAGATAGAAGACCAATTTGCTGCTGGGGATGCAGGTGGGAGATGAAAACTGGGACTCGGTGATGAGCCTGATTCAGGGGATGGGAGGAGAAGGACAGATATTGCTGGAGGGGAGAAACATGGGCATATGCAGGGGAAGGTGAATATGGAGGGGCAGAGAGATAGATGATGGGGTTAAGGTTGAAGAAAGATAGGGTAGTGGATGCTAGGGAAGTGGAGCAGGAACTATGGGAGAAGAAGTAAGGACAGTGGCTGCTAGAGAAAGGGGAATACAAAAAAAGTGGCTTAGGTTTGAGGTGGAAATAGGGGCGGTAAAAGGGGGAATGAGAACCTGAATAAAAAGGTAAGATATAAGGAAGGGAATGCATGCGGTGAGGAGATAAATAATAGGGAAGAGATGAGAGGGAGAAACTGAAGAGGCCTGGGAGGTGATGAATACAGAGGCTGGAAATGGAGGACTAGAAAGTGAGTGAAATTCAGGGAATAGAAGGCTGGGGAAGGAATGAGAGAGAGGTGGGGATGGGAGTAGAAGGGAGGAAAGTGTAGGAAGTGAAAAGCTGTTAAGTAGGTGAAAGAGGAGACTGAGGATTGTTTTCCTTATGTAACAGGCATGAGGGAGTCAATTGATATAAGGATCTGTAGCTGTCCATCTTTTCCAGCTGGAAAAGAGCTCTTCACCCCATATGCTTAATAAAAGACCTACACCCCTGAACCCTGGAGGTCTGCTAGTGCTCTAGAACATTTGCAGTGCTCTCAAGTACTGTGTGAACAGCTGGTATATCTTTTACGCAGTACTTTAGAGCTCTTGCCAGCACCAAGCCAGTGGCAGATGTTTATGTACTGAGGTGTGCATTTTATTTAGACGAGTGATGCATGTGGGAAAGAGGAACCTGAATTATAGCTACGCCATGCAAGATTCCACGTTAGGAGTCACAGACCAAGAAAGGGATCTAGGTGTCATCGTTGATGATACGTTGAAACCTTCTGCTCAGTGTGCTGCTAAGGCTAAGAAACCAAATAGAATGTTAGGTATTATTAGGAAAGGAATGGAAAACAAAAATGAGGATGTTATAATGCCTTTGTATCGCTCTATGGTGCGACCGTACCTCGAATATTGTGTTCAATTCTGGTCGTCGAATCTCAAAAAAGATATAGTGGAATTAGAAAAAGTGCAGAGAAGGGCGACGAAAATGATAAAGGGGATGGGACGACTTCCCTATGAGGAAAGGCTAAAGCGGCTAGGGCTCTTCAGCTTGGAGAAAAGGTGGCTGAGGGGAGATATGATAGAGGTCTATAAAATAATGAGTGGAGTTGAACAGGTAGATGTGAAGCGTCTGTTTACGCTTTCCAAAAATACTAGGACTAAGGGGCATGCAATACAGCTACAATGTAGTAAATTTAAAACGAATCAGAGAAAAAAGTTTCTTCACTCAACGTGTAATTAAACTCTGGAATTCGTTGCCAGAGAATGTGGTAAAGGTGGTTAGCTTAGCGGAGTTTTAAAAAGGTTTGGATGGCTTCCTAAAGGAAAAGTCCATAGACCATTATTAAATGGACTTGGGGAAAATCCACTATTTCTGGGATAAGCAGTATAAAATGTTTTGTACTTTTTTGGAATCTTGCCAGGTATTTGTGACCTGGATTGGCCACTGTTGGAAACAGGATGCTGGGCTTGATGGACCTTTGGTCTTTCCCAGTATGGCAATACTTATGTACTGGTGCTGCTTTAGATTCAAATCTCAGCCTGCCCATATTTGTGATTTTATTCACTAAGCAAGTGTTGGGTACAGACTCCTGATGCAGGCCTTACGGCCAAAACACGATTTGTGTTGAGTCTTTGTTACCGACCAATAAAGGCTCTGCACCACACTGCTTGCTTTGGGACTTTGTCACCTTTGCTGTTTTTGTTTCTGCTGGAAATAAATAGCAATCTTAAATACTAGTGAATGGGCCAGCTTCACACTGGGGACAAAAGTGTTTTACTTCATAAGCTATTGGGGATGATGATGGCAGGAATTTTAAATTAGAATATCTTTTTCTACATGTAATTGTGTAATTGTTCTTAAACTTTTTTGAAGCAGTTACAGTTCTTTTTTATCTAACAAATCTGAAATAAAAGTTGGTGTTCAAGATTTAATGATATTAATATTAAAGTGCAAGATTATTAATCACACTGCTTATAATTCCATTCATCATTTTGCAATGGTGGCCCTCATTTGCGGATGGTGAGTTGTATGCATTGTAAATAGGCCCCAGTGAGAATAATGGAACTGTTATAATCAATGTGCATTAAATTGCATTAACTGGTTAAAATGCATTAGCAAAAAAGGACCCTGTTAAGAGGCAGGATAATTTCAGCATTCATTTGAAGGGCATACAATTACAATTAAATATAGTGGAGGGATAGTCTAATGATTACTGAGAACCATGGGAACTGCAGCTCTTTGTGACTCTGGGGCAAGTCACTTAACCCTTCATTGCCCCAGATACAAAATGAGTGCCTGCATTTAATATGCATACCACTTTGATTGTAACCACAGAAAGGCAGGTATATCAAATTCCATACCTGTTCCCTTTCCCAGTAATGGAACCAGTAATAATACTTAGCATTCTCAGAGCACTGCTGAATAGCCATAGTACTGAATAGTGGTAATAAATATTCAGGAACAATATGTCCCTTCCATACAGAGTTTACAACCTAAGTGGGCACCTAGTGCAATGGGAGGTAAAGTTGCCCTCTTGCTAAAGTGTATTAAGATTTTACCATTAATATGTATTGTCAATTTACTAACACAAGTTGTGTGAAATAGCATTGTAGTAAATGTGTTGGTGTGATTGGAGCATGGCCACATTTAGAGAGAACAGTGATTCAATAGCACATGTTAACATCACTGCACAGTATACCATGGGGCTTTGCAATAAGGAGTGCTAACGTATCACTCATTGATAAGGACAAGAGTTCTTAGCAGTCATTTCTGTGAGAAGGGCGGGTATCAGAGACCCACATTTTGTATCACTAAAGGGTAGAAGAGAATGAGTGGTGTGAGTGGTGCCTGTGAGTGGATCTGCTGGGTATGAATGGTATAAGATGATTGTATGAGTAGTGCCTGTTTATTGACTGAGTCTGTGAGTTCAGTGTGTGTGTGGGGGGGGGGGAGTTAGCAATTAAGAGTGTCATGGAGGGAGAGAGACAGCAGCCTGGGCATAGGTCATCCCAAGACTACCAAGAAACAAAGCAGGGTGAGAGTTTGAAACGGAAGGAGGGCAGGAGTGGGCAAAGGGGTATGAGGAACCAGCCCAGGTCAAGGGGCACCAAGGTAGGGGGCAGGTGAGGCAGAGAAGGCAAGTTGACTCTACCCTGCCTCCACCAGAGAGAGATCAGGATACCAGATAGGAGGAAAGAGGCAGTGCAGAGCGAATAGGAAGGCAGCCAGCCAACCAACCTGCTTCAATGTCACCTACAGGCCAATGAAGCCATCATAGAGGAAATGGGTAGCACAGGTCTCCCCAGAGGAGAATGATCTCATCTTGGAAATGGTACTGGTGCACCTTTCTCAGCTATATGAAAGGTAAAAAACACTGAATATCAGCTGCTTCAAAAAAGGCTATCTAGCAAGCCATAGCCAGATCCGTAAGCAGCCTGAAGGTGGCCCACCAATCAGTTTTGAGGGAGACTGAAATCAGGGGTTTTGGTTTCAGCTAAAATCAAATCTGTTGCCAAAATTTGCCAGTCAGATTCAGCTAAAACCAAAACTGTGAGTCCCTCTGAAAGAAAGTGGGTCTCCTGTGCCCATTGGCAAAAAGTGGATTCTCCCCCCCAAAGGAAGTGGGCCTCCCTAGCAGAGATCTTCCCACCCTCTGACCACAAGTGCCACTCTCTCACCACCCATAGGCTTTCCCTGGGTCTACTTTAGAAGCCCTGATGGTCTAGTGCCCTTATCAAGGCAAGAACGATCCCCAGTCACTCTTGCCTATGCTGACTTTATCTCAAAATGACTGCACCCTCCCACAGCAGTCTTGTGAGGCAACTAGGGCAGACAGCAGTCATACTTGTGGTCAAGGAAGAAGTTTCAGTTTCAGCTGAAAATGTACTGGTTTCAGCACCAAAGCCAAAACCGAAATTGAAATTTGGTAAGCCTCTAGATAAGTCTTGCAAATAACCTAAATGCAAACCTGAGAGCCACCATTGGAACCACCTGGTGTCATGCTAGTACTACTTAACATTTCTAGAGCGCTACTAGGGTTATGCAGCGCTGTACAAAATAAACAAAGAAGGACGGTCCCTGCTCAAAGGAGCTTACAATCTAAGCACCGCCATACTGGGAAAAGACCAAGAGTCCATCAAGCCCAGCATCCTGTCTCGGACAGCGGCCAATCCAGGCTTCAAGAACCTGGCAACCCCCCCCCCCCCAAAAAAAAAAGAAAAAAATTAATAATATTCAGTGGACTTTTCCCTCAGGAATCTGTCCAAACCCCCTTTAAATTCTGTAAGGCCAGCTGCTGTCACTACATTCTCCGGCAACGAGTTCCAGAGTCTAACTACACACTGAGTAAAGAAAACCTTTCTCCTATTTGTTTTAAATCGACCACATTCTAGCTTCATCTTGTGTCCCCTGGTTTTGTTGTTGTTTGAAAGTGTAAACAAACGCTTCACATCTGTCTGCTCTACTCCGCTCATTATCTTGTAGACTTCTATCATATCACCCTTCAGCTGCCTTTTCTCCAAGCTGAAGAGCCCTAACCTTCTCAGCCTTTCCTCATAGGGAAGTCATTCCATTCCCTTTATCATTTCCGTCGCCCTTCTCTGCACCAGTGGCGTACCAAGGGGGGGCGGTGGGGGTGGTCTGCCCCGGGTGCACGCCGCTGGGGGGTGCCGCGGCGCGCGCCTGCTCTGAGTTCCCTGACTTCGCGCGTTCGCTGCAGCTCCCTCTGCCCTGGAACAGGTTACTTCCTGTTCCAGGTCAGAGCAAGGGAGCTGCAGCGAACGCGCGAAGTCAGGGAACTCTGAGCAGGCGCACGCTGCGGCACCCCCCCCCCTAGTGGCGTGCATCCGGGGGGGTCCGCACTGCATCGGGGGGGGGTGCGCCGCCCCGGGTGTCCACCCCCCTAGGAACGCCACTGCTCTGCACCTTTTTAAATTCCTTTATATCTTTTTTGAGATGTGGCCACCAGAATTGGACACAATACTCAAGGTGCGGTCGCACCATGGAGCGATACTATGGCATTATAACATCCTCGTGTTTGTTTTCCATCCCTTTCCTAATAATACTCAACATTCTGTGCACTTTCTTAGCTGCGGCAGCACACTGGGCAGACATTTTTAACGTCTTATCAATGATGACTCCCAAATCCCTTTCTAAGTCTGTAACTCCTAACGTGGAACCTTGTATGACATAGCTGTAATTCGGGTTCCTCTTACCCACATGCATCACTTTGCACTTGTCAACATTGAACTTCATCTGCCACTTGGACGCCCAATCGCCCAGTCTCGCTAGAGGAATGGGTGGAGGTGGTCCCTGCCTCAGAGCATTCATACTCTTGGAGGAGAGGCTGGAACAGAAGTTGGAGCCACATTATATTTGGGGCCTCCAAGTGGACCTGGACACAGCCCAGGTAAGTGTGTTTTTGAGCAACAGTAGTAATATAGAAAAATAAATCTGTACTTCAGAATGTGATGGATATGGACAATATAGTGAGGGACAGGGTAGATGTGTAGGTCAGTCCCCAGTGAGACAGAGGGGGGGGGGCCCTATGCAAAGAAGAACTTGGGAAATATGATATAAAGCCTGCTATTGCATACAGTGAAATGTCTCAGGTAAACTACATATTCTGTCCCACATATGATATGTAGGATATAACTCAGACAGAGGCACTTGCCATGACAGCTGATACGTGGAGTTTTTAAAGGGCAGAAGTTGTATTTAGCAGTACTGATATTTGCCCCACAATGCATGTCCTCTTTAGTATTTATGAATCTTGTGTATTCCGATTCATACATTGTACATGGTGACCTACCTTTTACTGTATACAGGAATATGTCTAACATATGCTACAGTATATAATGATGCATTATTATTATTATATTATTATTATTATTACATTTGTACCCCGTGCTTTCCCACACAATGCAGGCTCAATGCGGCTTACATAGTAATTTGAAATACAAAGTTAATAGAATTTTAATAAAACAGTAGTAAAACAATGTAAAGTTGGGCTTAGTAGTGTATTTTTTTTTGTTACATTTGTACCCTGTGCTTTCCCACTCATGGCAGGCTCAATATGACTTACATGGGGCAATGGAGGGTTAAGTGACTTGCCCAGAGTCACAAGGAACTGTCTGTGCCTAAAGTGAGAATCAAACTCAGTTCCTCAGGACCAAAGTCCACCACCCTAACCACTAGGCCACTCCTCATGATAAACTGAGCTAGGAAAAGAATGGAAAACAAAAATGAGGATGTTATTATTATTATTATTATTATTATTATTACATTGTGTTGTCATCTGCATATAGTTTCCAGACAAGGTTCAAATAGCAGATGATAACACAATACATCATTGTATAGCATAGTTAGACACATTCCTCTATACCGAAACAGGTAGGTTGCCCTGTGAAGTATGAATTGGGATATATGGCAAGTGCCCTTGTCTGAGTTATATCATACTTGACATATGGGGGATTGAAATTATACTTTTTATTGGACCTCTCACTGCAGGCAATGGTTTATTTTATATCCAATTTATCGCCTATGTTGACACAGTGTTCTGACCTCACACAGTGGTCTTAGTAAATTTGTTCACCAAGTGAGTGGAGGAGTTGCCTAGTGGTTAGAGCAATGGTTTTATAATCCAGAGGTGGCTGGTTTAAATCCCACTGGTGCTCCTTGTGATCTTGGGTAAGTCACTTAACCCTCCATTGCCTTAGGTACAAATTTAGATTGTGAGCGCTCCTGGGACAGAGAAATATCCAGTGTACCTCACCTTGAGCTACTACTGAAAAAGGTGTGAGCAAAATCTAAATAAATATTAGGCTTGTTTTTTTTTATATACTACAAGGTATTTATGTTCAAGCTTGCGCTTTCAGGTGACAAATAGTGGTGCAATGCAGCATCACCTGCATAGTCCCTAACTTGCTGTTCTCTGATCAGGTTCCACTACACATTTCCAATTATCTACTCTCGTCTCATCGCAGACTACAGTTCACTGTTCAATTCCTCAATCCTTCCCTCCCCACACACACTTTTCCCTATTTACCCTATTATGAAATCCACCACAAACCGGCCCCCTAATTAGTACCTTCTCCATGACAGCAATTTCAGTGATGTGCAGCATATCATAGATGTATAGCATGAATTCCCTTTCCTCCCCCACCCCCCCAAACACCATTCCAAATATTGACCTGCCACCAAAGTTCATGCAAGCTGTATAAACTTGTCCCTATATATTTCCACCCATCAAAGCAGGCAACCTATCCATACAATACATTAATAGAAAAAATAGTACAGAAAAGTCTGAAAATCAGATTTAATCAGACACTCATGTCAGCTGTTGGATATCATTTACCTGTAGGATCCAACCAAGAGGATGTGCCCACTCCAGGAACATCTGGGACATAGGCAGTTCATAGAACACTATTAGAAATAATGTGGGGAAACTCTAGAGCAAAGGAAGAGACAACACCAGGGAAAGCAATGGAAGATGAAGGCCCAGATCAATCACCTATTGAATAATCACATAACCTCACTAAAGAAGAGCTGAAGGGCACCCCTTACATTTACAGGATATACAAAAATGGGTTGGAGAAGGAGGTGGTAGCCTTGGCCAAAATACTTTATATCACCTCAGCTGGTCTGCCAGCTAAAAAGCAACAGTCACAGGAACCAGCTGTTACTGAGAGACATTTAGGGATTCAACATTTTATTTATTTGTTGCATTTGTATCCCACATTTTCCCACCAGTTTGCAGGCTCAATGTGGCTTGCATTATGCCATATTGGCGATCACCATTTCTGGATAGAGAATTACAAGTGGTATTGCATTAAGGCACATAAATGGTAAAGTAGAATACAAAGTCGTATTGCATTGTAGTTCCTGAATGGTAAAATGAGTTATAAAATAAGTTTGATAATTATTATTATTATTATTTGTTGCATTTGTATCCCACATTTTCCCACCCATTTGCAGGCTCAATGTGGCTTACATTTGCCGTTATGGCGATTGCCAATTCCGGACTTTAGATATGCACATGATTTTGTAATCAAGTGCGTACATACAAGGTAGAAGAATGCATTGTGTGCTTGCGTACTTGTTAACACGTGTTTTTGCAATCAAGTGTGTATGTATGTGGTAGAAGAATACATTGTGGTCTTATGTAGGTGTTGGCTTTATGTAGTTGCTCAGATGATGGTATTATGGTGAGAGTAGTAGTGTTGGGCAGTGGTTATGTCGTTTCGGTCTTATTCTTCGATGTTGTTTAGAGGTTAGGACTATTGTTTGTTGTATGCTTTTTTGAATAGGTCCGTTTTCAGTAGTTTACGAAAGATGGTTAGATCCTGCGTTGTCTTTATGGTCTTCGGGAGTGCATTCCATAGCTGTGTGCAAATGTAGGAGAAGCTGGTTGCGTAGGTGGACTTATATTTTAATCCTTTGCAGTTGGGGTAATGGAGGTTGAGGAATGTACATGCTGATCTTTTAGCATTCCTAGCAGGTAGGTCTATGAGGTCTGACATGTATGCCGGAGCTTCTCCATGTATAATTTTATGGATCATGGTGCATACTTTGAACGCAATTCGTTCCTTTAGTGGAAGCCAGTGTAGTTTCTCTGTTAGCGGTTTGGTGCTTTCGTATTTTGCTTTCCCGAATATAAGTCTGGCTGCCGTATTTTGGGCTGTCTGAAGCTTCGTAATGACTTGTTCTTTACAACCCGCGTATATTGCATTGCAGTAGTCTAGGTGGCTTAACACCATTGACTGTACTAGGCTGCGGAATGTGTCTCTTGGGAAGTAGGGTTTGATTCTTTTAAGTTTCCACATGGCGTAGAACATTTTCTTTGTTGTATTTTTCGCATGGTCTTCTAGTGTAAGGTTTCAATCAATCGTTACTCCCAGGATTTTCAAGCTATCGGAGACCGTAAGAGTGTAGTCTGGGGTGTATATAGTGTTGTTGTTGTTTGAGTTGTATTGTGAGGATAGGATGAGACACTGTGTCTTTTCTGCGTTTAGTTTCAGTTGAAATACATCCACCCATGAATTCATTATTTGGAGGCCATGTTGGATTTCTGTTAGGTCATACTGGAACATCTGTTCCAGTCACATACTGACACAACTCATAACAACATTGTGAGTCTTAGGGAACAGATGTTGCACCTCCAGCAATCTATTGATGCAAACACTCAATCAATGGAGACTCTATCTGCAAAAGTGGTCCCAGGCTTTGCCAGATTGGCAGAGACCATTAATGAATAGACTGCTGAACTCTCGGCCCAGACTATAGTCATTATGCAGGTATTAACAGCCATCACATATCAAGAAAAATAATCCTGAGCTGTAATGGTGAACACATCTCCAGTGATGACTGTTTTGCTATTTGAACCAACTCCATATCTTTGGAGATAGGGAAGACCACAAAAATAAATGAATATGGAAGGATGTGCAATTAACCATTACTGCTCTGTGGACAATGCCAATTTCCTTTGAGGTAATCACTCTGCATATAAATAAGTTGCACAAATGACAAAGCTGTGCTCAATATATTTTCTTTGACATCATAATGTCAGGTATATCACAGTTGGGTCTTCAGGAATATTTTGGTAGGCTCTCTTGTACAGGGCTTTTTTTGAGGGGGTACTTGAGGGTACCGATTACCGGCACCTTTTCCATTGTCTGCTAAAACTGACCCATGGAACCCAAGTTTTAATGAAAGAGCTCAGGCCCTACATACCAATTCTGCCTTATCATAGATTCTATGACTGGTTGCAGGTGGCCTGGCTATTATGGGGTGGGTCCCTCTGTGATTATTCTACTCCTGAAGGGTGGCCTAGCATTTGCGTATCGGCACCTTTTTTGCTAAAAAAAACAGCACTGCTCTTGTACCACTTGTATAACACTCTTTAATACCCTATGGGGCTCATTTTTGAAAGAGAAAAACATCTAAAAAGTGGTATAAAGCTGAATTTGAATGTTTTTCTCACAAAAATGTCCAAATCAGTATTTTCAAAACCTATTTTTCAGACATTTTTCTATGCTGTTCTTCTGCAGTGTGTCAAAATCTCAAGGGGGCATGTTGGGGGCATGTTAAGGGTAGGATTTGGGTGTTCCCAAGACTTGGACGTTTTTCAGTCATAATGGAACAAATAAAAACCGTCAAGCTAAAACATTTTGAGCTAGACCTGTTTCTATAACAAATAAAGCACAAAAAGGTACCCTAAATGACCAGAGAATTAGGAGTGGCCACCAATACCCCCTCCCGTGGTCATTGACCACCTCCCACCCACCAAAAATGTGACTAAAAATACGACTTACCAGCCTCCATGACAGCCTCAAATGTTAAAGTTAGGTCTATAAGAGCAACATGCAGGTCCCTGGAGTAGTGTAGTAGTCAGTGCAGTGCACTATGGAGTGGGGGACTCAGGTCCCTATCTTCCTCTACCTGTCATACTTCTGGTGGAAACTGTGACCCTTCCCAAAGTCACCAAAACCCTACTGTACCCACATATAGGTGCCCCCTTCATCCATAATGTTGTACAGTGTTTGTGTATGGAGGGGGATAGTGGGTTTTTGGATCGGTATTGGAGGGCTCAGGGGATAAGATAAGGGAGTAGAGCTGCGTGAGATGTGTACCAGGAGCATTTTTATGAAGTGCACAGAAGTACACTCTAGGGTGCCCCATTGCTCTACTGGGATGTCTGGGGGACCAGTCTACTAAAAATGCTGAATATCCAGCTTATTTTTGAAAGAGATCGCCGACCATCTTCCGACACAAATCGGAAGACGGCCGGCGATCTCCTGAACTCGGCCAAATCGGTATAATTGAAAGCCGATTTTGGCCGGTGCCAACTGCTTTCCGTCGCAGAGCCAGCCAAACTTCAAGGCAGGGTACAGAAGGCGGGACGGGGTGGGACGGGGCTGGACAGGGGCATGGTTACGAGATGGCCGGCTTTGCCCGATAATGGAAAAAAGATGGCCGGCTCTGACGAGCATTTCGCCAGCTGCACTTGGTCCATTTATTTTTAGGACCAAGTCTCAAAAGAGTGCCCCAATTGACCAGATGACCACCGGAGGGAATCGAGGATCACCTCCCCTTACTCCCCCAGTGGTCACCAACCCCCTCCCACCCTAAAAAATTAAAAACAAAAACTTTTTTTGCCAGCCTGTATGCCAGACTCAAATGTCATACCCAGCTCCCTGACAGTAGTATGCAGGTCCCTGGAGCAGTATGTAGTGGGTGCAGTGCACTTTTGGCAGGTGGACCCAGGCTCATCCCCCCCTACCTGTTACACTTGTGGTGGTAAATGTTGAGCCTTCCCAAACCCCCCAAAACCCACTGTACCCACATGTAGGTGCCCCCCTTTATCCCTAAGGGCTATGATAGTGGTGTAGAGTTATGGGAAGTAGGTTTTGGGGGGGATTTGAGGGGCTCAGCATCCAAGGTAGGGGAGGTATGCACCTGGGAGCAATTTTTGAAATCCACTGCAGTGCCCCCTAGGGTGCCCGGTTGATGTCCTGGCATGTCAGGGGGGCCAGTGCACTACAAATGCTGGCTCCTCCCACGACCAAAAGGCTTGCATTTTGCCGGGTTTGAGATGGCCGGGCCCGGTTTCCATTATGGCCGAAACCCGAAGCCAACCATCTCTAAACCCGGCAATCTCAACATTTGACCTAAATGTTAAGATTTAGCTGGCCCCAACCGTATTATCAAAAGAAAAGATGGCCGTCCATCTTTTCTGAAAATACGGTTGGCTCCACCCCTTTGCGGAGCCGGCCCCGAAGATGGCCGGCCATATAGATGGCCGGCGCTGTTTGATTATTCCCCTCCACCTCTACGTTTTGCACTTATTTTTTTTTTTTTTTCTCAAAAATCGACCAAAAATCAAAATGTTCAAAACAGTATTAAAAAAAAAAAGATAGTTTTTTCTTTTTCAAAAATGACCTTCTTTCCTATTCGGATTTTGTATGTTTTGTGTAAAACGTCCAAAATCGGACTTAGACGTCATGTTTAAAATGTCCCAAATCATTTTAGGAAATGGTCTCAAACATATTTGAGGGGCACTAATCAGTATCTGCATGATTAAATGCCAATATCATTTACATTTATCTCCAAGAACATAAGAATAGCCATATAGAGTCAGGCCAATGGTCCATCTAGCCCAGTATCCTGTTTCCAAAAGTGGCCAAGCCAGGTCATAGTACCTGGCAGAAACCCAAATAGTAGCAACACTCCATGATACCAATCCCAGAGCAAGCAGTGGCTTTCCCATGTCTGCCTCAATAGCATACTATGAACTTTTCCAAACATTTTTAAACACCAATATGCTAACCCTTGTTACCACGTCTCTGCCAAAGAGTTCCAGAGCTTAATTGTTCATTGAGTGAAAAAATATATATCCTCCTATTTGTTTTAAAAGTGTTTCCATGTAGTTTCATTGAGTATCCCCTAGTTTTACTACTTTTGAAAGAGTAAATATTCTATTCACTTCTATTCGTTCTTCACCACTCAGGATTTTGTAGACCTCAGTCATATCTCCGCTCAGCCATCTCTTTTCCAAGCTGAAGAGCTCTAATCTCTTTAGCCTTTCGTCATATGAGAGGCATTCCATCCCCTTTATCAATTTCATTGCTCTTCTTTGAACCTTTCCTAATTTTGCTTTATCTTTTTTGAGATACGGGATTTGCACCATGGATTGATACAGAGGCATTATAGTATTCTCAGTCTTATTTGCCATCTCTTTCCTAATAATTCCTAGCATCCTGCTTGCTGTTTTGTCTGACACCGCACACTGGTCAGAAGATTTCAATGTATTGTCTACGATACCTAAATCTTTTTCTTGGGTGCTGACCCCCCAAGGTGGACCCTAGCATCAGGTAACTGTAATTTGGATTATTCTTCCCAATGTGCATCAGTTTGCATTTGTCCACATTAAATTTTGTCTGCCATTTGGATGCCCAGTCTTCCAATTTCCTAAGGTCTTCCTGCAATTTTTCACAGTCCACATGTGTTTTAACAACATTGAATAGTTTTGTGTTATCTGCAAATTTGAACACCTCACTTGTCGTTATGATTTCCAGAACATTTACAAATATGTTAAATAGCACCAGCCTAAGTACAGATCCCTTTGGCACTCCACTGTTCATCCTCTTCCATTGAAAGAAATGGCCATTTAACCTTTCCCTCTGTTTTCAGTCCAATAACCAATCCTAATCCACAGAAGGACATTGCCTCCTATTCCATGACTCAGGAATGTCTCATGAGGAACTTTGTCAAAAGCTTTTTGAAAATCTAGATAAAATAAATCAACTGACTCTCCTTTATCCACATGTTTATTCATGCCTTCAAAGAAATGAAGCAAATTAGTGATTCAAGACTTCCATTGGCTGAAACCATGCTGACTCTGTCACATTAAACCATGTTTATGTGTTCTGTAATTTTATTCTTGATAATACTATTTTTCCCAGCACTGACCTCAGGCTTACCGTGTGTAATTTTCCAGATCACCCCTGAAAGCCTTTTTAAAAATCAGCATTACATTGGCCACCCTCTTGTCTTCAGGTACTATGGATAATTTTAATGACAGGTTACAAACTACTAACAGCAGATCAGCAATTTCATGTTTGAGTTCTTTCAGTACCCTTGGATGCATGCCATCCGATCCAGATGATTTGCTACTCTTTAATGTGTCAATTTGGCTCAATACATCTTCCAGGTTCACCGAGATTTCTTCCAGTTCCTTCACATCATCATCTTTGAAAACCTTTTCTTGTACAGGTAGATCTCTTAAATCTTCTTCCGTAAAGACCAAAGTAAAAAACAAAAACCTTCATTTTCTCCACTATGGCCTTATTCTCCCTGAGTGCCTCTTTTGCTCCTTCATGATCTAAAGGTTCCACAGATTCCCTTGCAGGCTTTCTGTTTCAGATGTACCTGAAAAAGTTGTTACTGTGAGTTGATGCCACTGCAGCAAGTTTCTCTTCATATTCTCTTTTAGCCTCCTTTAAAAATGCTTTGCATCTAACTTGCATATAGTTCTTCTTATTATTGTCATTATTTGGGTCCTTTTTCCATTCTTTGAAGGACATTTTTTTACATTCTAATAGCCTCTTTCACTTCACCTTGTAACCATGCTGGCTGTGATTTTCTCTTCATTCCACCTTTGTAAATATATGGAACACATCTGTTCTGGGGTTTCAAAATGATTAGAGGCGTCACATGTAGGAATTGGACGGTATGGCTCCCCCTTGATGAAGCATGTATTACGAAACAAGCAACCTGTTGGGGTTTGTGAGCATGCCGGTGCCTACAAGATAAGTGACATACAACCTTACCATTAATATTGTGACGTTATGCTATGAATAAGTAGTTATATACATTCAAGCATTGGATGGTGGGGGGTATAGTCTGTGATTAAAACATTTTCACGGATTGAGGTTCACCATGAGGGTGAAGTGACATCAGCCGTGGTGATTATATGAGACTTCTGCCATACCATATAAATGAACTTGTAATTTTCCTCTACTAGATTGTTTTTTGAATTTTTAAAACATATGCAAACTCCTAATTCACAGCCCTATAAAGCAATGATTAATAACTCGTAACCCCTCCCCCTCGCATGCTACATCCACTTTACAGGGATAATAGCTCTTTATTCAACCCCCTACCTGAATAGAGATTTCCCGTCTCAAAGTGTCTCTTGAGTCAAAAAGCAATCACTTAGATAGCCAGTGTGTCTATCCTAGCATTAACAATTCTTATGGCTCACACCCAAAGATAAATGGTGGCAGTCTCAAGATTACTGTGCTAACATGATCTATTTCTCATGATCTTCCACTTGTTGCTCCTATTCCTTGACCTATCTACTGCTTTTGATACCACTGATCACCTTTCACCTCTTGACACACTATACTCTACCTTGGTTTTCTTCTTATCTCACATATTATACTGAATCCTCTGGTGATTTTTCTTTCACCAGGTTTTTTTTTGTTTGTTTTTTTTTGTTTTAACAATCTGTGTACCTCATGGTTCTGCCATGGGTCTCCTCTTCTTTTCTCTCTCCATGTTTTCCTTTGAAAGTCTGATCTTTTCCTACTTTCAGTACCATTAGAAATTTCACAAAGTATCCTGACCAAAACCTCAACCTATGGATTTAACACCTCTGTTTGGACATCTCACCACCGAAAATTAACATGATCAAGATCAAGCTGAAACTTATTATTCCACCCTCCTCCCCCACCCCATCAATTTTTCCTCTTTCCCTTTTTTTCTGTCTACCACATGGTAACACCTGTGCTAGCTGGCCAATACAGCTTACTTATTAGGCTCTTATGAGCAGCATGGAGTAGAATGGAATTTGGCATGGGTGATGGGGTTGCCAGTTTTTTTTATTCCATGCCTCTTATTGGCTCCATGTTTCTTCAGTGGTTCTCATAAATCTTTATATAGCACTCTCACTACTAGTACATCACTTTTTTTGCAGATAAATCTAGACCTTGTTCTGATGTACATCTTATTTATGAGGTAATACTAATGACCATGGTTCAGTAAAGCATCTCCTACTTAACAACTTCAGCTATGAACTTGAGAAAATCTTAATGCAAGTGCACATTAGGTATTAGGGTGGTGGACTTTGGTCCTGGGGAACTGAGTTTGATTCCCACTTCAGGCACAGGCAGCTCCTTGTGACTCTGGGCAAGTCACTTAACCCTCCATTGCCCCATGTAAGCCGCATTGAGCCTGCCATGAGTGGGAAAAGCGTGGGGTACAAATATAACAAAAAAAACCTGATATGAGCAAAGAACAGGAAGATGAGAAAACAATTCAGGGAAATTGTTTTGTTTTACCGGTCTATGAGACTGATAAAAGGTGTATCCTTTCTATCCCTAAAGTTGCTTAATGATAAGACAAACAAGAAGGAACACCTGGGAGTAAGATCAAAACAGGAAGAAACAGGTCCAGGACAGACAAATTGCTATTTTAACTTTGTTTATATTTTCATTATATATAGCTAATTGTTGTTAATTCAATTAGAACTTGACATTAACTTAGCTAAGAGGATGCTGCTGCCACAATATTTCATAGGAGATTATCTATACAATATCATTTTAGGATCAGCAACCAAGATATAACAAATCTATTTACTCCTTTTATCACTGGGCCTGACACAGTTATCTCTTGGGATTAGTATTTGTAAGAATGCAACTTACTTGCAGAGTTTACAGAGTTTATTGGTTGGTTTTCAAAGGGCAGATTTCTAACAAGGCTATCGGCAAAAACACTCATGCACCACAAATGTCTGTTTTGCAGAACATAAAAGAAGTACTTCATCTTCAAATACCTGCAAAATATCATTACATAGTTCCTTAATCTTTGACATTATAAACATTTCCTATTTTGTCCATATTATGGATCTGTTAAAAGCCCCATTCTGCTTATCAGCTTTGTTGTCTCTCTTTTGATCTCATTCAAATCCATATTTATATTTAAAGATTTATATTTCCAACAATTTAAAAAGTTAACATCAGAGTACAGCATAGCCTAAGAATGAAAAAAATACTAGAGAAGATAGAATAAAGTTGTTTTCTCATGATAAACTGTTGAAACTGTTTATATTACATCACATCATCCAAAATCTTCAGTTTGCAAACTGCTTATATTTCAAATCTAAAGTAAATATCATGATGGCACAAATAAGGACTGATACAAGAGAAGAGCAAAATAGTCAAAAGGTTAAGATAGATATTAGAAGTTAGAATTAATCAACAAAGTCCATAAAACTCACATTAAGGAGACAATTCTGTAACAGGTCTCCAAACGTTTGGCACTTGATTTCCAAGGGTTGGAAGCTTATTCTATATGAACACCCACACATATAAAGAGGCATTGGGATGTTTTTTCTATGTCCAAATCGCAATTTTTTAAACTCAGATTTGAGATGTTTTTCTCTGCAGTGTGTGAAAATCACAAGGGGGAGATGGTGGGGGCAGAATCTGGGCATTTCCAAAACTTGGACATTTTTCTGCCATAATGGAAGAAAACGAAAATGTCCAGGGCTAAAAGTTAGATGTTTTGATTTAGACCTGTTTCAATTATGACTAAGTCACAAAAAAGTGCCTTAAATGACCACATGACCACTGGAGGGACAAAGGCATGACTCCTCCCCCTTACTTTCCCAGTGGTCACTGTGAAGAAACAGTGTTTTAAGACTGTAAAATGTATTGGATAGTTCTCTGTTTTAATTATGTCTGAAGTGTATTTCTCCAGTTTGGCCAACAGATGGTGCATGTTTATGCTTAAAGCTGTTATAGGGAACTGAGGGGCCTTTTACTAAGCCACATAAGCGTCTATGTGCGCCCAACATGCACCAAAATGGAGCTAATGCCCAACTACCTTGTGGCTCTTTCGGTAATTTCATTTTTGGCACTCGTCCAATACGCATGTCCAACAATTATTTTTGGGTGCGCTGACATGCTTATCAGATGCACGCCAAGTGGCATTTGATGCGCATAGGTCATTACCACCTGGTTACCGCATGAGACCTTACTGCTAGGTCAATGGCTGGCGGTAAGGTCTCAGACCCTAAATGGACGCGCACCAATTTTGATAGGCATTTTTTTCAGGTGCGCTGAAAAATGAATCTGTGTATGCCCAAAACATGCGCCTATACTACCGCAGGCCATTTTTTAGCACACCTTAGTAAAAGGACCCCTGAGTGTTCTTTTTCTTTAACGCAAGCAGCAGTATACATTTAAAACTTGTTGACTGGGCTCTGATTGGCCTGGAATTTGAAATTACCCAGTAGTGATGAATGTTGCTTCAGCCTTAGCCTGGAAGAAGAAAGAGACAGATCTCTTTGCTAAGGCTCTATGAACAATTATATGTCCTGATCTTCCCAAGTACTGTATAGCCAGTATGCAAATGTTTAGTTAGTGTTATAATTGATTCCTATTTCAGTTACCCATTGTTGTTTGCCAATTGCACATTTTTGTGCACTGTTCCAAGAATAAGCACAATTATTTATTTGTTCTGCCTGACTGGACTGATAAAGAATCCTGATGGTTTGTGTGTTGGGTCTGTGAGTGCTTTCTGGGAACTGAGGGACAACTGGGACTGTGGTCGCCAGTAACCTAGAAATCACTGGGGATAATTTGAGAGTGGGAGACTTGCCAAGAGGCGGTTGTGACCCAGTCATTGGGAGGAGGGTGCTAGTATAGAGCAACTACTACTACTTGACATTTCTAAAGAACTACTAGGGTTACGCAGCGCTGTACAATTTAACATAGAAGGACAGTCCCTGCTCAAGGAGCTTACAATCTAAAGGACAAATATACAGTCAGTCAAATAGGGGCAGTCAAATTGGGGCAGTCTAGATTTCCTGAAAGGTATAAAGGTTAGGTGCCGAAAGCAACATTGAAGAGGTGGGCTTTGAGCAAAGATTTGAAGATGGGTAGGGAGGGGGCTTGGCGTAAGGGCTCAGGAAGTTTATTCCAAGCATAGGGAGAGGCGAGGCAGAATGAGCGGAGCCTGGAGTTGGCGGTGGTGGAGAAGGGTACTGAGAGGAGTGATTTGTCCTGTGAGCGGAGGTTACACGCGGGAACGTAAGGGGAAATGAGGGTAGAGAGGTAATGAGGGGCTGCAGACTGAGTGCATTTGTAGGTAAGAAGGAGAAGCTTGAACTGTACGCGGTATCTGATTGGAAGCCAGTGAAGTGACCTGAGGAGAGGGGTGATATGAGTATATCGGTTCATGAGGAATATAAGACGTGCAGCAGAGTTCTGAACGGATTGAAGGGGGGATAGATGGCTAAGTGGGAGGCCAGTGAGGTTGCAGTAGTCAAGGCGAGAGGTAATGAGAGCGTGGACGAGAGTACGGATGGTGTGCTCAGAGAGGAAAGGGCGAATTTTGCTGATGTTAAAGAGAAAGAAGCGACAGGTCTTGGCTATCTGCTGGATATGCGCAGAGAAGGAGAGGGAGGAGTCGAAGCTGACTCCGAGGTTGCGGGCAGATGAGACAGGGAGGATGAGGGTGCCATCAACTGAGATAGGGAGTGGAGGAAGAGGAGAAGTGGGTTTTGGTGGAAAGACGATAAGCTCGGTCTTGGACATGTTCAGTTTCAGGTGGCGGTTGGACATCCATGCAGCAATGTCGGATAAGCAGGCCAATATCTTGGCCTGGGTCTCGGCGGTGATGTCTGGTGTGGAGAGATACAGCTGGGTGTCATCAACATAAAGATGATACTGGAAACCATGAGATGAGATCAGTGAGCCCAGGGAAGAAGTATAGATTGAAAAAAGAAGAGGTCCAAGGACAGATCCCTGGGGAACTCCAACAGAGAGCGGGATGGGGGTGGAGGAAGATCCATGAGAGTGTACTCTGAAGGTGCGGTGGGAGAGATAGGAGGAGAACCAGGAGAGGACAGAACCCTGGAACCCAAATGAGGACAGTGTGGCAAGAAGTAAATCATGATTGACAATGTCAAAAGCGGTGGATAGATCAAGGAGGATGAGGATGGAGTAGTGGCGGCAGGCGCAGGTGGACCTGAGCTGTGCTGGGGATAGATCCTGTAAGTGGCCGCGGAGTAATCACCGGCAGGTGACTAGGCATTTCATCACAGTCACTGACCCCCTCCCTTCCCCCATCTCAAAAACATGAAAGAAACAGTATTACCAGCCTCTATGACAGCTTCATATGTTATGGCCAGTCCTATTAAAACAGTAAGCAGGTCCCAGGAGTAGCCTAGTGATCAGTGCACTGTACTGTAGAGAATGGGGCCCAGGCCTATAACCTACTTCAACTGGTACACTTGTGTTGGAAAGTGTGAGCCTTCCAAAACCCATCAAAACCTATAGTACTTACATAGAGGTGACCCCTTCAGGCATAAGGGCTATTGTAGTGGTGTACAGTTGGGATTTTGATGGGTTTTGGAGGGCTCCCTATATAATATGTGTACTTGGGACTTTTTATGTGGTCTACTGCAATGCCGCGTAGGGTGCCCACTGCTGTGCTGGGATGTATTTGTGGCCAGTCTACTAGGAATGCTACCCCCCCCCCCCCCCCCCCATATATCCCAATGACTTGTTTGTGTGCATTTTTCCCTTGGATGTTGAATTTTTTTATGGTCCTAAAAGATAGATGCACTGAGCACAAAAACATCTAGCAAATGACAATTTTTGAAACAAAAGGTTGGACATTTTCCTGCTTTGAAAATGGACATCTCAACTACTGGATTTTTGGACTTTTTTTTTCCAAAATATCCAAAATCGATTTAGATGTCATATCGAAAATGCCCCTCCACATGTGTTCCAGTGTGCTACATTGGGTGCTGAAATAACACTCCTAGAGATACAACTTCTATGCTCACTTACCTGGTTTTAATCATCCTTGTTTTCCCCACATAAAGTAAATTACAAGGGCAGATAATGACATATTCAATTGAAATAAGTTACAGTTTGTAGAATGATTGAGTTTGATGACTCTATTAATGGTGGATGTGTGAAAGAAATGAGAGTAAGTGAGTGTGTACATACTGAACAAAGGCCACATCTAGTTGCCTACCTTTCTTTATAAAATACTAACAGGTTGGTATAAAATGTGCCTTAATTTGAGACATGATCACTTACACCAGTCTACGCCTGCATGTTAGCAAGGATATGCATAACTTAAAACAGTTTATAATGTATGTGAGGACCTCTGCACTCTGGCTACTCTGTGCACAACTATGCCCATCAAAGGGGTATAATTATCATATTAATGCACGCTCCATTAAGACTCATGTGGAGCAGATGTTTTGGTGTAGCTGGAAGAAAGAGACTCTACAGCTAAGTATTTAAAGCTGATATTTTTGATAAACCTGTCTAGATTTCACAATTTGCACTTAATTCAGTAGAGAGGTTTTTTGCCAATGATGATGAAGCCCTGCTCTTTCAGCTAATTGCTCTTCTTGAGGCTTTTCCCTTCCTACTTATCATTTTTATTGCTCACTGATAAGAATATAAAGAACCTTTTTTATTTATTTTGCTAGGCATTTTTTGATTCTTTTCCTCATTATTTTTTATAGTCTACAGCTCAGAATACGGATATCTAAGTCTGCACATCAGAAAAGGACGTCCAGCTTTTATGTATTGTACAAAAGGATCTGCTGACATACAGACTGTTCTAAAATACATGAGAAATTGATGTCAAAGTGCTGGCTATGCATGTCCAGCATGAACATCCATTTTACAAACTGAAACGCTTAAACTATAAATGGGGCAAAACAAGGGACATGAACATCTTTGTGGAAGGTCTATATTATAAGATGGCCACACAGATGTCCAGTTCAAGTCCTACTGCAGCTTTTAATAATTTTTTGGTTTCTTTTTTTTTTTTATTCAATTGTGAGCTCTCAAGGGACAGGAAAATACTTATTGTGACTTCCTTTACTCCATTTAGTGGAAAACTACTCAATGGGAGCACTTTCTATAACTTGGATAGGCTAAGTACCAGGTCTAAATAAGGATGTTCATCTTTTTGAACATTGACATCCCTTATCCTTCTTCAATTGGATGTCCACCTTTTGGCCCCTCCCTAGTCCCATCAAAATAAACCCAGACCACACCCTCTCACCATATGGATATAGAGCAGTTTTAGATGTTCATACCCTAGCTTTATAAAATCAGCATTTGGACATCTATGCAATATGGATGTCTAAATACTGGTTTTCAGATGCCCAAAACACGAATAGAGCTTCTAAAATAAGCACCTTTACCACCAATTAATGATGTTTTAGCTGAAGTCTTATTTTATGCAATGAGATCTAGTTACTGTTATTTGGAGTTAACAGTAAATTAACTCGTCTTAACAGAGTCCACATTGATAACTTTCTTCCAAAATACACATTATTGAGCAACACATTTACTTTTACACTGGTCATGGTTTTACAAGAGGAAGTCACATATGTTACCACATTTGCACATTAATGAGTAAAATAATCCCTGGCTAATTGCATATTTCATGCCTAAAACTACATGTCACCTTATCAAGTTGTTACCCCAAAGTGTATGCCTACATTTGTTATCTGTGCATAGGAGTTTATGGAGAGGTATTTTGGGTGTACCAGAGGCAGATTTGCGATGATGCGCACATTGTATAAAACATGCCTAGAGTACATGAATGCATTGGTATTAGCTTTTGAGCAGAAGTAAATGTTTGTATTGCCATTTGTGCGCTAGGGGCTTCTTTTACAAAGCTGCACTAGTGATTCCCACTCGGCAAATAAGAGGAAGCCCATAGGAATTGAATGGGCTTCTTCTCATTTGCTGCACCGAGAATCAGTAGCACAGCTTCGTAAAAGAAGCACTAGTTCTGTGATTCTATTTTCTAAAAAGCACGTAGGCACCTAGGTGACATTTGGCTGCTTGTTATTTGAAAATAAAACATATATGGTCAGCAGTCAATACTGATCACATAAATTGATTCAGTTCAACCAAAGTTATCCACCTAAAAATAATCAGTTATCTTATCCACTCAGTGAGTCTTTCAACACTTCTTCTGTCTCACAATATATATCTCCTAAAATTAAAACCAATTTTTTCTAATGCAGTAGCATATGGTATTCACTTTTAGAAAACTACATATTCAGAACTATGGTTTTTATTCACACAAGCATTTGTATGAATTTTTATAACCTTTCATTTTTATTGTAATTATGCAAAACAGATCCATAAACCTGTATATCTACTGAAGCATAACAGCTCTGAGAGTATGCTGATATGTCACACATTCTGTCATCATCAAGTTTTTGGAAATGTTATCCAACTAGTTTCCTCTGAGTGAGAAACATCTGGTGTGAGAATGAACAGCCCAGTTATTGAAATTACAAGTTACAGACATAGGATAAGATGATATTTCTCACAAAAGAAAACAGTCCTGAACTATAGTCATTAAATTACAAATAACAGACATAAGATAAGATTATATTTCTCACAAAAGATAACATTCCTGAACTATAGCCATTTTACTCTTCAGTGGTGTTTTTTATGAGTGAAATGGAACATAAAATTATTTTATCATAAGGGTCTTTTACTAAGCTGTGGTTAGGGCTAGCATGCACTAACAACAACTTAAAATGGCTTAAGAACATAAGAATAGCCATACTGGGTAACACCAATCATCCAGCAAGCCCTGTATCTTGCTTCTAACAGTGGCCAATTCAAGTCACAAGTACCTGGCAGAATCCCAAATAGTAGGACAATTCATGCTAAAGATCCTAGAGACAAGTAGTGGCTTTCCCTATGTCTATCTCAATAGCAGTCTAAAGACTTTTCCTCCAGGAACTTGTCCAAACCGTTTTTTTTAACCCAGATACACTAACCATTGATACGACATGCTCTAGCAATGAGTTCCAGAGCTTAACTATTTGTTGAGTGAAAAAATATTTCCTCCTATTCATTAAAAAGTAGTACCATGTAACTTCCTTGAGTGTCTCCTAGTCTTTGTACTTTTTGAAGCAGAAAAAAAATCAATGTATGTTTACCCATTCTACATCACTAAGGGTTTTTTTTACAAGGGAGTGCTAGCATTTTTAGTGCACGCTAAGTTTTAGCGCACTCTAAACATTAGAGACACTCATATATTCCTACGGGAATCTCTAGTGTTTAGCACATCCTTATTTTTAACATGCATTAAAAATGCTAGTGTGCCTTTGTAAAAGGACCCCTCAGTATTTTGTAGACCGCTATCATATTCCCCCTCAGCCATCTCATTTCCAAGCTGAAAAGTCCTAACCTCTTAAGTCTTTCCACATATGGGAGGAATTCCACCCCTTAATCATTTTGGTCACCTTCTTTGAACCTTTCTAATTCTGCTATATCTTTTTAAGTTACACCAACCAGAATTGCAAACAATGCTCAAGATGTGGTTGCACCATGGAGCAATACAGAGGCATCATAATGTTCTTTGTCTTCTTTCTATCCTTTTCCTAATAATTCCTACCATCCTGTTTGCTTTTTTGTACGATGACGCCTAGATCTTTTTCTTGGGATGGATCTTGGCATCAGGCATCCTGTGGGTGGTCCCCAATCTGCACGCACAAAAGGCAAATTAAAAATATTTTAAAATTTTGTTGCAGGGGGCATGTCTGGGGGTGGAAAGTGGGCATTCCCAAACTACTCAGTGCAGCTATATTACCGTGTGCTTAGGGCAGGATTACTGCATGAGCCCTTACTGCCTTCAAAGTAGGTATCGTTGTGCTCATAATGGCAACATTAGTGCATGAATGAACAAGGGAGAGAACCCTAAAAAATAGTCCAAATCCTATAAATAGTAGGGATTCTACATATAGGGTCTGACTCAAAAGATACTGTGGAGTATTATGAAAATACAAGGAAGAAAAAGCCTCAAGAAGCTCCCAGCTATATTAGGCAACGGGAGCAGGACTGCTTCATCATCGGCACAAAAAACCTCCTTTTTTAATTCAGCAACTCCTTCATAACATAGCCAAAACATTTTTTATTCTTAATACTATTGCTAGTAAACAGGGCCCGCATAGTAGGATAAATTAAGTGCCTGTTAAGCACTTAATTGATTGTTAGCACCACTTGAGACAATTAATTTGCATGCAGATCTGACATCTATATAGAATCCGGGGGTAAGATACTCACATAACTTACAGTTTTGTGTACATTATACACATAAGTTTGAGACTCACTTATATGTGTACCTCACTTGTAAAGGCACAGTATGTAAGTTAAGCAGATATTTGCAGAATAGTGCTTAGGCAGACTTTTGACATTTATGCACTATCCCCAAGATTGCATAAATGATGCCTAAAGTTAGGCACCCAATTACATGCCCCGTGATAGGGTCAGTTATGTGTGTAACATAATTGGTTAAATTGCCACTTAATTGAAGATAAGTACCAATAATTGGTGTTAACAAGCTTTGTCAATAATAAGCTGTTGTGCATAAATAACTTACATCCTTATTCTGTAAACTGAGCATCTAACTTCTTTTGCATGCAACTCCAAAAGGGGCATGCCAAGGAAGGGGGATGTTCCTATTATCCAAAATGCACCGTTCAACATACATAAAATGAAGGAGGCAAAGAGCAATTATACTATTAATAAGCCCAGCTTTGTAGATACCTTTCATCAGCAAACATTAAGTATATGAATATGTTGTTGGATCCATCAGATAGGCATGCTTCATCCACTAGGCTAATTCACTTGAGCCAAGCAACACACAGGATGAGCATGTAATCGTCATCAATCCATACTGTACTTTCAGTTTTCCACTTTTTAGTTAATTTTTTTGATATAATTAGTACTTAGCTCAATTTCTTCATATTTCTCTATCCAAGGCTGTATATAAAATCAATGCAGGAGACCTATCATCACCGACATGAATTCACGTTTTGCATATTGCTGTTTCAAAGTTAGTCTCCATATAGATCTCATGTATAGCGGCTTGTATAGGAATGGGGCGAGCAGGTCATGGGCGTTACCAGGATTTAGGCACAGATTTTTAGAATATACTTGCATTTGCGCACCTTACTGACAACAGTTAGGTACGAGCAATTACACCAGCCTTTAACAGGTTCAAATGCACGCACACAAACTTAGGTACAAAATGTGCACTAAGTTAGAATTCTGTAAAGTATTACTAGAAAATTTGTATTATATCTGTGTATTTCAGGGACTGTGTCTGTGCAGTGCTTTGTATATCTAGTAGTGCAATAGAAAAGTTTAAGAACTAGAAATAGTAATAGCAGTAGTAGTATTTGCATATTGGTAATTGCCTCTGGATATGAGTCAAGCTTGGATTCAAATGTCTTGTGAGATTGTGGGACAATATCATACTTAGCAGGGGAAGATATAGTATTGAAAAAAACTGTCTCATCATTCTAAGAAGGATATGGGGAAGAGGAGAAGTTAGACAATAATGGAAAAGATGCAAGCATTAATTGCCTAAAGACCAGTAAAAATGTTGATGGTGATTGGATGGGATGTGGATGATGGCTAACTGTGAAAAGTTATCAGAGAAATGAAGTACAGAGATGAAGAAGTCAGAGGGACTAGCTGTAAGAAAACACTAGGTCAAGGCATAATCATGCCGGAGATTGGAGGGCAGTTTATTATAAACTTAAGTCAAATAAGGAAGTTAAGGCAAGGAGTTTACTCATTGGTATTAAAATTAAAAAGAAGAGAAGAATAAAATGATTCAAGGAAGAGGGAAAGTCATGAGCTGGTCAGTAAGGAAAGATGAGGGTGACATCTACTTTGTACACCACATTGAACCCCAAAATGGAGATACTAGTGGTGAACAAGTTAGTATTTGTTTTGATTTGATTTGACTTATCAGAAGGTTGATAGATGACAATGACCTGGAGGTAAAATCAAATAAATATGTTGAAAACTGAATCTCAATAAGGAAGAAAAGAGTGAGATTAAGTGATTATCACATGCAGGCCCTACAGCAACCTGAAATCACCGCCAGCATGACTTGAAGGAGGTATGAAAATGAAAGAAAACAAATTACAAAGAACAGCAACTATGCACTTCCCAAACTGTAAGGGTGTCAAGTATAAGAAGATTTTCACCTCTTCTTTCCGTTACTGGTGCCCTAAACACTGGAATGCTCTCCCGCAGCACCTTAAAACACAAGCGGACCACATCCTCTTCAAGAAGTTGCTGAAGACCTAACTCTTTGCTAAAACTTACTCCCCTATTTACTCTGCTGATTGATGCACCCTTCCTGACCTTCACCCTGCTTAGTTTCCCATTGTTAGCTACTGTTCCCCCCTGTCTATTCTTTGTACACTTTTCAATAATTCTTACATTGTAAATTTACTTAACTTCCTGTAAGCCACATTGTGCCTGCATGAGTGGGAAAATGTGGGGTACAAATGAACCATAAATTAATAAATATATAAACAAATAAACTAAAGTAGAAATTTTAGGCAAAGGCCAGATCTCAGTCAAAAAGTGAGAAGTTGGTAAGAATAAAGAGACAAGAGGTCATGAATATAGATCAATATAGAGTGGTAATTATATTGGAAATATAAAACAGTGGGGGAAAGTTGGAAAAAAGGAGAGGACAGGTAAAAGGTTGTAGGGGTAGACCAAAAGAAAAAAAGCAGATCAAAAAAGACAAAAATAAAATGGAACAGAGGGGTAACAGATGAAGTGGTTTATTACGAGGCTACCTGACGTGGCCACGTTTTGCCCTCAGGCTGCGTCAGGGGTACAAAAAACTAATAGGGGTAAAAAGCAAAGTGAACCCCTGAAAGTAGTCATACAACCACCTTACATAAGTGCGTCCCAAGCTTACTCAACAGACTTCGCAATGCTATGTTGACTGGCAGCATTATATGCACAGATGGGGTAAGATTGATATTTGCAGTTGAGAGAAGTATAGAGATGAAAAGCAGAAGTGTGAAAACAGTGAACAGGATCAGATGCTCTCGGTGAGAATAGTGATGCTGGATGAAAAAATATAAAAAATATGAAGCTCAAGAGATAAAGGTCATGGAGATCGAAAATGTATGTAAGGGGACAAGTGAGCTTTTTGGAATGGTTTGTAGTGGGAAAGAGTTATCTTTAAGAAGAAGAGATGTAGTAGAGCTACATGAAATAAAAACAAGATGATGGTTCTGACCCTAGATAGCTGGAATACCTTATTGCAAGACATGTTAATGTGATCCTATGGTCCATATTTTCTGAGCCACTAGTCAAAATATTAGGTGAAGGCAGATAAGCTGTGATATCCTGAGGCATGTACAGCCACAGCAGTTGGGAGAAGGGTGGAGATGAGCTATAACCTTTCCTGTACCTGGTTCACTGTTCAGAAAAGAGCGAAATTGCAGAAGTTGAAGCCCCAGTGGTTTGTGACATCATCAAATGTTCATAGCAAAGTAGGTAGGGACGGTATTCAGATGATTTTCAGAATTCTCTGTACAATCTCTTTAATTGCATGCTTTACTTTTATTATTGAAATATATAAAATGAGCGTTACCATGATTTTGTATTCTGATTTGAGAAAGATAAATGAGTGAAGCAGAAGACTGCTTCCAATGTTTAAACACTTTAGTACTGATGCACCATGTGTCTTATTCTAACTAAATTATTGCAGTTATAATCTACTGAATATATGCATAGGCTTTGAATAAAGCTCTATAAAACAGGTTATTACTTCTGTCAATTTACATATCATTAATAATAAAACAGATTTTATTGTGAGTTTACCTCAGGCTGTTAATTGACAAACTGATCATTAACTGTCCATGACTCATTTGTCGAGGATTATGGACCCAATCAAATTATAATTCTAAAAATGAATGTTATTTAGTTTGGTAAAATGTTTATATCATAGGTATTAAGGAATCTTATAAGATTTTTTTTTAATTGTAGAATACCCTGGATTTCAGACAGACTTTGTGATAAGCATCTAGCTGACAATTAAAAGACCCAAAATGTGAATTCCTACTTTTCAAAAGTAGATGTAACTAGCCAGTGGTTCTATTAATATGAAAGTGGCTTTATGCCAACTAGAATTAATGTTTTAATGCAACCCTTTCAAATTAAATATTTGACTTTAAACCTTTGTCAGATGACAAAAAAACAACTTTTTGGAACTGAAGAATCACGACTCGGTAAACTAAAGTGATATGTGACCCAGATTTGAATGTACTGACCAGAAAGTCTCCTCTCAGGTCTCTCAGAATTGAAAAGCGTCTGACATTAGCTAATGGAAGAGTTCCTAAGAATTAAAAAAAAGAACAACATACTGTAGTATCTTACGTAAAAAAAATGGTAAAAGTGCTTACCACAAGTGTTGCAAATGTTATGGTTCTAAAGGTGAAATTGTTATCTTCCTCTTCCACCCAGGGTGATGCTCGTTCTCTCTCTGCCCGGAAATTAGATGCCAGACCTTGCCCAGGCTCAGCAATGAGGGTTTGTTGTACAAAGCCATGTTAGTGATTCCTGCGTGGCAAGTGAGAAGAAGCCCATAGGAATTGAATAGGTTTTCTCTCATTTGCCGCACCGAGAATCGGTAGCGTGGCTTTTGTAAAAGAAGTCCTGAATTTCCAGGTTTCGGGAGCTAACAAACACATAGTTAGTTAACCCCCAGATTCTATAAATGGTGCCTGAAAATCAGCATGGAAATCAAAGCATATTCTATAACAATACGTATAACTTAATTGGTTAACTAGCTAATCAGCGCTGTTGATTGGCTGTTAGCAAGCAATTATCAGCAGTAAATGGCATGAAATTGAGATTTATGCGCACAGCTTAAAAATGTCCTGCGCTGGTATAGGCACATGTTTTGGATGCACGCAGGTCCATTTGCTCAGAGCGCCTGGAAAAAATACTTTTTTTTTTGTGCCAGAAAATGGATGTGCAGAGAGGGATCATTCAAAAGTGAAGGTTGTAGACTTCAAAACAACTAATTTTGTTCAGATAGGGGATTACCTCACTGAATTGCTGACTGGAGGGGAACATCTGGAAGAAGCTGGAAAGCAGTGGATAAAACTGAAAGGAGCAATTATAAGCACAACAAACCTACATTTTCCTCTGCTTCCATTTTTCCAACTTTGAACTAGTGGCTTCTGTGTTTACCATCAGTTCCTACATGCTATTCATTTTTCATGTACAGTTTTTCAGGGGTGTCTCTATTTATTTGAGCTTTCAGCTATAATATAAGAGGCATAAGTTAATACAGAAATGTAGTTCCAGCATGCAGATATATTGTGATTGAACTATTTGGCTTAGTTCTCATATGCTTATGCAGATAATCATTGACATAGTTTGACCGTGTCTATGTCAAAGAAGGAATGGAAGGGGAGATTTGTTATATGATTATTTTATTGATTTTTTTTTTTTAATCTTCTTTGGACCCTTTGCCAAGGGGATACGCAGAATAGAAAAGCCAGAATTAAATTAAATTGAATTAGATTAAATTATTTGCATCTCAACAAACCTTTGGGTATTTTTTTATGCTCACATAGTTTGTTGCAATACAGAAAAAGTAATCCCATAAATTCAGTTGATTCTGAACAGAAAGGAAAGAAAAGAAAAGGAATCATGAGGACAGAGGAGGAAACAATAGAGCCTTGAACCTGATGCATTTTATTTGGGGGACTCTGGTGAGTACTGCTGGTTTAAATGCATCCCATGTCTTTGTCCTTGTCCTCAGCAGATCAGTAGAAAACAGAACTTTACTAGTGTCTTGTTTCCCCTTGAATTATGCTTCCACAACAATTTAAAATGACACCCCATTTGCAGTTCATCTTTGGGCCATTTTCAGACATTTTCCCTGATGTATGGTCAGGGTTTTGGTTTGTTTTGCACATGTTTTCAGCCAGAATGTTTTAATGCTTGTTAATTGACAACTTGCATTGATTTGTAGATTAACATGCATTAAATCGATTTAGCCTGCACAATATTTTAGGGCTTGCTAATAAACCAAAGAGTAATTCAGTCCCTCATAGCAGTGTTGAATTACCCCCAGCCTGACACATCAAGAGCCAAATTCAGCCAATGAAGAGCTAGAGACATATGGCAGAGCAGTGATGATCCCAAACTTTGTGCAAATATATCTTTGCTATACATTGACATCTGAAAATGGAAAATAAATATTATGTTTTTATAGTGCCTGAATAAATATATTTTCAAATGTGTTCTAAAATGCATTAAATTTTAGCTCATTACACATAAATTGCGTAGGGCCCTGTTTACTAAGCCATGCTGTAGGCACGCTAACATTTTAGCGCACACTAACAATAGAGACACCCATTATATTCCTATGGGAGTCTCTAGCATTCGTTTTGCACTGGTTCCACCTGACATGCCAGTACACCAACCGGGCACCCTAGGGGGCACTGCAGTGAACTACAGAAAAAGCTCCCAGGTGCATAGCTCCCTTACCTTGTGTGCTGGGCCCCCAACCCCCCCCCCCCAAACCCACTACCAGTGCATATTTTCTAGCGAAAAAGGTGCCGGTACTCAAATGGCAGGCCACCCTTCATGGGTGGGATTGATCACTGAGGGACCCACCCCACAATAGCCAGGCCCCCTGCAACCAGTAACTGAACATATGATAAGGCAGAATTGTTGTGTAGAGCCTGAGCTCTTTCATTAAAACTTGGAGACCATGGGTCAATTTTAGCAGACAATGGAAAAGGTGCCGGTACTCAGTACCCCCAAGTACCCCCTCAAAAAAAGCCCTGTCTAAATGTAAAATTTGTATCCAAAGAAAAATAGCCAGGCCCCCTGCAACCAGTAACAGAACCTATGATAAGGCAGAATTGTTGTGTAGAGCCTGAGCTTTTTCATTAAAACATGGAGACCATGGGTCAATTTTAGCAGACAATGGAAAAGGTGCCGGTACTCAGTACCCCAAAGTACCCCCTCAAAAAAAGCCCTGCCCACTACCCAATGTTGACAAGTGCAAAGTGATGCATGTGGGTAAGAGGAACCCGAATTATAGCTACGTCTTGCAAGGTTCCGCGTTAGGAGTTACGGATCAAGAAAGGGATCTGGGTGTCGTCGTCGATGATACGCTGAAACCTTCTGCTCAGTGTGCTGCTGCGGCTAGGAAAGCGAATAGAATGTTGGGTGTTATTAAGAAGGGTATGGAGTCCAGGTGTGCGGATGTTATAATGCCGTTGTATCGCTCCATGGTGCGACCGCACCTGGAGTATTGTGTTCAGTACTGGTCTCCGTATCTCAAAAAAGATATAGTAGAATTGGAAAAGGTACAGCGAAGGGCGACGAAAATGATAGTGGGGATGGGACGACTTTCCTATGAAGAGAGGCTGAGAAGGCTACGGCTTTTCAGCTTGGAGAAGAGACGGCTGAGGGGAGATATGATAGAAGTGTATAAAATAATGAGTGGAATGGATCGGGTGGATGTGAAGCGACTGTTCACGCTATCCAAAAATACTAGGACTAGAGGGCATGAGTTGAAGCTACAGTGTGGTAAATTTAAAACGAATCGGAGAAAATTTTTCTTCACCCAACGTGTAATTAGACTCTGGAATTCATTGCCGGAGAACGTGGTACGGGCGGTTAGCTTGACGGAGTTTAAAAAGGGGTTAGATAGATTCCTAAAGGACAAGTCCATAGACCGCTATTAAATGGACTGGAAAAATTCCTCATTTTTAGGTATAACTTGTCTGGAATGTTTTTACGTTTGGGGAGCGTGCCAGGTGCCCTTGACCTGGATTGGCCACTGTCGGTGACAGGATGCTGGGCTAGATGGACCTTTGGTCTTTCCCAGTATGGCACTACTTATGTACTTATGTACTTATGTACCCACAACTGTACAACACTACCATAGCCCTAAAGGGTGAAGGGGGTGTACCTTGATGTGGGTACAGTGGGTTTCTGGTGGGTTTTGGAGGGCTCGCTGTTTCCTCCATAAACATAACAGGTGAGGGGGGGGGTGCTGGGTCCGCCTGCCTGAAGTGCACTCACCCACTAAAACTGCTCCAGGGACCTGTATACTGCTGTCACGGACCTGAGTATGACATCTGAGGCTGGCACAAAATATTTTTAAAGATGTTTTTTGAGGGTGGGAGGGGTTAGTGACCACTGGGGAAGTAATGGGAGGTCATCCCCAATTCTCTCCGGTGGTCATCTGGTAAGTTCGGGCACCTTTTTGTGCCTTAGTCATAAGAAAGACAGGTCCAGGTGAAAACGTCCAAGTGTTCGTCAAGGACGTCCTTCTTTTTTTCCATTATGGATTAAGGACATCCAAGTGTTAGGCACACCCAAGTTCTGCCTTTGCTACGCCTCTGACACGCCCCCTTGAACTTTGGCCGTCCCTGCGATGGAGTGCAGTTGGGGACGTCCAAAATCGGCTTTCGATTATACTGATTTGGATGTTCCTGGGAGAAGGACATCCATTTTCCGATTTATGTCAAAAGATGGATGTCCTTCTCTTTCGAAAATGAGCCCCAAATTATCCCTAAATAGAGACCACACTGAACCCTGAAAAGGAGAGTTTAGTGGTCAATAAGAATAAATTGGATATTGATATTGATAGAAAGAGGATAGTAGCAAAACAAAATATAACACATCAAGTTCATTTATGATATGCAGGAGTGGTGCTTAAATGGCAGGTCCAGCAGTGGGAAAGTGAGGACAATGCCACATAGGACAAGACAGATCAAGATGGGCTGGAGTGGGTTTTGAATGCAACTCCAATAGTTGGCAAGTAAATTTTTTTACACCCACATTTGAACCAACCATTCCCACTTCTGGCAATATTTGATGGCATCATAGGAAATGGTCAAATGCATGCCCCTAAACATACCCAATTTCAGCCCAGTGCCAAATATCTGGGTATTTAAAAATACTGAGCACCCGTGTATTAAATATTACTCCATTTGTGTTTAAATTTGACAAATATTAACAATATCATCCAATAAAATAGTCTGAAGTTTGATACTGCAGAGGTTCAGGCAGGTACACAATACATGATAACTTATCTATAAGTGGCTCACCTCCTCAAATATGATATGCTGTAAGCTCTGTCTAGTCATTTCAAAACTGATTTGTTTAAAAATATGTGCAAAAGAAGGATTACTTAAGACTGAGATAGGTAATGCTTAAATGGAAATCTTACTTTTTACCCCCTTAGCCCAACATGTGAAATATATAGTGGAATTGGAAAAGGTGCAGGGAAGGGTGACTAAAATGATAGCGGGGATGGGACGACTTCCCTATGAAGAAAGACTAAGGAGGCTAGGGCTTTTCAGCTTGGAGAAGAGACGGCTGAGGGGAGACATGACAGAGGTATATAAAATAATGAGTGGAGTGGAACAGGTGGATGTGAAACGTCTGTTCACGCTTTCCAAAAATACTAGGACTAGGGGGCATGCGATGAAACTACAGTGTAGTAAAGTAAAAACAAATCGGAGAAAAAGTTTTCTTCACCCAACGCGTAATTAAACTCTGGAATTCGTTGCCGGAGAATGTGGTGAAGGCGGTTAGCTTGGCAGAGTTTAAAAAGGGGTTAGACGGTTTCCTAAAGGACAAGTCCATAAACCGCTACTAGATGGACTTGGGAAAAATCCACAATTCCAGGAATAACATGTATAGAATGTTTGTACGTTTGGGAAGCTTGCCAGGTGCCCTTGGCCTGGATTGGCCGCTGTCGTGGACAGGATGCTGGGCTCGATGGACCCTTGGTCTTTTCCCAGTGTGGCATTATTTACGTACTTATCTTTTTTTTTTCCCTTTAGTACATAAGTATGGCCATACTGGGACAAATTGAAAATCCATCAAGCCCTGCATCCTGTTTTCAACAGTGGCAAGTCTAGGTCACAAATACCTGGTAAGATCCCAAAACAGTACAATACATTTTATGCTGCTTATTCTAGAAACAAATAGTGGATTTTCCCCAAGTCCATTTTAATAATGGTCTATGGACTTTTCCTTTAGGAATCCGTCCAAACCTTTTATAAACTCGCTAAGCTAACCGCTTTTACTACATTCTCTGGCAACGGATTCTAAAGTTTAATTACACATTGCGTGAAGAAATATTTTATCCGATTCATTTTAAATTTAATACTTTCTACCTTCATTTTGTGCCCCCTAGAGTAAACAAGCGATTCACATCTACCCATTCCACTCCTCTCATTATTTTACAGACCTCTATCATATCTCCCCTCAGCCGCCATTTCTCCAAGGTGAATAGCCTTAGCCACTTTAGCCTTTCCTCACAGGGAAGTCGTCCCATCCCCTTTATCATTTTCATCGCCCTTCTCTACACCTTTTCTAATTCCACTATATCTTTTTTGAGATGCAGTGACCAGAATTGAACACAAAATTCGAGATGCGGTTGCAACATGGAGCAATGCAAAGGCATTATAATGTCCTCATTTTTGTTTTCCATTCCTTTCCTAATAATACCTAACATTCTATTTGCTTTCTTAGCAGCCGCTGCACACTGAGCAGAGGGTTTCAACGTATCATCAACGATGACGCCTGAATCCCTTTCCTGGTCAGTGACTAATAAATGTGGAACTTTGCATTACAAAACTATAATTCGGGTTCTTCTTTCCCACATGCATCACTTTGCACTTGCTCACATTAAACATCATCTGCCATTCAGATGCCCAGTCTCTTTTTACTCTTAAGCAGCTCTAATGTCATCTATTTCAGTTTACTTAAGATTGTAAGAACTAATGTTTAAATGTGGTATTTGTCTTTTTATCTGAAATAACCCATAAGTGAAACAAGATTTTGTTAAATTTGCTTTTCTAGTATTTAAGACTGGAAGTGGTGCGAAGAAAAGCTACAAAAATGGTATGGAATTTGCATTGCAAACCGTACGATGAGAGACTTGCTGACCTGAACATGTATACCTTAGAGGAAAGGAGAGACAGGGGTGACATGATACAGACGTTCAAATATTTGAAAGGTATTAATCCGCAAATGAACCTTTTTCCAAGACGGGAAGGCGGGAGAACTAGAGGACATGAATTGAGGTTGAAGGGGGGCAGACTCAGGACTAATGTCAGAAAGTATTTTTTCAAGGAGAGGGTGGTGGATATATGGAATGCCCTCCCGCGAGAGGTGGTGGAGATGAAAACGGTAATGGAATTCAAACATGCATGGGATAAATACAAAGGAATCCTGTTTAGAACAAATGGTTCCACGGAATCTTAGCGGAGATTGGATGGTGACGCCGGTAATTGGGAAACAAAATGGGAGCTGGGCAGACTATGCCCTGACTGTGATTGAATAGATAGGGATGGGCTGGAGTGTAAATTTTAAGGGGCTTTGACATTAGCTCTAGAACTTAGTACAAGTACACTGCTTGGGTAGACTTCTACGGTCTGTGCCCTGAGAAAGGTAAGGACAAATCAAACTCGGGTATACATATAAAGTATCACATACCATGTAAATGAGTTTATCTTGTTTGGCAGACTGGATGGATCGTACAGGTCTTTATGTGCCATCATTTACTATGTTACTATGGAATAGCATGGCTGTTTACCAGGGTTCCAAGAACAGAATAAACTGAAAATGCTCCTGTGCTCTACTCTGAGCCTCCACTCTGGCCTCTGCAGTCACTCAGCTACAATCCTTGATAGTTCCTTTTCCAGATGCACTTCAGAGTTGGGCTGAGAAACAGAACCAGGACCTAATCCAGGCTCCAACACTTCAGAGAATGGTAGCTGCAGCTTAGCCTCAAAATCATCCAGCAGCAGAAATCTTGCTGCAGAGCATCTGTTATCACCAAGTAGCTCTCCAGGGATTAGAACTGTGCAGCTTTCTACCATAGGAGCCAACTTTTCAAACGGCTCCAATGCTTTCTACAACCCCCAAAATCCAGAAATGTGATTTGATTTAATTTAACTTTGGCATTTAAATCCACTCCACCATTAAGTTCTAGGTGGAAAACAATTCCAACTAAGAGAGTTAAATAAAACAATCTAAAATCTTTACATAATCCAAAACAATCATTTAGCATATATCAATATAGAATTCAGGCAGTAGCAATGTTCAGCAACAGAAATTGCCATCCAAAATAATGTTGGAAAAACCGGCAGAAGGTGGACCACATAACAGCAGCAGGCCAAAAGGTCTCAGAAGTAAGATGTTTCAGTGGTAGGGAGTCTGGAGCCATGATCAAAGGGGCTCTTTTTAGGTGTCCTGATGCCACACAGTGAGATCCCGTTCCATAATGACATCTGGGTGCTTGGATTCTGTATTGAATACTGGCATAATCCAGCATTAGTGTGCCTTATATTTACCCACCCACAGCTATACCAGCCATAAACCAGGCGTAACTGCAGGCATCAAAATGTGGCACAGGCATGCTAATTTATACTATTCTGTAAGTGGCAGCACCTCCCATGCTCCACACATGTCAGGGTAATGGATACCACCTTACATTTATACGCCATTCCAACTATGTGCACCCTTAGAGAATAGCGTTTACTCGCTTTGCTGCTATTTATGTAAGTAAGAAGATAAGAACATAAGAAAAGCCATACTAGGTCAGAGCAACAGTCCATCTAGCCCAGTATCCTGCTTCCAACAGTGGCCAATCCAAGTCACAAGTATCTGGCAGAAACCCAAATAGTAGCAACATTCCATGCTACCAATCCCAGGGCAAGCAGTGGCATCCCCCATGTACATCTCAATAACCGACTATGGACTTTTCCTCCAGGAACTTGTCCAACCCTTTTTTAAAACCCAGATATGCTAACTGCTGTTACCACATCCTATGACAACGGGTTCCAGAGCCTAACTATTCTTTGAGTGAAAAAATATTTCCTCCTATTTGTTTTAAAAGTATTTCCATGTAATTTTATTGAGTGTCCCCTGGTCTTTGCACTTTTTGAAGGAATGAAAAATCAATTCACTTCTACCTGTTCTAAACCACTCAGAATTTTATAGACCTCATTCATATCCCCCATCAGCCCTCTCTTTTCCAAGCTGAAGAACCATAACCCCTTTAGCCTTTCCTCATACAGGAGGAGTTCCATCCCCTTCATTATTTTGGTCACTCTTCTGGGAACATTTTCTATTTCCGCCATATCTTTTTTGAGACACTTTCTAGAGATACATTTCTCAGATGTGAAAAGAGCAGCTAGATCTCATCTGAAGATAAGAGGTGGCCTTTTATCACATCTGAAACTGACTGACGGCATGTGGTAGAGGAATGGCACAGTGCAGGGAGTGAAAAAATATATTAGTGAGCTAGTGAAGCAGTCTTTTGTCACACTTAGGCTTGGGAGCATAAGCCAGTGCAATGCTTAAGCTGACCCTTCTTTGAGGGTACCAGATTAAAAAATGCATTGACTATTGGTAATTTTATGTCACTGGTGCTGTTGTTGGGTATATTTTCTAGCGGAATCAAACGTACATTAGTGTCACTTAGTTTTCAGCACTGAAAAGGCACAGACATGGAATTATTTTATTTATTTAATTAAGAGTATTTGATATAACACCTTTCAAATAATAACATATCAAGACAGTTAATAACATATCAAAAGTACTTTGGGAATTTGTGTTTTTCTGGTGTTTATCCAATAAACACCCTTTTAAATGTATTTTTAATTGATTGATTTAGCATAGGGGGGTGTTTTATCATTTCTTTTATCAGTTAAAACCTAAAATCAGAAGTGCTATTTATTATAACCTCTTTCTTTCATAGACCCACTGTGACATGATACTTCTGCTAGAGGAGGAGCACCAGGAATAACGATCCTTCCAGCATGCTGAGGACCAGCTTATATGGGACCTGGGAAGAGTCTAGCTATACTTTTCTCCACTTACGAGCCTACAAGATATGGCAAGTTTAGTTATATTCACTTGTACTGCCATAAAAATGGTTTATTTTGTTTATATTGCTACTATGTACTGTCTTTTCTTGTATCATCTGTTTTAATTGAAGAACAGATTTAAGTAATGACATGTAAGTGGAACTGATGTGATGTGAGCTGTGTGTGTGAAACTGATATATGAATTATGTATATGTACAGTAATTTTTTTTTTTCAGGTCTGATTACTCTGTGTGTGAGTCCTGTTTGCTAATATACTACATTACTGCACAGTCCCAAGAATTTATGTAGCAGATTAGGACAGCTGGGAGGAGTATATTTATACAACGGGTTGTGGACATGTATAAAATAATGTTGAAAGTGAGCTGAGCCCACAGAGAGTCACAAAAACACAAAGCATGAAGCTGTCACTGGGTGTAATTCAAGTTTCAACTAGATTACATTACAGCTACACTGCTACCAAACAAAGAGAGAGGAAATATTTTTCCCACTCTAGTCCACTGGAAGCTGACATCCAATCTACTGAAAAGAGAATACAGATAGTGCTGTGCTAAATGTAAACCATTGATTTGATAAGGCTGCTAATAAACTGAACAGCAGAAGGAAAGATTCTAAAATCAAGACCTTAGGGTATTTCCTTTTCCAAAATTCTGAAAGGCTTAAATTAGAATCCAAAGATATTCAATCATTTTCTAGCACCATTATAACATAACTCCTTGAGCGCTTTCACATTGAGGTTTGCCTGTTAAAGTACCCACAATTTCTGACAGATTATGGTAAATTCTGTATTAATTCAGAAAATCATAAAGCTGTTGTGTTGCTATTGAGAAAAATACCTCCACCAAATATGCAAGAAATAGTTAAGGGGCCCTTTTACTAAGCCGTATAGGCGTCTATGCACACCCAACATGCATCAATTTAGAGTTACCACCCGACTACCGCGTGGCCCTTGTGGTAATTGCATTTTTGACATGCGTCCGCTACGTGCACTGGAAAATATTTTTTATTTTCTGGGGTGTGGCAGAAACCGGGTAGTAATTGTCATTCTACGCGTGTAGATGATTACTGCATGGTTAACGCGTGAGAACTTACCACTAAATCAATGGCTGGCGGTAAGGTCTCAAGATAGACGTGCGCCAATTTTTATTTTGCTGCACGTCCATTTTCGGCAAAAATCTTAAAAAAGCCTTTCTTACAGGCACGCTGAAAAATGGATCTGTGCATGCCCAAAACACATGCCCATTTTTCGGCGCACCTTAGTAAAAGGGCCCCTAAATTGGTTAAATATATGATGGATTTAAATAAAAGGAGGAAAAATACCTCAGGCACTCAATGATGCCATATAAAAGCTTGCAATCTATATAATGTTGCTTAGCCAATTGAGTTTATTCTTTACCAGTCTTAAACAATCTCCTGTATGTTAGAATTTATTTTGATTTTAATTTTTATAGCTTTATTTCTTATTCATTGCTTTCATTACTTCATTCTCATTAATTTCATCAATGTGGCTTTGTATAACAAACAATTAAATTAATGCTACATATTAAAAATTACATAAACAGATTATAAAGTACAATAAATAATGTTTGGCTTTCAGGCTTATTTTTGAAAGAGAAGGGCGCCCATCTTTCGACAAAAATTGGAAGATGGGCATCCTTCTCACAGGATCGCCCAAATTGGCATAATCGAAAGCCGATTTTGGGTGTCCTCAACTGCTTTCTGTCACGGGGATGACCAAAGTTCACGGGGTGTGTTGGAAGCATAGCGAAGGCGGGACTGGGGCGTGTTTAACACATGGGCATCCTCGGCCGATACTGGAAAAAAGAAGGGCACCCCTGACGAACACTTGGACGACTTTACTTGGTCCTTTTTTATGACCAAGCCACAAAAATGTGTCCTAAATGACCAGATGACCACCGGAGGGAATCGGAGATGATCTCTCCCCTTACTCCCCAGTGGTCACTAACCCCCTCCCACCCTAAAAAAAAAAATATTTTTTTTCCAGCCTCTATGCCAGCCTCAAATCTCATACCCAGCTCCATGACAGCAGTATGCAGGTCCCTGGAACAGTTTTAATGGGTACTGCAGTGCACGTCAAGCAGGTGGACCTAGGCCCATCCCCCCTACCTGTTACACTTTTGGAGGAAACAGCGAGCCCTCCAAAACCCACAAGAAACCCAATGGGGGTAATTCAATGAGATTGTTCATATATGATAGAGTAGAATCATATAGAATTTGGTGCATAAAAACATAGAACTTGAAAGATAAAGAAGAGGAATTGCTTTGGCGAAGCAAAGTGATCTACATATGAGGCATGCAGTAGTATTTTGAACAGTTTGTAATTTTTTGATAAGGCCGCCTTTAATTCCTGGATAAATGGAGTTGCAGTAGTCGAATTTTGTAGGGATTGAACCAAAGTATAAAAGACTGATTTGGTGAAAAAAGTTCTTAATCTCTTTAGTTTCCAAAGTGAATTAAAGACACTTGAGACCAGCTTAGAAACTTGACTTTCAAGGGTAAGGAATTGATCAATCGTAATTTCTAATATTTTCATTGATAACTCAAGAGGATAAGTTATATTCTCTAATGTAACATGTATGTATGTATGTAATGTGCATGTATGTTATAGAATAAAAGCACTTTTACATATGATTGCTGACCCTAATTGACATATTTATTTAGATTTTGCTCACACCTTTTTTCAGTAGTAGCTCAAGGTGAGTGGAGGAGTGGCCTAGTAGTTAGAGTACTGGTCTTGAAATCCAGAGGTGGCTGGTTCAAATCCCACTGCTGTTCCTTGCGATCTTGGGCAAGTCATTTAACCTTCCATTGCCTCAAGTACAAAATTAGATTGTGAGCCCTCCAAGGGCAGTGAAATACCCCAGTGTACCTGAATGTAACTCACCTTGAGCTGCTACTAAAAAAAGGTGTGAGCAAAATCTAAATAAATAAATAAATTCAGGTACACTGGATATTTCTCTGTCCCAGGAGGGGCTCACAATCTAAGTTTGTACCTGAGGCAATGGAGGGTTAAGTGACTTGCCCAAGATCACAAGCAGCAGCAGTGGGATTTGAAATGGCCACCTCTGGATTGCAAGATCAGTGCTCTAACCACCAGGTCACTCCTCTACCCCATTTGACTGGCCCCAAGCACCAGACTGTACTCTATAACATATGTGTCAACATTGCTTAGCATATAAGTGCAAGGTGCAAGGGGACACAAACATGGGTGGGTCATAGGCATCAACTGTTACAAGTGTCATTCGCTTGACTTGGCACCTAGCCTTAGGCATACCAATGTGGACTTATGCTACTATTCTATAAAGAAATCTTGCCAACAAGAACATTATTGAATTGACACTAAGCATATGACATTGTGGTACCTAACTCTTGGTGCCAAATTATAGAATTTCTACCTTTAGACTATAAGCCTTCCAAGAGCAGGAAAATGCCTACTATACCTTAATGTAAGTCACCTTCAGCTACAATTGAAAAAAAAAAATCCCCAAATAGTCATAAGAACATTAGAATAGCCATAATGGGCCAGACCAATGGTCCATTTAGCCCAGTATCCTGTTTCCAATAGTGTCCAAGGCAGGTCACAAGAACCTGGGAGAAATCAAAATAGTAGCAACATTTCATGCTACCAATCCCAGGGTTTCCCCATGTCTGTCTCAATAGCAGACTGTGGACTTTTCCTTCAGCAACTTGTTCAAACCTTTTTTAAACTCAGGTACGCTAGCCCCTCTATACCCCAGCATATAAACAGCCTTATATCACATTCTTATTTACAGCTCCTGAACTATAAAAATTGTTCCCATGATACACAAATGCTGAAAATAATTTCCCTGCTTTAAGAAGGCAATTAAAAACTGAGAGACCCTTGTACTACGCTGTTCAAAAAGGGGGCTTGAGCTGGCATCAGTGTGTGATTTTGACACGCGCTGAGGCTCCCTTTTACTGCAGTGAGTAAAAGGCTGTCTTTTTTTTTTTTAAAGAAATGGCTGTGCGGACGTGAACCACTTACCAGGTAGCCATTTTAGGGGGGGGGGGGGCATTTACCACCACCCATTTGGGTGGTAGTAAGGGCTCCTGCGCTAACCCAGCAGTAACTGGGCAGAGAGTGGCACTGCCTGATTAATGTCCGTTAAACACTGGTGCTACAAAAATTAAAAAACATATTTTTGTAGCACCAGACTGCTGGGCTGTGGGAACGACTGCTGGGCTGCTGCGGAAGCCTTGCAGTACTCCTGGATTAACCACCAATAAGCCCACATTGGGCTTACCACTGCTCAGTAAAAGACCTCCTTAGTGTGTTGTTTAAAAAGGCATGCTAGCGTTTTTAGCACACACTAAAATTAGCATGAGCTAGCAATGTAGACGCCCATAGGAATATTATGGGCATCTAATTGGTTAGTGCATGCTAATTTTTAGCACATGCTAAAAACACTAGCGCCCCTTTGTAAACAGCACACTTATTTTTTCTTCACAGATCTCATCTTATATTACATGACAGTTTTAAGATGGATGTGTTTATAAATGCATAGTTGATAAGCTTTAATTTTATATTAAGAATACGACTGTTCTTTTTTTTTACTAATGTTAAAAGAAAAAAATACACTGAATGACTTGTTCACGAGAAAGTTATACAGAATTTCTTGGGTTGCATTTCAATTTAAAAATTTAATCATGATTAATCTTGCAATTAAAGGTATGTTATTTTTTTCCCCATTGCAGCTCCTTGTGATTCTGAGCAAGTCACGTAACTGTCCATTACTGAGAGTCACAAGGAGCTGCAGTGGAAAAAAATACATACCATTAATCGTGGGATTTATTGCAATTATAAAATTTAATATCGAAATACAGCCCTAAAAACATTAAAGAACAAAAAAATAATGAAAAAATAAGAAATACAAAATAGAAATTGAAAAATTATAAATTAAAGAATCTAAGGGCTCTGTTTACTAAACCGCACTATAGGTGTGCAAATCTTTTAGCGTGCGCTAATGCTAGAGACACCCATAGGAATATAATGGGTTTCTCTATCGTTAGCATGCACTAAAACGTTGGCGCACCTACAGTGCAGCTTAGTAAACAGGGCCCTAAAACAGCATGCAGAATAGCTATAAACAGCCTTACAGTTTTCAGAATCTACCTCAGAAAAGCAAGCATAAAATTTCTATAAATAAATTTTAAAAATCTATCTTCTACCATGCCCCCCCCCCCCCCCAAGCATCGACTCACTTCGTTGTATGCAACAATCATTAACCACCCACATTTATTCTCTGAAGTGCTGTAAAAATAACAATTTTGTCACCAGCTGGCTAGACAAGTATCAAGCAAGCACAGCTGTACTGTTAATTAGTCTAACCACAGATTGCTCCTGGGGGAATAGTTTAAGTGGTTCAGCTGCTGTTCAAGTATTTGAACCACTTATTTGTGAAAAGAGTGCTAAAATAAAGTACTTTTTTAACATACATTTTGCAAGCTAAAATAATTCGTGTATCAGAAGCAATTTCAGTACACAAAAAATGTGTACTAAAACTGGAGTAATAAGATGCACTGAGAGGGTAGCTGGGGAGGGTACTTGAGGACGCCTGGAAACTTTCAGCCCTGGACTCAAGAATAGGTATATTAGAACAGAAATCATCATTTATAGATGTGATTTCTCCTAACCAGTGAATGGACTGGAAGTCATTCCATTTGCTTGAATGTCAAGTAGAAGATATGGTGAATGGAGGACGAAGAAATAATCTTTGCATTCTTGGCATGTATGGAGGATCAGAAGGTAGAACTCCAATTGATTTCTTTGAAAAATGTCTTCCTGAGATTCTCAACTTAATATCAAAAGAGTAGACAACCAGTTCACTACTGCTTAGGTGTAAAGGGGGGAAAGTCTCATACTGTCACCGGGACTTCTCACTCTTATTCAACACCAACCTGCATCTGTAGATCCAACGGTAACCTTTGTAATGAGGTTTATATATGGAAGAGACGCAGCAGCTGGAGTGATAAGACAGCACTGGGACATTATGAGAAGTCACCCAGCCTTTACTGACCATCATTTGCGGATAGCTTTCTCTCGCTCTAGAAATCTTAAGGAATTACTAAGTCCTGCACAATTGCCCATGAAACATGAAGTAGCGGTGGTTGATAAGCAGCCAAAAGGACACTTTAAATGTAATAAGCCAAACTGTAAAACCTATTCGGTAACAATACAGGCCAGGAGTTTCTTCAATAGTGTGGATAACAAGACATATCAATTGAAACATCATACGACCTGTCAGACTACCAAGGTCGTTTATTTAATAAGTTGTCCTTGTAACAAGATTTACATTGGTAAAATGAGTAAGTATCTGTATGTGAGGATGCACCATGCAGGAGCTCCTCTTGTCCAGCATTGTGTACAATATTCTCATGAGTTCAAGGATTTGGCTTGTATGGCCATTGATCATATTTTACCATCACATCGTGGTGGCGAAATAAATAAGACATTGTTACAGAGGGAGTTGTTTTGGATATACAGTTTACAGATGCTGGAACCGAAGGGTCTTTAATTCAAGCGCACACTGGGGCTGCTACATGTGAGCTCTTTATTTTTGGCTGCCATTTCTTTGCCACTTCCTGTCGTGTGTTTTACATGATCAAGCAGTTAAAAGACACTGCCGACGTTGATGTTTTTTACGTGACAGCAGTGGCCAACAGCGTTACACAGTGGGTTTACGCTTTGTGAGTAACAGCCAGGTTACATTGAATTAAGTTCACTTTTGTGTCTGATATACTATTGACTGTTTTTTCTTTTTAGCAGGTCTGCAATTGCTCAGATCCGTTGACAAAGCATTAGCAAAATGGAAGCCTGTCGGGGTCCAGAGAGCTCGCAGATCATGTAGACTGTGCAGGTAAGTGGTTTCATTATTTTTCCTACTGTTAATTATTTATTGCTGGCCATTTCAATAGGAAAGACACAGATTTTCATAATGTTAAATGTTAAAAAATATAAAATTATTTAAAAAATACTTATAAGTGACATTTGATAGGTGGGGGGTTTTCTGTCGATGATTATAAGAGTCACATAAGGGCTTCACCCACTTATGGAGTGTTGAATAAGAGTGAGAAGTCCCTGTGACAGTACGAGACCTTTTCTCCCCTTTACACCTAAGCAGTAGTGAACTGGTTGTCTACTCTTTTGATATTAAGTTGGTTACTTATTGGTAAGTAGACTATAGTCATTTTGGTTTCGAATTAAAGTACAATAAATAATGTTATAACATTGGCTTTCAGGCTTATTTTTGAAAGAGAAGGGCGCCCATCTTTCGACACAAATCGGAAGATGGGCGTCCTTCTCACAGGATCTTTCTGTGATCTTCCTGAGATTCTCAACATTCAGTTTCAATGACCTTTGGAAACTGAGTGGGCTCATCGAGTACCAACACAACAACAACCCGTGGGATTAGGTAAACGTCGACCTATTATCATCAAGCTGTTGCGATTTCCTCAGGTATTTGTCATACTAGAAAAAATGAAATCTATTCATAAAATTCAATGAAAAGGGCAAATGATCTACATAACAGCTGACTTTGCAACAGAAATGATGGAGCGGTGTCAATTTTTGGCTCTGCAACCTAGTTTACAACATATTGAGGCCTGCTATGGCTTGCTAGCTCCCGCCAGAATGAAAATAACACATAATAATAAAACTAAAACATACACTGACCCCAAATTTCTTGAATCTTATATACGAAAACAAGAAACAGTTATACAAATGTCAACTTGATCTACTGAATACTTACAATGTTTTTGCAACGGATCTTGCATACTATATTTCATTCTCCCTGGGGCCATTTTCCAAAGCTGCGGTAAGCCCAATGTGTGCTTACCTCTTGCTAAAAGGGATGTACTGCTGGGCTACCACTGCAGCCCGATAGTGGTTCCCATCCCCAAAGCGCGCCATTTCTGGCACTAAACTTTTTTTACTATTATTTTTGTAGTGCTCGTTTATACCCAGCAGTAACTGGGCAGTGCCGCATGCTGCCTGGTTACCACCAGGGTAGCGCGTAAGCCCTTTCCCCGCCACCTCAATGGGTGGTAGTAAATGCTCCCGCCCGAACTGGGCGGGCGGCAAGTGCCTTTTACCCACTGCGGTAAAAGGGGGCCTCGGTGTGCATCAAGAACATGCACTGATGCTAGCACAGGCCCCCCCTTTGCCACAGCTTTTTAAAGGACACCTCTGTGTATTATGGTTCAGATCATTTTTCAATGTGCTGTGCTGAAGCAGGTGATCCAGTAGCCTTCCGGGGCGACATCACCTATCCGGATGAGAATTATTTTATTTGCAATTCTCATCTCGAAGGTTTAATACACAGCTTCTTTATTGCTGTGACTTATAGCAGGGGATAGTAGCTTTTGAGATTTTAATGGGGGGGGGGGAGACTTCTGTTTTATTGTTTGTAATGCATAGGTTAAGGTGCACTATTGTAAGTTCTTACTGGATTTCTCTTATGACTGTAATACTCATTTTACAATTACATACTTGTTATGTCAATATTAATTATTTTTATGGCAAGACGTAGAACTAATATTACTTTACTTGGTAATGAATACTCACAGTCATGCTCTGTTTATTCTTTCTATGCTATGATAGATGGAACTCACTAAAATTATGTCTTTGAATACCAAGGGCATAAATAGTCCAATCAAAAGGAAGAAATTGATATTACATTTCAAAAACTAAAAGATCAAATAATTTTTTTTTACAGGAAACTAGGCTTAATGAATCGACCAAATTAAAAAGAGATTGGATAAAAGAATGTATCTTTTCAGCTGATCTAAATGGTGTAGCTATCCTACTTTCTAAACATTTTGATTATTCCATAATTAATCATGCTTCACATACTAATGGAATATGGATTATTACTTTGTTACAAATATGCTGTTAAAAGGGAAATTGGAACAAAAGGAGAAACCACCCTAGGCCCACCCCCTTTCCCTCTTATTTCAGGAAAGAAAGGTAAGCATAGAAAATTCCGTGCAATTAAGGATTTCCCCAGCAGAGGGCACTGGGGCTCACTTAAACCAAGAGGAGGGTGGAACGACAGAATGGGGAAGAGTAATCTAGAAAAACCCTGGTGGAACCGTCCAGTGGTGGAGAGGCATCCTGGGGAAGAGCAGGGATGTATAAAAGCCCACAGTGAAGCAAGAGTAGAAGGGGGAATGTGCAAGTCAATAGAGGTTGAGAAGTATCCCAGAGCAGAGAAGGCTCAAGGTCATGAGGAAAGTGCACCAGATGCCCAAGCCCCAGAGGAGGAGATGGAGTTTCAATACATTTAACCACCTATAAAGTAGTCTTAATCAGTACTTCAAAGAAAGCAACTGAGTGCCTAACCTATGAAGAAATAAGTAACACTTTTGTCTTTTCAAAGTTTTGGTTTGCTGGCAGAATGGGGTGATTCTCAATTCAGCATAAACTGGCTAGATTGGAAGTAAAGGGTTTTGGGTCTGTTTGAGCCCCAGGCATACTAGGGGAAAGGGATCAAACTCTTTTTCTTGTGAACATTTTTGTTAAGATTTTAAAAAGACTGAGAAGGCTTGCTTTGCTTTGTTTTGTTTTTTTGTTACTAAAAATCTTTGGACTATTTTGAAAAGCTAAATAAAGAAAAAACTAAATTCATGGTCATTAACAACCTATTTGATCAAAATGACTACAACAGTTTTTTCACAATTGACAACACTTCATTCCCCATTAACAATAATCTGAACATTCTAGGTATAATTATAGACAAACATTTAGTTTCCTCAGTAATCACAAAATCTTTCAGGTTTCTTTGGAAACAAAAAAGGATCAAACCCTATTTCTCATCAGAAACATTCAGACTATTGGTACAATCATTAACATTAGCCCAATTCAATTATTGTAGTGCCATATATGCTGGCTGTAAGGAATACCTGTTGAAAAAAACTCCAAACAGCTCAAAACACTGCAGCCAGGTTCCTATACAAAATCTCTCATTTTGAAAGTGCCTCCCCTTTACTAATCAAATTACCCTGGCTTCCCATCAAAGCAAGAATCACCTCCAAATTATCTTTCAAATCCTAAATGACTATATGTTACCATTAATAAACTTACCTCAAAGAAATGCTAAATATGAGGCAGGAAACTATCTCGGACTACACCTCCCAAATTGAAAAAAAGTGATCTACAATTCTGTCCACTTAGCAGACTTCATTTACCTAGGAACCAAATGTAGAACTCCTCACTACCCAAAATAAGAAATATATGGGAATATACTAGATTCTGCAAAATCCTCAAATCGTCCTATTCAAACAAACCATCACAAAGAACAGCCATATCTCAAACAACTAATTATTACTTGAATTGGTTATTACTCTATTGTACATGAAGCAAAGAGAAGATTGATGGTAAATAAAGGTTATTAAATGGTAAATAAAGGTTATTACTCTATTTTACCTGAAGCAAAAAGGTTAATGGTAAATAATTTCTCATTCATAATAGATTTTCTAAATGTTAAACATCCATAGCTATCCCAGTATGTTTATGATACTGTATTGTTAAATTGGATTCTTGCAACAAATTACTTTCTTATGCATTATTCTTTGTTATGTATCCTATACTGTTTATTGTAAGCCACATTGAACTCAGACTTGTTTGGGATAATGTGGGATATAAATGTCACAAATAAATAAATACATACATGCATACATTGGGAGAAAAAAAACCCCAAAAACTGTTGAATGACTCTGTTTAAAAAACCTGCAAGCATCAGATGTGGAAAGTTAGACTGACCTTTGTGGGGAGGAGGGAAGTGAATACAGGAACCTGAACTAATTTCCATATGGTTTTTACCAAATCTTTAATGAAAGGTATGGCTGTTTTCCTTCCTTCTTATGGGAATAAGGAAAGGGGATGAACTAGAAAAGTAAGATTGTTTTGGGAATCACTCACCCAAAAGGAAAAAGGGTCTCTCTAGCTTGACTGTGGGAGGGAAAAGAAGGCATTGTGGTCAGTGGACTATTTCCCTGGATACTTTTTTTTTTGTTCTGGGGAAAAGATGTCCAACTTCCTAGCACCTCCTGTTGGTAGGAGTTGGATAGCTATCTCCTGGAGAGAAGAAGAAGGAGCTGGAGCTGATAATACTTCCTTTACCCGGAGACCCAGAATAAAGGGAAGAGTCCCTAGAGGAACCCTGACATCATTTGTTGATCAGTGGGGAGTATGTCACTTCCTGGCTAGCAGGGAATATGTTACAATACTAACAAAAATGTAAATGTTAATGGACCTAACTTAATAGATTGTTCTTTTTTTACCAAACTTTAAATCAACAATTATTTGCTAAAAATATAAACCATATTATTGTAGGTGGTGATTGGAATCTCATTCTTGACCTTATAATAGACAGAAAATCCTCAGCATGTTCTTGCACAATTATGTCTGCTTTGAGATACCTGCAAATATGTGTATATATATATTAACCATACACATACATTTTATAAAATATGGGTATATCTTTCAGCTCTACCCCACCTCTGCCCAAATTCCATTCCTGGGAATGCTAACATGTAGATCACTATGCAAATGTACAACAGCCATTTTCAATGTGCAAAATGTTCTTTGCATGTGGAAAATGCTTATTAAAATTAGCCCCAATGGAGGCAATTCTATAAGTCGGCATTTCCTTTAAAATGCCCTGTTGCTGCATGAAGAGAATCTATTCAAAAACGGTATCTGGGTACCTATATTCAGTTATAGAAATTTATTACAACCTGGAAATGGCACATCTTAAATTAAGTGTCCACAGTTATACCAGCCATAAATATGCACCTAAATATTCTGTAAAATAAAACAAAAAGTAGAAGTCACCAAAATTCAAATGTTCAAAACTCCAAATAAAAGTCAAATGCTAAAAACAGTGTGCATCAAATTTATTTATCTATGACCGGTAAAATTTCAATCCAGACCTGTTTGTCAGTTGACTTTTTATGGAAGATTCTGTTCTCCTCTTTCTTCTTGAACCTAAGTATTCTATAAATTGTACATGTAAGTGGCAGCACCATTTACACCCCTCTTATGCTCTAATCATGTGAATGCCCCCTTGTATTTACAGCCTATGCCACATATGCACCACCTTAAAAGTACAGTGTTCAGTTGCTTTTCTGCCTCTTGCACGTGCAAGTATACACTTACCCCCCAAAATACATCAGAGCTTCTCAAACTATACGTCGGCACTCTGAATGGAGTCATAAAACCTACATTTGGGGTCGCAACCTGGGAGGACTCTCCATAGGTGCATCATTATTCTGCAACTCCAGGAGGGCACACAATTTCATTTGGCCACAATCATGGGGTCACAGCAACAAAAAGATTTACAAGCACCACTGTGCTTTGACGTACACAAGTGGTATGTACATGTGGGCATCCAGTTATAGAATTGCACTTTATCCTCCAGATTCTACAAAGATTGCCCAAGTTTGGGAGCTCTAATTTGGGTGCAGATCCCAGATTGGCACCCAAAATAAGGGTCTTTTATTAAAGATTAGCTCAAGTTATCTGTAGCAGGGCCCAAAGGAATAAAATGGGCCCTGCCGCAGATAACTTGAGCTAATCTTTAGTAAAAGACTCCTATAATTAGGTAATGGGCTCTAATGATTACATTTTTGGAGCTAACAAGAACTAGTTATGATTTAGGCACCGATCTGGCTACTCGCTATTCTGTAACAATAGGCACCTAGATTGTATTGTGTGCAACTCAAAAGGGGTTGAGGCCACTGAAGGTGGGTCAACAGAATAGCAGGGATCTGTGCCCAATTTGTGCAGCAGGATTTACACCAGGTTACAGCTGAGTAAGTCCTCATGCCCAAAGTTGAGTGCTGATTCGGTGCCCAAAGTTGAGTGCTGAATTTGATTCTGAATGCTATTCTACAAATAATGCTCATCCCAAAGTGACCTTTGTAGAATAGTGTTGAGCACCGAATTTTATCGGCACCAAAGTTTCTGCGCCATTTACAGAATCTTGCCCTATGGGCTAGATTCTATATATGGTGTCTGAAAAATCCACGCAAAATAAATTTCCATCTAAGCATGTTCTATAAGTGGCACCTAGATGTAGCCAAGGTATATAGAATATGCTTATTTGATATCCCAGCACCTAAAACTACGCACATCCATTTACACCAAGGAAAACTTGGTGTAAATATGGGTGCATAGGTTTAGGCGCAGAAGGCTATATTCTTTAACAGTGTGCATACATTTTAGAATGTCCATGAAACGCCCATTTCCTCTCCCATAACCATGCCCCATTTTGGCTCTGTGTATAAGAATTTAGGCACTCTGCGTTACAGAATACGCTTAGCGAGTTGTGCGTGCAAATTCGAATTATTGCCAATTAGTGCTCATTATTGCTTGCTAAGTGCTGTTAAAAACACTATTGACTTGTTAAGCCAATTAAGTTATGCACATTGTTATAGAATATACTTGGATTTCAGTGTGGAACGCAAAGCGCGATATATAGAATCTAGCAGTATATATGCAACTATATCAAAGAAGCAATTTCTGTACCTTTAAATTGGCTTAACAGTACATTTATTAGGTATTTGTTGTTGGAACTTAGCTATAATATTAAATATGTACTTGAATGTGCAACTTTTCATGCTCATTCAATTTTATGTGCATATTTTATGTTCAGCAGTTCAATGATTCAAAACTTCTCCGATGTCAACTATAGATGGGAATGCCTTTCACCTTATCTCTCCCAATAAAACAAATTTCACTCTCTACATAGGTGACTGCTTTTGACAAGAACTTCAATTCATTGTAATGGAAGCTTTGCAGTAAGATTACCAAGTTTAAATCACAACAATTCTTCATTTACTGACCTGCTATTTTAGCAGGCAGACTGCCCATACTGATTCTTTCTCATTGTGGAACAACAGGTTCTAATACAAGTGCTCTCAAAATTATCTATATTTTTGTTTTGGCAAGCCTTTTGATGACTATGATGTACTGTATATAGCTGATGTTATTATTTTATAATGTTTTTATTTTTAAGGGGTCCTTATATTAAGGTTTGTCAAAAAATGGCCTGTGCTGTTGGCGCGTGTATTGGACGCATGCAGGTCCATTTTTCAGTGCGCCTGCAAAAAAGGCCCTTTTGTGGCTGAAAATGGACGTGTGGCAAAATAAAAATTGGTACGTCCATTTTGGGCCTGAGACCTTACCACCACCACCCATTGACTTAGAGGTAAGGTCTCACACTTTAACCGGGTGGTAATCGTCAGCACACGTACACTACCAATTACCGCCTGGTTAGCGCTACACGGTAGAAAATTAAAAATATATATTTTCTGCTACCCGTATCGGACACACCTAAAAAATGAAGTTACTGTCAAGGGCTGGCGGTAGCCAGGCGGTTGTTCCAAATTGACACAAGTTGGATGCGCCTTAGTTAGAGGCCCCTAAGCATGCTGTCATTTTTGTATTGTGCATTTTAATGATTTTATTGTGCATGTTTCCTTGTAAGCCATCAAGAGTCAAAGATAGTGTGGGATAAAAGATTAAAATAAATAGATACCTTTCTTATAATCTTTAACCATTAATATTAAATAAATCAGTATCGCCTCATCTCAAAAAAGATATAAAGGAATTGGAGAAGGTGCAGAGAAGGGCGACAAAAATGATAAAAGGGATGGGACAACTACCCTATGAGGAGAGGTTAAGACGGCTAGGACTCTTTAGCCTAGAGAAAAGGCAGCTGAGGGGTGATATGATAGAGGTGTACAAAATAATGAGTGGGGTAGAGCGGACAGATGTGAAGCATTTGTTTATGCTTTCTAACAATAATAGAACCAGGGAACACAAGATGAAATTAGAATGTGGTAGGTTTAAAAGAAATTGGAGAAAGTTTTTCTTCACTAAGCGCGTAGTTAGACTCTGGAACTCATTGCCGGAGAAGGTAGTGACGGCAGCTGGCCTTGCTGAGTTTAAAGGGGGTCTGGACAGATTCCTGAAGGAAAAGTCCATTGATCATTATTAAATTTTGGGTTTTTGCCAGGTTCTTGGGGCCTGGATTGGCCGCTGTCGGAGACAGAGTGCTGGGCTTGATGGACCTTTGGTCTTTTCCCAGCGTGGCAGTGCTTATGTACTTATGTCTCATTGCCCCAAGTGCAAGACTCCCAGTGAGATCTAGTCCACTCAGTAATTTCATAGAATTTGATATTTTCATTCTATCCTTTGAAAATTCTAGAATTCCCATGATTGTACCTAAAATACTCTGACTTATGATTGAGGTTCGTTACTGTCAAGGTATGCACAAAACAAAACCCACCTGAAGACACTTTCCTCATATAATAGTACAGTTTGGAGCCGATTGGAAACATGTTTTTTGTACATTAATTCAATTTATAAGTCTGACATCAGACTTCAGTACTTGAATGAGTTCACTTCACAGAGTAGTCTCTGATATTTCTACTGCTGCTGCTGCTACTGACTGCATTAGAAGAGACCCGAACCAAACCTCACAATCTTTTCAGTTGATAGTTACTTGGCTTAACAGTACAGAATGTTATATGCTCCTCCTTTAATCACTGGCAGGAGCAAAATGCCTCTTTTATTCTCTCTCTTCAAGTGCTTAGAAGAAACGACTTATCTTCCCACTGGGTATCACTGCAGTATATTCCTACTGAGCAGTCAAACTCAGACAAAACCAAAGGGGTGTACTGGATTATACTTAGATATTCTATGAATTTAAAAATTGTAAATGTAGGTATTTATTTTTGGCCTATTTAGAGATTTTTAAGATACAAAAAAATCAGTGTTTAATTGTGGTTTTATATCATAGGTGTTATTTGTGGGTATCTTTTCTGGAAAAATCAAACATCTATATGTCCATCACTTAGGAGTCATTAGCAATTGATAAATATCTAATATCTACTTACTTTATATATTTATATTACTGTGTTAGGACTCTGACAACTACATTTAAACTAAGGGAAAATGATGTTAGACTACTTAAATAAGGTAGTAACTAATGTTTGTTTTGTTTAATGAAGTTAAAACAGATGTTTATCAATAAAACTACACATTCTTTTCTATCCTAAGCTTTAAGTCACCAAGGGCCCTGTTTACTAAGGTGCACTAGCGTTTTTAGCACATGCTAAAAATTAGCATGTGGTAACGCTACAGACACCCATGGGTGTTTCTAGTGTTAGTGTGTGCTAATTTTTAGCGCATGCTAAAAAGCTAGCATGCCCACAATATGGTTTGGTAAACAGGGCCCCAAATTTCTCAGCAAAGTACTATTCACTTACCCAGTGAGGTTTCCTCTTTTCTCAAAACTCCCTCTGAAAAGAAGGTACTTGGGACCTTTCCTGTCTTTGCTTCTATGGCAAATTCTTCCAACTGATGAATAACACAGAGGGGTATTTTCAAAAGAAACGTCTAAATCAGAATTTGGACGTTTTACAAAGACGTCCAAATTCTGAACAGGAAAGAAAGTCATTTTCGAAAAAGATGGACATATATCTTTTGTGTTCAAAAATACTATGAACGTCTTGTGATTTGGACGTCCTTTTTATGTCCATATTCAAACAAAAGACATCCAAAGCAGAGGAGGAGTGGCTTAATGGTTAGTCAGCAGGCTTTGATCCTGGCAATATGGGTTCAATTCCCACTGCTGCTTCTTGTGACCCTGGGCAAGTCAAATGCACAAGGGGCATTTTTGAATAGGACATCTAAGTCTAAATTTGGACATTTTTTTGTAAAACATCCAAAATCAGAACAGGAAAGCTCGTTTTCTTTTCCTTTTGAAAATGCTGAACAGAAAAATGTTTTGTGATTTGGGGGAGTAAGGGAAGGTGATCCCCGAGTCCCTCTAGTGGCCATCTGGTCATTTGGGGCACTTCTTGTGTGGAGTAGAGGAGTAACCTAGTGGTTAGCGCAACAGATCCTGGGGAAGTGGGGTCAATTCACACTGCAGCTATTTGTTATAAAAATAGGTCTAGCTCAAAACATCTAAGTTATAGTCTTGGACATTTTTGTTATAGTTTTGGACACCTAAGCCCCGCCTTGCACGCCCCCTTGAGATTTAGAAGCCCTTCTGACGGACTTCAGAGAAAGATGTCCAAAAAGAGGTTTTGATAATACTGATTTGGACGTTTATGCGAGATAAACATCCAAATGCTGACTTATGTCAGTTTTTGGACATCTATCTCTTTTGAAAATGGGCCTGTTAGTCAGCACTGATTTCAGCGCCAATTTTCTAGGCACCATATGTAAAATATCCCCCTGAATGCTCCTGTGCTAACTTCACAGTATTTGGGCAGCATACAGCAATGTGTCCATGCCTGCAGTGCTTTTTGGTGTGTACCTACCACAGCTTAGTAAAAGGGCCTCAAAGAGGTGGTGTCTTAGTCTTAATTTTAACAGTAAAGCTTATTCTTTGTTCTTTCAGTCACAAAAAGCATAAGTGAGGGTTATTCTCTTCATAAAAGCAGTTAATAAACCCAAATAAATAAATAAACATTTGTGATATGTAAATTTGTATCCGTATAGGTTTTTTTCTTGTCTGTACTGATGGATAAAGTGAGAAGACACATTGTATGAGAAGATGCAGCTTACTTATTCTGCTATCTTTCATTTGACTTTACAAGTGCTGTCTTCCAAGCTTGGACAGCCTGAGCTGTTTATTGACTTAATAAACCAACTTGATATTACTGTATATTAGATGCTACATTTTACATAGAACTTAGACATCCAGGTTGATACAAGCTTAACTTGACTGCACTTATATATCTGCCAACGTATGCAGGAGGAGCAATCATTTCATGAATACACATGTTGACAAAATGAAGAATGTGGACCTGGCACCTCCCACGTGGAAATGTAGGACTCACACATGGAAGTGGTGATTTCACAGTTTCCATGTGTATATGCCAACACTTCCACATGTAGTGGATTTATTTTGCATGCCTGCACATCTAAGCGCTGTTGGTTAAGTAGGAAAGCTGCCATTTTAACATGCTTCAAGGACAATGTTGGTCACCTTTCTGGGCAAACTGCCATCATTTACTACAGGGGTACTGAGACCTGTTCTGGGGGGCCATAGGCTAGTCAAGCTTTCAGAATATCGCTAATGAATATGAATGAGAGAGATTTGTATGCCTGTTACCTCTATTATATGCAAATCTCTCTCATGCATAATCATTAATATCTCACTGTAATCACTCTAAGTTTTTTTTACCACAAACCTTTATTCAGTATTTCTTTATACAAATGTATTTCTTATCATAGTTTTTACACAAACCCAAATATTAAAAATTATTCTAATCCTTACATTCATTAATTGTCTGATACACTCCTAACACAAGCTGTGTAAATTGACAGCACAGTTTTTCCAGTGATGTTACAACAAACAAATATGTTCCTCTCCTTAGAGGATTCATATATATTTCTTAGGTTACCAATAATCTTAAATCAAAAAACCTCACTGGCAATGTCCAACGTATCTTCTTATCTTGCCATGTAAAGGCATTTGTATTAAAAAATACTGAATAAAGTTTTGTGGAAAAAAAAATTAGAGTGATTACAGTGAGATATTACTTAATTAAAAGTGTAATCAGTTTGTGATTAGGTAGCTCAGAGGAGTATTTAATGCATAATCATTAGGGATATTCTGAAAACCTGACTGACATATGGACCCCTTTGAGTACCCCTGATTTACTACTGTATATTATTGCATATTTCAAGTCACAGATAGACAAGAACTATATGGGATTAAAGAGAATAACTCCTTTAATCCCTCATATAAAACCCTGGCCAAAACCTGCTTTTTTAAAAATCGATACTTGCAAAGTAACAAAATAGAGGGTCCAAAAGTACACAAATCAAGACAACAAAAGAAGCACAATAGGGCCTTCAAGGCTGGAACAATGGTACAATCTTTAATAAAAAGGACCCAACATGGGCCACCCCCTTTATCAGCCCTCAAGATTATAATATTTTCGTCCCTCTGTAAATCTTCAACTGCTTGACGCTGCAAAACTGTCAGATTACCATACTGTTTCCCCAAGGTTGCTTCTAATTTCTCAAGATCATGTAATACCCATTGCTGAAACGTAGCAATGGCTGAATCTATAGGACCATGAGGAAGCCATGTAGAGGGCAACCGGTGTGTTTGCAAAAGGATTTAGATTGACTAAATTTTTGGATTTTTGGATTTTCATTTGCAACCTTGTTTAAAGTCCATAACTTCTTTTGTGAGAGACTCAGATCACCTGCTTAATATTTTGCAAGATGTAAAAATTGATGCTAATGCAGAGGTATGCTTGGTAACACTAGATGTTACTGCATTATATACAAATATCCCGCAAAGGGAAGCTGTGATTATGATTAAGGGATTATTGGAAACTTTGGAGTTATCCAATCAATTAATAACTTTACTTGGCAATATAGCTGAGTTAGTCATTTATCACAATTTTTTCAAGTTCAAAGAAAACTTTTTTCATCAAATAAAAGGAGTTGCGATGGGTGCCACAGTAGCCCCCACTATTGCATGCTTGTATATGGACCAGTTAGAGAAGCAGTATATATATACCAATCAACATTTTGAGGGTGTTGTTAAATGGCTACGATATATAGATGACATTCTGGTAATATGGCAAGGGACAGAAGATAATTTATTGAAACTGTTGGAAATTTTGAATACAGTGAGCCCTCATATAAAATTTGTACATTGTATCGGTCATCGAGAGGTGAATTTTTTGGATGTAAATATCCAATGGTATGACGGTAGATTTATTACTAAGATTTACCGTAAGGAAACTGATCGTAATACAATACTACATTATCGTAGCCATCACCCTTCTGGGTTAAAAAACAGTATACCATCGAGTCAACTGCTTCGAGTCCGTAGGTTGTGCAGTTCTCGTGAAGAATACACTTATCAAGCTTTTCAAATGATTTCACGTTTTCAACATAGAGGATATCCTGACAGAATTTTAAAAAAAGCGGCTAAGAGAGCATTCAACAATCACAATGAATGGCATCCATCATATGATAACCAGAAATATAGATCTATAAAAAAAGATCCGTTGACTTGTGTGTTACCTTACACTAAGTCATCTAGTCAAATTATACAAATTATGAAACGTCATTGGTCTATATTAGGTATACATAAAGTTTTTCAGCAATTTCCTCGGTTTGCATTCTCTCGAGGTAGAAATTTAGGTGAACAACTGGCAAGGCATAACACTGCATGTAATGTAAGACATGAGGAATTTGGCCATGGGAGGTGCGATCGGTGTGTATATTGCAGGTATGCCATGCAAGTTAATGAAGTGAATGTTCCTCATTCAGAGAAAATATATCGTTTGCAGGCTCACACTGACTGCAATACTACAAATTGTGTGTATGGCATAAATGTCCTTGTGAACTATGGTACATTGGATTGACTACTAAAAAGATTAAAGTTAGGATAGCACAGCACCTTAGTAATCTCCGTACTAAACGAATGGAAGCCCCTTTGGTTTCACATTGGGTGGATGTCAAACATGAAGTTCAGGATCTTCGCTTTGTAGTTTGAGTCAAATTAGTTTTGAAAGAGGAGGTAATGTGCCTCGCATGCTATTGCGTAAAGAACAAAGGCTAATTTACCTCTGGAACACTGTAAGCCCTTATGGGTTAAATAAAGAAGTAGAGTGGTTAAACTTGTGAGAGGGTATTTAAAGTTAGTTCCTTTGAAGCTTTGGTATGCGCATGTGTCAGCGTCTTTTGAGGCGTTGTTTTTGACACATCCAGGATTGTTAAATTGGAGAGAGGGTATTTAAACTCAGTCTCCTTGAAGCCTTGGTATGCGCATGTGTGGGCGTCTTTTGAGGCGTTACCACCAGCACATCCAGGATTGTGAATGCTTGGCCACCTGTAGAGCCGGTAAGAGTTTATAATATTGGTTTTTAGAAGGATTGTAATATTGTTTGTGAAATACAAATGTATGTTATTATTGTTGTTTACATAGATTATTGACCCCTGAAGACGCAAAATTTGCGAAACACGATCGTGTAGGGTCTGTGTACAACTGTTTTAGCACACAAATGAGAGGACTGCTGTAGTGAAGCAGTTTGAAATTCAAGGAAAAGTCCCGTGAAGTATGGAGTCACGGTGAATGGAACTACTGTCATTCAATACCACAGCACAGAGTTATCAGTTGTGGGTTACGATGGAATGTAACCTTTTGTTTTAACCTGCTGTGATGGACAATTGACTTAATCAATGGACTAATTGCCACAGGGCAACAGAAAGTTTACAGCAGGTTACCAATAGATTAAGAGAGGATCGTAATGAAGAAGAAATGTTTTTGAATGTCAGTATAATTTACAAGTTTTACACCAATATTGCTATTGAAAGCAACATTTTTGTTATAAGATCATAAGTGATTCTATTATTCCGGGTGTTCTATTGTTATATTGTTATAGAGTTTGATATTTTGATATTAGTTTTATAAATGTGAATTAGAGTGAATGGATGACTGAATGAATGATAGATATATGGGGATTTTAGACAATAATTGTTAGGTTTATGAGATTAATTGATGTAATAAAGATAAAAATAAATGCAATAGTTGTTGAGTATATTGTAATAAATATGCATGAGATTTGCATACAATGGAGATAGATCTGCATTGATAATATCTCCATTTTATGGCACTCTATTTCATGCATATTATTAGGGATATTGTGAACACCTGGCCTATTTGTGGCACTCCCATAGTGAACATTTAATTTTGTCTTTTCTATTGATGAAGAGAATGAAGTTTAAATCTGTCCATGAAATTCTTTTGAATATGGTGCAATTAGTATCTGGAATTCTTTACCTTTTGAACATTCAACTATTTTCAATTTATATGGAATTTAGAATGAAACTAAAAACACACTTGTTTTTACCAAGTCTGTATATACTGATTGTTAATTTTTATATATGGTATTTCAGTTAAGATTGTAGATTTCATGATTTTGTTATCAGCTTTGAACCTGATTGATTAGAGATTTGGCAGGATACAAATTTTTTTTTACATAACATAATATAGCATCTCTGACATTTGAAATAACAACATAACCACTTTCTGCTTGAAAATGAAGAAGGATCTGATAATTTTAAAATTATTTTCTCCCCATGGTATATTTCTGCAACAGTTGCTGAAGTTTGAGGAAATAGGGTGCTTCTCAAGATTTTATTGTAGTTTAAATGAATCCCAAGCATATGTAATCTGTTGGCATATGCATATCTTTTTCAAAAAATTAGTTTGGTCACTATTCATTTCTTCTTCTTCTTCTAGACTATTCAATCTCATATGTCAGAGTGATGACTAATAGTCAAATTTTAATAACTCTAAACAAATAATGTGGTTCAAGTGAACTATAAGAAACTCACCTCTTAATGGATCAATACATTCGTCCTAACATCTGACGCAAAAGCAAGCTTCATAGCCTGAGTTTTATATTATAGTTGATGACTGTCCTGCTTATAATCGAATGAGAAAAACGCCCAAGTTCCGACCTAAATCGGGAGATGGACATTTATCTCACAAAAATGAATAACACGGTATAATCGAAAGCCAAACTTGGACGTTTTCAACTGCACTCCATAGCGGAAGCGTACAAAGTTGACGGGGGGGGTGTCGGAGGCGTGGTGAAGGCGGGACTGGGGCATGGTTATCACCCGAACAGAGATGGGCACCTTTCGTCGATAATGGAAAAAAAGTATGCGTTTGTAGCTAGAATTTAGGGCACTTTTCCTGGACCCTGTTTTTTCATGAATAAGGCCCCAAAAAGTGCCCTAAATGACCAGATTACCACCAGAGGGAATCGGGGATGACCTCCCCTGACTCCCCCAGTGGTCACTAACCCCCTCCCACCACAAAAAATGATGTTTCACAACTTGTTATTTTCACCCTCAAATGTCATACCCACCTCCCTGGCAGCAGTATGCAGGTTCCTGGAGCAGTTGTTAGGGGGTGCAGTGGACTCAGGCAGGTGGACCCAGGCCCATCCCCCCCCCTACCTGTTACAATTGTGCTGCTTAATGCTTAGTCGTCCAACCCCCACAAACCCACTGTACCCCCATGTAGGTGCCCCCCTTCACCCCTTAGGGCTATAGTAATGGTGTAGTGTTGTGGGCAGTGGGTTTTGAGGGGGATTTGGGGAGGCTCAACACACAAGGGAAGGGTGCTATGCACCTGGGAGCTCTTTTACCTTTTTTTTTGTTTTTGTAAAAGTGCCCCCTAGGGTGCCCGTTGGTTTCCTTGGCATGTGAGGGGGACCAGTGCACTACGAATCCTGGCCCCTCCCATGAACAAATCCTTGGATTTATTCGTTTTTGAGCCGGGCGCTTTCATTTTCCATTACCGCTGAAAAGCAAAAACACCCAGCTCACAAATTGTCGAATAAACATTGACGTCTATTTTTTTTCAAAAATACGGTTCGGTCCGCCCCTTCACGGACCCGTTCTCGAGATAAACGCCCATGGAGATAGACGTTTACGTTCGATTATGCCCCTCTGTGACAATGATAATGTTAAAGGTAACATTAAGTAACAGAACTTTTCATCATCCGTCAGTTCATTGCTCCACTTTTGAGGCTCATCAATTAAAGACTTTGTAGTCTGAACGCTTAGAATGACAGAAATGACAATTGCACGGCCGGTAGAAAGAGACTGCAGCATCAAGTGTCCTAGTTTGGAGCTCAGTTTTTGTTCATTTCTTTTTTAGTACAGGTGATGTTCTTCCCTTAGCTAAAATAACCACTAAGGTTGTAAAGTTAATGCAAAATTAATTGGAAAATTCATGAGCCTTAACAGTGCATGTACCGTGAGGCACTCTCACTATTTAAAATGAAAGATTAGTGCAGCTTGCTGGCCACGCCACAGATTTGCCAGCGTGCCACAGCAATTTTGCATGAGGCTACTGATTTCTAGGGTCTTGATTACCTGTTGCTGCACCTCATTTCATTTCCAGAGGGAACCACACTATCCAGTTAGAGAGTAATTTGATAGTGAGACTCTATGCTACTGTGATAACAGATAGTGACAATCAGAAACTGGAGCTTCTAATTACAACTACCTTATGCTGTGTAACAATCACTCCTTATAGCACAGCCTACCTAAAACCCCTGCATAAAGTTATACCTGCTCTGTGTGCAAATGTGTGCCAAGAGAAATTGATATACATGAATATATTACTTAAAATACATACATATATGTCAATCCCTTTCTTTTTTCCTTAATGGACTTTCTTTAAGTTTTCTATTCACTCCCCAAATTATTGTGATCTAAGGAGGCTTATTTTTCTTTTTCCTTTTGTTATACTTTGATGACTATCTTTATACAATTGTCTTTACATTATAGCTGATTACTTCTTTATTTATTTCCTTAGAGAGTCCTTTAAATGTTAAATGTTACGAGTGTGCCATTTTCAGAACAAGTGGATACTTGTTATTGTCATTTGTTGAAAGTTATAAATAAAAGTTAAAACAAATAAATAAATGTTGATCCCAACACACACCTCTGCTCTGGAAATGCCTACACATACATTACATAAAAGTATGCATGTAGACCCCCCCAAGCTTTTACAGGAAACCTGTTCTACACACTCAGATTAGTGACCAACACTATATGTAGTACAGTCATATTAATGGAATACATCAACAAACAAAGAAATTAAATATCAATAGGGAATTAGAAATTTGCAAGGCATTACAATAAAAGCTGAATGACTTGAAGTAAAAAAAAAGTAAATAATGATTCTTTTTAACTTAACATGCAATAATTGTGATATTGTTTGTGTAGAAAAACAGAAATATAGAAGCAGGAAGAGGAAACAAACCACTCGGAAGATCTGACTGTACATTGTTTCTATCCAGTGTGTTTCTGTAGGTCCTACTTCTCTGTGATCTCATTCTCCCTCTATCACAGGGTGGGTAACCTCGGTCCTGGAGCGTCGTAACCCAGTTGAGTTTTCAGATTTTCCCCAATGAATAGGCATGAGATCTATTTGCATGCGTTCCTCCATCGTATGCAAATAGATCTCGTGCCTATTCTTGGTGGAAGCCTGAAAACCCAACTGGGTTGCGGCCTCGAGGACCAAGGTCCCCACCCCTGCCCTACCACTAAGGTTGCTTTTCATTTATTCCTTGCATGATGCATGCTAAATTCGGAAACTTGGTTTGGAACTCTGGGGTGTTTACCACCTCTCCATAAAAATATTCTCACATACCTGTTGAGCTTTTTGTCTTCCATTTCTTATGATGAGCCCATGTTCTTCAACTTTTCATTCAAAGAACAGTGCCTCTTCCTGGTACTTTCTTACTACAGCTAGGTATTTGAATGTTTGCATCATATCTCTCCTTTCTTTTCTTGTAGAGACTACATTTTTAGCCTTTTTGATCTCTCTGTGTATGCTCTATTCGGCTACTCCACCACTCTATCAAGATAGAGTGGTGGAGTAGCCGAATAGGGCATACACAGAGAGATCAAAAAAGGCTAAAAATGTAGTCTCTACAGAAAAGAAAGGAGAGATATGATGCAAACATTCAAATACCTAGCTATAGTAAGAAAGTAGCAGAAAGTCCTTTTGTTGATTAGTTTCTACTTTATCTACCTTATTCTATAATCTTTCATGCACATTTTCACACTTAGGGCCAGATTCTATATATGGTGCCTAAAAACTCCGTGCGAATAAATTTCCGCCTCAGCTTATTTTATAAGCTGCGCCTTTATTTAGGTGCGTTATATTGAATACACTAAATTGAGATCACAGCACTTAAAACTACATGCATCTATTTACACCAGAGAAATGTTGGTGTAAATACCGGCACATAGATTTAGGCCACAGGGCATATTCTATAATAGTGCATGCACATTTGGAACGCCAATTTCCCCGCCCATAACCATGCCTTTTTTTGCTGCCACATTAAATTTAGGCCAGCATTTTACAGAATACATTAGAGAGCTGTACACATAAATTCTAATTATTGCCAATTAGTGCTCATTATTGTTCATTAAAACCTTGTTACACGCGTTTACTACTACTACTACTACTTATAATTTCTATAGCGCTACTAATGTACGCAGTGCTGTACACTTGAACATGAGAGACAGTCCCTGCTAGACAGCGCTTACAATCTAATTAGGACAGACAAACAGGACAACAAGAGATAAGGGAATATTAAAGTGTGGATGATAAAATAAGGGTTCTGAACAAGTGAATAAGATCCCTGCTCCTAAAGATGCATGCGTAATTTAAATTAATGTAAATTAGCACCGCTAAGTATTAGCACTAATTGGCTCTATGCATTAATTTGCCATGCAAATTGTGTGTGTGCCCAATTTTACATCCAATTTTGAGTGCCATATATAGAATTAAGGGTTGGTGTCCTTTCAATAACGTGAATATAGATCCACATCATGGAACCACTGGATATGGCTGTACCATTGGAACATTTGCTGCCCGAGTGGTCTCACTGTAATGAGTAAATAAAGTTTTCATAGGAGAAATGTTGCATTAACGGTTTACATTCAAATAAGAGAAGGATCTGCTTTGCTAGCCATGGTTGGACAACCTAGCAGTAGAACAGACCCAATTAATATGCTTTCGGGCATTTTCTTGCATCTGCTAAAGGAGATATGCTAATTTTCTTATTTTTGAGCTTTCATTGCTTCCTCCAGCCTCTAGATGGTATGAAATATATCTTCATATTGTCACTACCTTATACACCACTGAGGTGTAGGTATAGATTTCTAGGTGCTGACGAGGTAGGTAAATACTACTTTCATTGGAGGACTCCAAACGGGAAGATGCCTTCTACCTTCTATACTTGCCGTTCTTTTGTGTACTTCGTTCTCATCCCACACTCTCACCTTATCTTAACCCCATTATTCTATTTATTTTCTCCTGTCTGTTGTGGTCAACTGGTTTCCTATATTGTCCAGTTATCATGGTACAGTGAAGGTGAATACTGCTTCTGAATGTGTGGCTTCAGCTTCAGGTGATTCTAGAAGAGGATTGTCCTTGGTGTTGAGATTTCTGTTGACCACTTGGTTACTTCCTGCCAGTGTTAGTGCATTGGGTTAAAGTGAAAAACTGTTGTCTTGGACTTTGGCCTTTCATCAAACATAAGTATTGATATTCAAAGTGATTTAACTGGCCAGAAATGGCTTTGGCTGGTTAAATGGATTGTTCATGGCAAACTGGTTAGGCCACTGAAAATGGCCGGTTAGCACTCCAACTCAGAACTGACTATTTCGCGGACATTTCAGGATGAGCCAGTACATGGCCAGTAAGTGCCGATATTCAGCATTAACCAGCCAAGGTAACAGCATAAAAGTCAGTTCTGTCTTTTTGTGGTTTATCATAGCTGGCTAAATGCTGACTATTGTACTTAATTATCTATGGTTTTACCGGCTCCGTAAAACTAGAAATTCAATGCTGGAGCCCAGACATGGTCCAGTATTGAATGTCTGGTTATAATATTGGTGGTAGTCATCAAAATGTTGAGCACCACCGGCTGAATACTGACCCCATAGAAACACAGAAAATCACAGTACATACAAATCACACTGCCGATCCAGCCTACCCATCCATACCAACTATTAAATTCTACAATCCCTTTCTGTCCCTAAGAAATCCTCTGTGCTTGTCCCATACCATCTTGAATTCAGATACAATCCTTTTCTCCATCACCTTCACTGTGTGACTAACCATGTATTTAGCATCCTTTAAACAAAGAAACATTTCCTCACACAATTCTAGTCTAGTCTACTCCCTGTCTTCTACATTCTACATTCTATGACTCCTCATTCCAGAGCTTCTTTTCAATTGAAAGAAGCCTACCCCCTGTGAATGTATACCATGGAAATTGTTTAAATATGTCTAATATGTCTTCTATTTCCCACATTTCTTAAAAAGTATAAATGTTGAGACCTTTAAGTGTGACCCAATATGTTCTATGATGAAGACCACTGACCATTTTAGTAGTTGCCCTCTAGACCAATTCCATCCTGTTTGAAGGTGAAAGGGGATAGTCTCAGAAGTAATATGAGGAAATACTTCTTCACAGAAAGAGTAGTGAATTTGTGGAATGGTCTTCTGGTCGAAGTGGTGGAGACAAAAACAGTATTTGAATTCAATAGAACTTGGTCAAGTACATAGGATTTCTAAGGGAATGATAGGGAGAGTAGATGGCATGGATGGGCAGACTGGATAAGCCCTATGGTCTTTGTCTACATTATTCTATGTTTCTGTTTATATCCTTTTGAAGGTGTGTTATCCAGAATTGTACAGTATGGGCTAGATTCTATACATCATGGCTAAGAAATCATCACAAAAAAAAAAATACCCCTAGGCATATTCTATAAAATACACCTAAATGTAGCTGTACTTTATAGAATACATCTAAATTTCTGTGCAGTGTATAGAATATGCTGAGCACCAATCTGAGTGACTACATTTAGTCACAGGCAGTTACACCAAGTAAAACTTGGTGTAAATGCCGACACCTAAATTAGGTGCGGACCGGGTGTACTCTATAGCAATATGCATAAATTTTAGAAACACCCATGACCCACTATCACGACTGTGGTCATGATTCCACTTTCGGACTCACCTTATCTTCTGGTAGTCAACTTCAGAGGTGACTCCAGTCTGTTTTTCCCCTGCATTGTTGCTTCTCCTACCACTTCTGTGTTTCAAGCCTCACTCTGGTGTTCAGTGTGTTTCAAGCCTCTTTCCTGTAGTTGTGACATCATCAGTGAAGGCCTTCATAAGAGAGATGAGGACATTCATTCAGGGCCTTTGCAACACCAAAGTCTCCAGGTTTGTCGGTGTGCTTGTGTTGCACTTCTGCCTAGTTTCCTAGCCTATGTGCCAGTGTGGGCATTTCTGCCTAGTTTCTTTTGTTAGTGTGCCTGTGTGGCACTTCTGCCTTGGTTCTTATCTGTCTGTGTGCTAGGGTTAGCACTTCTGTCTTGGTTACTGTCTGTTTGTTCTGTTCTTTGATTCTGAGTGGCTGTGTGGCATAGCCTTTCTCTTCTGTGTGGCTTCCCTCTACCCTTGTGGCCATGTGGCCCAGCCTTGTATTCTGCCTAGTCTGGCTTGCCTAGAGTTCTGCCTAGCCTAGTGTTCTCCCTAGTCTGCCTTGCCTTGTGCTCTGCCTTACCTAGAGTTCTGCCTAGTCTGCTTCTGCCTGTGTGTACGTGCCTTCTCTTTTTGCCTTCTGCCATTGTGTGTGGGTTCCAGTTCGGCCTTTTGGCCCCTATGAGAGGGCTCTGGTGTGCACGGGTTCCAGTTCAGTCTTGTGGCCCTTTTGAGTGCTCTTCCTCTAGCTTTACTTAGTTCTGCTCTTGTGTACCCTGTTCCTGCCTGTGTGCGTCTTCCTGTCCTGTCTAGTCAAGCTCAGTTCATGTGTACCCCATTCCTGCATGTGTGCTCATTGCACTTCTAGTCTGTTCCAGTCCTGCCTAGTCAAGCTCAGTTCCTGTGTACCCTGTTCCTGCATGTGTGCTCATTGCACTTCTAGTCTGTTCCAGTCCTGCCTAGTCAAGCTCAGTTCCTGTGTACCCTGTTCCTGTCTGTGTGCTTATTGCACTTCTAGTCTGTTCCAGTCCTGCCTGTTTAGTCCAGTCCTGGTTGGAAGATTTGCCTGCTGCTGCCATTCATCAGCAGTGGCCTAAGAGCTCACATTTTTCCCTGAGTCCGTGACACCCACCCATTACATGCCCATGATCATGCCCCCTTTTCAACTATGTGACTTAGAATTTACATGCATCATGTTACAGAATATGCTTAGACAGTTGTGTGCATAAATTCTAATTAATGCCAGTTTCAATAATTGCTTGTTAATTGGCAATTATCAGTGCTGATTGGCTTGTTAACTAATGAAGTTGCATGCACAAATCCAGAATATGCCCAGATTTGCGCACGTAACTTAAATCACGCTATATGGAATCTGGGGTATATTCCAAATCAAGTCCCGAGACTTGTATGGAGACAGTATCACCATTTTACTATTGTTATGCTGTACACCCCTTGGGTGAATCTATTCATAAGGGCAATTAATAAATTACAATAAATAAATAACATCTCTTCTGTGTTTCTTACTGGCCATATCTGGAGGAGTTGCCTAGTGGTTAGTGCAGTGGACTTTAATCCTGGGGAACTGAGTTCAATTCCCACTACAGCTCCTTGTGACTCTGGGCAAGTCACTTAATCCTCCATTGCTCCTGGTACAAAATAATTACCTGAATATATGTAAACCACTTTGAATGTAGTTGCAAAAACCTCAGAAAGGCAGTATATCAAGTTCCATTTCCCTCCCAATGCACACAAACATCCTACTGGCCATCCCTCTCTCTATGCACCCATTATCTTTTCCACCTGTTTAGCCACCTTAAGATCATCTCTTAAGATCATCTCTTCCTTCATGTACACAAGCACTTCACCCCCTATACTTTCTTGCTCCCTTGGGCATTTCAGTCCAAAAGCATAACCTTGTATTCAGCACTGCATTTTAGTCTTCAAGCTTTGCTAGATCCATGAATGTGTTATGTACTTCTTCGAGGGTGTCTGTCCTGTTGATGATTTTGATATCATTTGCAAACAATTTCTAAGAGCCCTTTCACAATATCACTTATAGAAACGTAAAATATTATTAGACAAATGTCTCAGCCATGTGACAAACCACTAGTAATCACCAAGCCTTAGACTGAATTCCATTTAGAACCACACTTTGTCACTTCTTAACAAATAATTTTCTAACCTAGTGAGTCATTTTAAGGCTCATACTACAAGTGTTCAGTTAATGTAAGCCAATTATACAGAACTATCTTGCTGAAATCTAATTATACCACATCTAGCAGTCCCTCTCACCTCTCAAATCAGCCAGTAAAAGCAATTGATCAGATCTAGCTCTAATAAACTATGCTCCCTCAAATTATATAATCCATTGGATTCCATAAACCATATTACAGATTCCATTATTTTACTTACCACAGAGGTCAGACTACGTCTGGCTCAACCATTAGGCAAGACTAAACAGTCACCCTTACCTCAAAATATCTCTTCCTTACCTTATAAACCTTGTAGTTCTGTTGCTTTAATATTGCTTCATATAAAGATATTCCTTCTCCATTTATTCCTTTCCTGGATAGATTATAATCTAGTTATTGCCTCCACGTATTACATCTCTGTGATCACCACTAAATCCAAGTCAGTCTCTCTCATTACAACATATAGACCCCAAACTTTATTTTTTCATGCTATGAGCATTATTATACACTGCTTTCTAGATGATACCATTTGTCTGTTTCTATACAAGTGTTTCATTATTTAAATTACCTGAAGGGTTTTATTTCCTGGGTGCTTTGTGCACTCATCTTCAATCCTAGTTTAAAGCCTTCCTTTGTAGGTCATCAGTCTGTTGCATAGGACACTTCACCTGCTCTTTGATAGATGGAATCCATCTTTTTATTTTTTTATTTTTTGGAATGGTGCTGCCCAAGGATTCTTGACACTTTCTCTCTCCTCTATGCAGTGCCACACACCGTTCCATAGGAAAATCTCTCAGCTAGAGAGTACTGTCTAAAGTTATCATAGCCTAACATGAAAGGTATAGAACATAAATAGGTATTATCAGGTACTTTTCAGTATCAAGCAGCTAAATGCTGGAATCAATTACCTGTTAAAATTAGGATGATCTCAGATTATTTTACTTTCTACAAAATTCTGAAATCTTTTTTTTTAAAGTATGTACTACTTAAATATTGATGATTTTAAGTGTAAAAATTTGTAGATCCTGGGTATGCTCTGTTTTATCTTTTTGTAACCTGCATAGAACCCTGTTTGGGGTAATTGTGGGGTGCAAGAAAATGAATGGAATAGAAAATGAAGTCAGGAATTACAAGGGAAAGTGAAAATGTGTCCTATATTTGGCTTTTTTTTTCTTTTTTTGCCCTTATCTGATGACTGCATTGTTGAAAGTCATGGCATAAATAGCAATGTGAAGATTCTAAAGGGTGTAGATTATCTAATACGTTAAAATTCTGTTATGGAAGATTTGCTGTGATTTATGGTATTAAAGCAAAATAAAGTTTTGAACAACACAATGTACATTGGGACCATTATTTGTGACCTAGATAAATTCATCTTGAATCTATAGGGGTCTGTTCACTGCTGATCATATATTAAACAGGACAGACTGGCCGCTAACAAGAAAAAGCATGGTACTAGCAGCATGTAGAGAGAAGCTGAGTTTTCCAGAGCTCAAAGAATAGGAATCCATCAACTGTGACTTGCAAAATATAATCCCAAAATATTAGAATATTTTTCTAATGATAAAAACCATCAAGATACTGGTCTTTTCTGTCATGTTTTGTAATGTAAGTGAGGCGCAGGGGCATAGCCACAGGTGGGCCTGGACGGGCCTAGGCCCAGCCACTTTCCCTCCAGGCCCACCCATCCAACATCCTGCTGCTGTCGCTGCCTTTTCTCCCGCAGCTCCGCCGGGTCCGGGAAGCAGCGTTCAACAGCGTTGCCTGCCTGCCTTTTTAAATAATTCGTCTCCCCAGGCTCCACAGCATTTACTTCTTCGCCCTTCATAAAGCGCTGCCGTTCACACAGGCAGCTCCGCTCCCCTTTGCCGCATCCATCTGGCCCTACGTATCCACTACAAGAAGTAGTTCAGAGAGAGCTGGATGTCGCGGAAAAGGGGAGCGGAGCTGCGTGTGCGAACGGCAGCGCTTTGCGATGGGCAAAGAAGTAAATGCAGCGGAGCCTGGGGAGATGAATTATTTTAAAAAGGGAGGCAGGCAACGCTGCTGAACGCTGCTTCCCGCCATGCTGGTGACTGGCGCAGGGATGAGACTTCTCAAGCCTTGGGGGTCTCCAGAAGATTCTTCAGCTGGCAGGGCCCAGAGATCCCCCCAGGTTTTTATCTTTACGGGAGGGGAATGGACAGAGAGGAAATATGTGGGTCATGCCCACCCAGTCCACCCCCAGGCCCACCCAGAAATTGAGGTCTGGCTACGCTACTGAGTGAGAGTAGTCCATATCGTTTACTGTGGATTCCAGGTTCTACTAAAATAGGACTCAGATATCACCAGGTCTAAAAGGGGTTATTCAATGAATCAGTTTCTGTTTGGGAGGAGCAAGAAGAGAGAGAAGCCATAGAATCCAAAGGGGAGTATCTGTTCAGTGGATCAATGTTGAAAGGGCTTGTGGGTTGAGCCTGCATCTCAGGAGACTTCTTTGCAAGACTCTGGTTTTGGAAGTAGAAGAGAGACAACAATGTAGACTTGTACCACCTCAAAAAATGATGCAAATCTATACATGTGATTGAAACAAGAGGGAATTTGGTCAAATACTAGTCCTAGAGGACTGGCGATAAGTGGATGTGGTTCTTCAAAAAAGTAGAAGCAAGGAAGAGGCTGAGAATTACAAACCAATTATTCAGACCTCAGTAATGAGTAAATTAATAGAATCTCTGCTAAAATATAGGATAGTGTGGTTTCTAGAACCTAGTGGATTACAGGATCCAAGGCAGCATAATTTTACTAGAGATAGGTCTTAGATGAATCTGACCAATTTCTTTAATGGGGTGGCAAATCTTTTGGATCAGGATAGAGCACTAGATTGGTGTACTTAGGATTCAGCAAAGTTTTGACACAGTTCCACGTAAACAATTTGGAGGAGACTTGAGCACCCTTGGTATGACTGGATTAAAAACTGGAGGGCCTAGCAGCATAATTCCTGCTAAATGAACCAAACCCAGATATTCAGTAGCACATACCTGGGTACTGCTGCTGAATATCTGGGGAGACTACTGCATGGTCTGGAGAAGAGTTAGGGCAGATCCTGGATTTGCCCAGCACCATCTATATTCAGCAGTGGTACCCAGATAACCACACAGGACAGCAAAAAGGCAGTCCTAAATTAACAAAGTAACTATCCGGGTACCACCATTGAATATCAGGGGTGCCCAAGTAACTCCCAGTGACTGCCATGCACTCAGATATTCAGTACTGTTACCAAAATAGGTTCAGGTATTCTCCTCTCCTTATATGGTAGTCATTTCAAAATGGTATGTTCAGTTTATATCATTGACTTCAACTGAACTGCCACAATGGAAGTACCTCATTAGATGTTGCTGACTTCAGCTGATCCATTATCATTTTAAAAATGGCTGTCAAATTAAAGAAGCCCAAGAGAAGGAAGAGGCTTTCATCTTCACTGGTGAGTGTGAAGCAATAATCAAGGGACATGCTGGGTGGATGTGAGAGTGGTTAGGTGGGTGAGAAGGTGTGGGATAGGTAAGTAAGTAAGTGGGTGGGTGTGCAGCTAGATGGGTAATTGAGTGAGGGGTAAAACTGGATGATTTGTGGTCCATTGGGCCTTCTGAGTTAGTGGGTCCTAGTATGGGAATACCAGAGCTAGTATCTGGTTTGTGAGATCTTAGGGGCAGAGGGTTTTTGGTTTGGGATTTTGGGTCAGGGACTCTCTGGCTCAGGAGTCCTGAAATGAACCATAGAATTTCCAACTATAGTAAAGATTTTAATTTTACTGCTTAAAAAAAAAGCACACCTACCAGTGTGAAAAATGAGGCCTCATAGTGTAGTCAGGAAGTTGCTTGCCTACTGCACTCATGACCTGAGCTCAGATCCCACACTGAGATTTCTAACAAGTAGCCAACTTATAGCCAACTCAGCTATCCATCCACTTTCACTCAGTGAATGAGTACCTAGCCTTCGCTAGGGGTAGAGATGACTGGGGAAGGCAATAGCAACCCCCTCTAATACTCTGCCAAGAAATCATCACAGAAATGGCAGCCCTGTTAAATCATTCATGACTTGGTACTTGTATATTAGAGACTACCTTCATCAATGTAAAAATGTGGGATAAACTAAAAGCATATTTTTGTTCGGGTAGAGTGTTCATGTTTCCTAGTATGGATTTTTTAACAGCCAGTGAATTTTCATATCATTAGCTACTGCATTGTGTGTGAATACTTTATTTTAAAAAATAGCACACACTGTAATTCATACTGTATTACATAGGGGCTTACTTGGCTGTACTTGACTCTTCATCAAATGATAATTTTCAACCCTGCAACTCCTTAACTCATCTCTCTATATAAAAGGCAAAACCAACGTTCTATGAAGCCTCCAGCCGGAAGTGTGAAGGGGGCGAGATATCCGGTTTCCCTATGAGTGTCTGCCCCGCCCTCTCTTTAACACAGTCAGTGAAGGAAAACAGCAGAGCACGAAATCAAATCGCTGGCTCTGTAACACTGAAGGACTCAGAGGAGGGAGAGGCCAGAGGGCAGGGACACACACACTCCCACATGCACACAGAAGAAAACATTGCTAGCCCCCGTTTCATTTGCATCAGAAACTGGGTTTTTTTACTAGTTTTCCTATAAAAGCCAAAGCATCTTTTTGTTCTATGCTAGGTTACATACAGAGAGATAAGCTCAGGTACAATTCCTACACTTTTTGAACCTGAACTGGAGGCTGTCACAGCAGGTAGTAGGGCCATAAACACTACGTTATCCAACTATGTCAAAACAGTTAGCTAAATAGCACCCTGCTGATAAAAAGGGAATACTGGAACTTTCGAGTGATTTATTGAAATTGCCCTTTCTGGAGTGTGATAAAATGCCTGAAGAGATCTATAGCTTGATTGCTGAGCTTGCTGCTGAATGTAAGCAAAACGTCATAGGACATACACTTGAAGAGTACTGGCAACATATTTATGACTTACTTGACCTTATACAACAGAAAAATGGTTAGCGGCTGTTATTGTCCTTTCCCTTGAGTGTGAGTAGAGAGGTGTGGTAGCCGTGTTAGTCCACTCTTAAAGGTTATCAATAGAAACCAAACAAAATAAAACATGGAAAAGAAAATAAGATGATACCTTTTTTATTGGAGAAACAGGCCAGATGCTTAAGACAAGATTCAATCTACACAGACATCACATGAAAATAGCCGGTGCCAGTCAGGCCCCCACCCCTGTGGGCCAACACTTCACAAGACCAGAACACTGCACCAGTGATTTCATAGTAAGAATACTGAAAGGTAATTTTAAAACAATACAGGAACGTAAGACCTTTGAAATAAGAATGATTGAATATTTTGACACCCAACAAACAGGACTTAATAAGGATCTGGGTTTTCTAACTCATTATAAAACATAAAGCTGTATTTCTCTGTTTATTTGTCTGTTTATTACCCTCCTCTCACCCACCAACACCCATTCTGTTAGAATATCAATGAAATGCTTTGATGTCCCCATGCATACCCCCACCCTCCCACTCTGTCAGACAGTCAAAGTAATGCTTTGATGTTTCTCTCATATATACTATCTGCTACCTCATTTGCTTATTTCCGATCTGAGGAAGAAGGGCAACCTTCGAAAGCTAATCAAGAAATGTATTATGTCCAATAAAAAAGGTAGCATCTTATTTTATTTTCCATGTTTTATTTTGTTTGATTTCTATTGATAACCTTGAGTGTGAGTAAATGGGAAACGTAGCATGTGAGCCAGCTTTCCTCAGAGAAACCAATGCTTTTTTTTAGTTCAAATAATTTATTGAAATTTTAAAATTAATAAACAATGAGTAGCAAAGATATACAAGAGTGTCATAGCAACTTACCAACACATGAGAAAAATAAATAAATATAACTAGAAAAATTAGTATAGTGGAAACAGAACACACATTACACATCTTATAGCAACAGCTAAAAAGATTGCAGAAATAGGTCAATGGGCATCCAAAGTTGTTTCAATGAAAATAGATTTCTTTTCAGACATATGTAATTCATAGTGTTTGTATAGGCAAATTGTGTTCCACCAAATAGAGTAGTTCAGAAATTTGGCAGATTTCCAATTTTTTCCAGAATCTGCTGGATATCAGATGTCTATTAGCTTGGGTTTGCAGGGTGATGATTGAAAACATGGATGTTGAGAGCACAGAATCACAATGTCGTAGGATATGTTGGAATAGCAGTTGGTAATAGCTCTAATAGTCGGCCAGATTTCTAGCAAAAAGGAATGAATATTTAAACAATCAAATAGCATATGTCTCAAGGAGCAAGGTGAATTGGAACAGTGCCAACTAGAGGTATCTTGTTGGAGTTTGACTCTCTACATTTTCTTAGGGATCTATACTGCTCGGTATAGGAAAAGGTATAAGGATTGCATCATACTAGCAGAGAGCAAGGGTCTATTGATGTGATACTATATAACATAGGCCAGAGATAATGTAAAGATGTATCCTCAATATCTGTTTTCCAAGAGTTAGAAAGTGGGAACAAACAATTTATCTCTGAAAAGTGTATAAAAGGTGGAAACAGCTCTGCCTTCTGTAAGGGTTGAATCACACCATTTTTTAGCCGGGGTAGAATAGGACAGATTAGTCAAAACATTTGAATTGCCAACAAGAATTTGATAAATCTCTAAGTGCCAATGAAGGAAATTTGATCTTAAGATCAGTAAAGGATAGTAATCTGTTTTGAGAGACAATCTGATCCAGAGACCAAAACTTGCATTTTTGCCAATTTTTCCAAGAAATACATTTCTTAACCATGATTTTAGGGTTATTCCATATACACATTTTCAAATCGGACCATCTGCAAGTTTGTCAAGCTGGTGGAGGGTGAATTGGGTTGATAACATTATACCAAATTTTTTAATAATACTGGGGAGTCTTATGGTCGTTAACATAAATATTGGTATAGGGTAGCATATTTGTTGTTCCGCTTCCAACCAAGTAGGAGCATCAGAAACAAGGGAAGAATGCAACCAATAAGCACCATATTTAGCTAAAGAAGCCAAATGGTAATAGTAATGATCAGGGATGTTGAGAGCACCATTAGGTCTGGATATTTTAAGTTTAGATAGGGCAATATGAGGCTTTTTATTTCACCAAATAAAATCTGTAAATTTCTTGTCAATCCATTTGTATTGGAACTTAGGACACAGAGAAGGTAACATGGAGAAGATGTAAGTAATTCTTGGCATAAGAGTCATTTTAATAGTGGAAACTCTACCCCACCAAGTTACTTTAAAAGGTGACCATTTACCTAAGTCTCAGTTAATTATGTCTTTGATTTATCAATGTTAAGGTTAAAGATCTACTCTGAGTCTTTATGGATGAGAATACCTAAATATTGAAAGGCCTGGTGAGCCAAAGCAAAATTCATATGATAAAAATCATAGGGAGAGGGGAAGTTATTTAGTGAAACAATCTCGGATTTGTCCCAGTTAACCTTATATCTGGAAAACTGGGAGTAAGTGGAGACCAGACATATAAATGCTGAAATGGAAAGTTGTGGGTTAGTGATAAATAAAATAACACCATCATCATATGTGGCTAACTTACCCCCCCCCCCCCCCCTTACAAAGCCACACTAGTGGCCACCGGTGTGGTAATGCCGACATAGCCCATTCAAAGTGATTCGGCTTTGTCGGCATTACCACATGGTTTTGTAAATGGGGTGTTAATTTCATGAGTTTTGGTTTTAATTCCAAGGATATTAGGACACTGTCTAATATCAGATAATAAAAGTTCTAGGGCTAAATTAAATAGTGGAGGAGAAAGGGGGCATCTCTGAGGAGCCACGGTATAGGTAGATATCATTCAAGAGTATTTCCTTTACTAAGACTTTAGAGAGCGGATTTCAGTATAAGGCCCGGATCCAGGACATGAAAAATTGCCCCAAATTGAACCATTTCAGAACTTGTAGTAGGAATGGCCTTTCCAAATGGTCAACAGCTTTTACAGTGTCTAGGACCAAATCTACCATAGGCTCTGACATACCTTTGGTGACATGGGCTGGTTATGGTCATTCTAAGAATTTGCATGCAATATTAAAGAATATGACGGATCTGCGCCTAATTTAGGCATGAGAATTTACACCAGGCTATAGTTGGTATAAATCCTTGCATCTAAAAGTTAGACATGGAACCTGGCACTAAGTGTTATTCTATAACACTTGTGTTATAGAATAGTGTTACTCCACATTGAGCCTACAACTAGTGGGAAAATGTGGGGTATAAATGTATTAAATAAATAAATAAATGGTGCCCAAATCAGAGCATTGTTTATAGAATAGTGCTTAGCTCAACAATTTTTCATTACGTGCAAATGTGTGCAGATTACTTTGAATGGATTATATTGACTGTTTAATCTACATTTAGACATTAAAAATAAATTAGTCCTCTGAAGGTGTAGTGGAGTTTCCTCATGGGAGCATTTGCTCCCTATCATGCAAACTGATTTAGCCAGGCTTATTTTAAAATGACCAGAGTGTGCTAAAAATAAAAAAAGAATGCTCCCTTGCACCCCTTATCCCCTAAGATAGCTATCTAGGGCCATGACTCCGACTCACCCACTGATAACTCTCAGCCCAGTTCTGGAACTTGTTTTCTCCTTGATGCTCCATTCTATTAAAGGATAATAACTTCATGTGGTGGCATGACAATTTTAAAAACCGAACCGCCGGCAGCCAGTTTCATTGCATTTTTTAAACTTGTATCTACAAAATAATGTAAAAATGTGCTAGCCCTTGCTCTCAGTGAAATACAGGCCAATGGCTCAGGCTACGAGCTAGGCCTCTTAAAATAAAAAATCATCTCTGACACAAAATACATTTCACTGCAGCACAAGCTGAAATGAGTTCCCAGAGAGCTGGAAAGGGAGGGGGCATTTGCTCTTGTCAACAATCCTGGGACTGGCACCTGCCAGAAGTCATGAGTTAAGATGTTTTTGCTAATGCAAGTGATTAGTGGGTCAGGTGCAAGTAGAAGGGAGGGGGAGCCGAGGAGGACAAAATGACCTGTGACGTTATTTCTTCGCAGATGTTGTCCTAAACATAATTTGTTTATACTTAGGGCTTGAGAATATGTGAAGTCATTCTTATCAACTGATAAGAGCCAAGAGCTCTGGTGAGAAAGCAAGGGTCCATTGAAATGAATAGGGTCAAAATGGTATAAAAAGGGGAGTCAGAAGGGTATTATTCAGAGAGAGAAAACCAGAGAAGGCTGGAGACAGACGTGTCGTGAAGTGCTGTTCCACCATATGAATGCCTGAACTGCTTGCATTGTCTTTGGGTAAGATACCAATGCTAATAAACTATATTATTATATCTACTGACTACTGGGTTTCTTTCTAATCAGGGAAACTGCTACTGCCCAGACTGTTTAAAACTGTCATGAACAGACACGAGGTCTGGGTAATTAAGTATTTACAGGGGATGTGCAATTCTTTCCAGGATAGTAGAATGCCTATGGCTTCTGCTGCCCAACAGAGGTGGCAGACCTAATTATTATTCATCTATGGGTTAAATATCAATTGGGAAATTCAGACTGGTACTCCTGCAGGCACCCATCAGTGTGATTTGGGTCTGCCCCCACTCTGTTCTTTCTGCCCTGTGGGGAGGCATTTGGAAATTGTAACCATGATTATCACTTTCAAATTAAATCAAGGTACCTACCTTGTGTTTGGAAATTGGGTTGTTTTGTTCATGTATAACCTTATGAACTAGATTCTATATAAGGCACCTGAAAAATCAGCACCAAAAATATTTCCGCCTAGATTTAGGCACAGTTTATGGAATATACCTAGCTGGTTTATAGAATATGCCTAGCAACCATGCCTAACCTAACTCTAGTTGTGTCCATTTATGCCAAGTAAAACTTGGTGTAAACACCAGCATCTAAGTTAGGCACAAAACAGGTGTATTCAATAACCATGCATGTAAATCTTTAGAACACCCATGGTCTGCCCATTCCGTGCCCATGGCCATGGCCCCTTTTTGGCAGCACACATTAGAATTTACATGCACCATTTTACAGAATATCCCTAGCAAGTTGTGCGCATAAATTCTCATTAATGCCAATTAGTATCAATAATTACTTATTAAGTGGCAATTACCGGCGCTGATTGGCTTGTTAAGTAATTAAATTGGGCATGCAAATCCAGAATATGACCAGATTTGTGTGTGTAATTTTGGTCACTCTATACAGAATGCAGGGGTATGCTCATACCTTTCCTGTTAGGTCCTCAACTAAAAATTTACACCGCGAAGCCTCTGTTTTTAAATGAAAGAATTTAAGCTATGGTTCAAAATGCTATCCAAGAGTACTATCCATATCATCTCCCTGCAATTTAAGTTCTTGTTTTCAGATGTAAAATTCTGAAAGTATTTAAACTTTTCTTCATGCCAACCATATTGGAAAGACACATGCAATTAAACATCGGAATCAGACAGCCACAAGGCAGAAATTAAAGAAACAGTATAAATGTGATTGCAGTATTTTCCAGGGCTAGATGAAGCTGATGCAGCTTGAAAGCAAAGCAATCATTAAAAACTGAGACCACAGAAACATTTCTCATCTATACCAAACTTTTACCAAGCTGCGGCAAAAGGGGGCCTGAGCTGGCATCGGCAAGTGTTTTTGACATGCGCTGAGGCCCCCTTTTATTGCAGTGGGTAAAAGGAAGGTCTTGATTTTCTGCAGGAAATGGCCATGTGTCAAATAAAGCACTACCATTTCGGGGGAGCCCTTACCACCACCCATTGAGGAGGCAGTAAGGGGTCCTATGCTAACCTGGTGGCAACCAGGCAGCACACTGCACTACCAAATTACCACCAGGTACACACTTGTGCTACACAAATAAATATATTTTTGCAGCGCCGGAGTTGAACGGGTAGATGTGAAGCGTCTGTTCACGTTTCCAAAAATACTAGGACTAGGAGGCATGCGATGAAGCTACAATGTAGTAAATTTAAAACAAATCGGAAAAACATTTTCTTCACTCAATTAAACTCTGGAATTCGTTTCCGGAGAATGTGGTAAAGGCGGTTAACTTAGTGGAGTTTAAAAAGATTTGGATGGCTTCCTAAAGGAAAAGTCCATAGACCATTATTAAATTGACTTGGGGAAAATCCACTATTTCTGGGACAAGCAGTATAAAATGTTTTGTACATTTTTGGGATCTTGCTGGGTATTTGTGACTTGAATTGGCCACTGTTGGAAACAGGATGCTGGGCTTGATGGACCTTTGGTCTTTCCCAGTATGGCAATACTTATGTACTTATGATGGTGAACTGGGGGTGGGAAGTACTGCCGGGAAGTACCACAGTGCTGCTGCGGTAGCCTGGCAGTACTTCCTTTCAGCGAGCGGTAAGCCCACATTGGGCTTACCGCTGCTTTGTAAAAGGGGCCCCAAGGCATTACGACAATTCAGACAAGGTAGGTATGCTCTTGGAACTAGCTATAAAACAAATACACTGTAATAGCATGTCCAGATCTTGTTTGATGTAAACGCAAAAATCCTTAGTTAGGCAAGCTGTGCTTCTGAAGGCAACACATTTTTGCAGTACATGCTTTGATAAAAATCTTTGAACTCCACAGATGGCTAAATGAAGCATCTTCTGTAGCAAGTCGAACACAAACAAATGCATCATTCCTCACACATGAAGGAATTTGAAACATGTGCAGAAATAGTCCTGCTCAAGTCATCTGTTTCTTTTGAGATAGCTTCCTTTTCAGTCTGGGCAGTAGTTAAAAAATCAGGGAAACGGAGTGACTCATAATTTATATGGTAATTCCAATATTTACATAAGCATTTGTATTCATACTCTAAAAATGTTATTGGTTTGAATAACTATCACACACAGTGCACATTTGAAGTTCTGCAGCGCTTTTTGTACTCCTTGAAATCCAAGATGGTTAATAAGCAATGCTATACATATTAAATAGATATTTGGACTACGTGGACTGGTGAATTACCAACTTGTAAACTCTTTCATTGTGAAAACATTCAGATAATTAGAAAGTTAAAAAAAACAGAACTCTTTTAATGGAAAATAAAAAAAACAAAAATTAGAACCGTCTTGGCTTTTGTTGATTGAAAGTGCAGTGTATTAGAAAACGAGAATTTCATTGTCTTAATGTAAACCAGGTCAATATAGGGGAGGAAATGTGGCACAAGCATTATCGAGTAGGGAGCAACAACTGATGTTTGAATGGAACATGGTTTCCCCAGTGGGGTTGAATAAAGGTAATAGAGTGGTTTTCATTATAGATAAATACTGAGCATGTGCGGAGTAGTCTTGCCATGGATACAAAAGGAGGCTTGGGGGCCCTTTTACTAAGCTGCACAGGAGCCTTACCACGCCCAATGCACATCAATTTTGAGTTACCACCCGGCTACCACATGTCCATTACGGTAATTTCATTTTTCACGCCTGTCCACTTGGCGCACCGGAAAATAGTTTTATTTTCTGGCACGCGGGCGGTAATCAGGCGGTAATCGTCATTCTACACACATAGACCATTACTGCCCGGTTACTGAGTGAGACCTTACCGCCAGGTCAATGGCTGGCGGTAAGGTCTCAGACCTAAAATGGAAGTGCAGCAATTTTAATTTTCCTGCACGTCCATTTTTGGCAAAAATTTTAAAAAGGCATATTTTACAGATGCGCTGAAAAATGATTCTGCACGCACCCAAAATACAGCTCTGCACTACTGCAGACCATTTTTCAGAGTACCTTTGTAAAAGGGCCCCTTGGCATCTCTGAATTCCCTGGGTGCCATCTTGGAGTGGAGGAGCGCACAACCTGTAAGTCAGGTATGTGGGGTTTTTATTTTCAGTTTTGAAGGATATAAGCTTATTTGAAAGGAATTTTGTCTTTTTTGTTTTTGTTAGTTATCCCCTGAAGAAGTCACTTTAGGTGCAAATATACATGCGTAAATTAGGTGTGTATCCCCATTATTCTATAAGAATGTGTCTTAATTTTTGGAATACCATGTTATGCCTATGACCCTCCTATTTCTGGGCCCCCCTTTTTTAGATCACACCTACATTTACATGTGTAAATGCACTTTAAATCTAATTAGTTCCAGTAATTGCTTGTTAAAAAGCCAATTGGTGTTAATTAGTTCATTTCAATTAATTTGTGCACACAATTTGTTGGTGATGTTTATAGAATTAAGGGGTAATTGTGGGAGACTGTTATGCCCCACTCATATGAATGCCCCCTTTGTATTTGCACTCAACAAGCACTTACATGCACATCTGCTACATCCAAGTGTGCAAGTGCTTGTATTTTATAATGTGAGGAAGCAAATGGCACACACATTTGTGCAATCACACTCTAGAATGAGGGGGATAGAGGGCAGTTCTGTAACATAGATGCTAACATTTATTGCATGGAGTGACCTCTTTGACACTGGACAAAGAAGAACCAGATAAGAGGTGAAGCTGCTGGAAAAAACCCAGCTCACTGACAAAGAGGTCAGAAGAAAAAGGGACTTTTGCCCTTCGTGAAAGTTGACTTGTTTTTCTGATATATGAGACGTGACATTTGACAGATGAGATGCTGAAGTGATGAAACAGTGCAAAGGGTACAAGTGTTTAATAGGAGAGAGCATCCGGTGGAAAATGGGATGATGATATAGATCTGATGGGGAAAATGTGGTTGGAGGCAGCAGTTAGGGAAACTCTAGAATAATGGTTGAACACCTGAACAGAAGTCATGTAATCATGTTTCTCAGCCAGTCTTTAGCCTATATAAATACAAGTATAACTTCAGCAGAAAAAAGGGGGCCAGCTTTCTCTAACTGGTGAGCCAGATAGTTGCAGTCTCTCTCTCCCCCCCCCCCCCCCAACCTTTTTCTTTGCATTTGCCTGGCATAGCTTTTAGGCTTCTAACCTATTTTATTTCTTGTACCTATCATGTAGTAAAAGTGCTTAGCTTAGCGGGGTTTAAAAAAGGTTTGGATGGCTTCCTAAAGGAAAAGTCCATATACCATTATTAAAGTGGACTTAGTGAAAATCCACTGCTTATTTCTAGGCTAAGAAGCATAAAATGTATTGCACTGTTTTGGGATCTTGCCAGGTACTTGTGACCTGGATTGGCCACTGTTGGACACAGGATGCTGGGCATGATGGACCTTCGATCTGTCCTAGTATGGCAATACTTATGTATAGGGGCTCAACATTGTTGTCAGATTGCCAAAATAGGATCCCTTAAAGCTGTCTTATTGTTACGATACGCACATATACATACTGAAATTGGCCTCAGAGGGATTCTGCAAATTAATTCTATCTTTTCTAAACTGATTCTGTTAAACTAGAGGAGAGGGGAAAATCTCCACAAATTCTGTCACTACTCCCTCTGTGGATAATTACTTCCCCTGAGGATTTATGTATTTATGTCTATTTGTAGAATATTCTACTTAGAGGCTCCTGCACAAAGGTACTTCTGCTCTGAGGTTGACGTAAATATGTGTGTTTTTTTTAAATATATATGCAGGTAGGAATAGGCATATTTATTTAGTGGGATTTATTAACCACATTTATGAAGAGATTCACCCAAGGTGGTGCACATTAGAAACAGATTAACATTAAACTTACATAGTAACATAGTAACATAGTAGATGACGGCAGAAAAAGACCTGCATGGTCCATCTAGTCTGCCCAAGATAAACTCATATCTTGAATTTGTACCTGTCTTTTTCAGGGCACAGACCGTATAAGTCTGCCCAGCAGTATTTCCCACCTCCCAACCACCAGTCCCGTCTCCCATCACCGGCTCTGGTACAGACCGTATAAGTCTGCCCTCCCCTATCCTAGCCTCCCAACCACCAACCCCTCTTCCCCCCACCTGCTCCGCCACCCAATTTCAGCTAAGCTTCTGAGGATCCATTCCTGCTGCACAGGATTCCTTTATGCATATCCCACGTATGTTTGAATTCCGTTACCGTTTTCATCTCCACCACCTCCCGTGGGAGGGCATTCCAAGCATCCACCACCCTCTCCGTGAAAAAAATACTTCCTGACATCTTTTTGAGTCTGCCCCCTTCAATCTCATTTCATGTCCTCTCGTTCTACCGCCTTCCCATCTCCGGAAAAGATTTTTTTGCGGATTAATACCTTTCAAGTATTTGAATGTCTGTATCATATCACCCCTGTTCCTCCTTTCCTCCAGGGTATACATGTTCAGGTCAGCAAGTCCTTTGGTCATACGTCTTGGAAACGCAAATCCATACCATTCTCGTAGCTTTTCTTTGCACCGCTTCCATTTTTTTAACATCCTTCGCAAGGTACGGCCTCCAAAACTGAACATCAATACTCCAGGTGGGGCCCTCACCAATGACTTGTACAGGGGCATCAACACTTCCTTTCTTCTGCTGATCACACCTCTCTCTATACAGCCTAGCAACCTTCTCGCTACGGCCACCGCCCTGTCACACTGTTTCGTCGCCTTTAGATCCTCGGATACTATCACCCCAAGATCCCTCTCCCCCTCAGTACCTATCAGACTCTCCCCGCCCTAACACATACATCTCTCGTGGGTTTCTACTCCCTAAATGCATCCCTTTGTTGGCTTCTAGGAAATTCACTATCCTTTCCTTCAGCATGGCTTCCATTACTTTTCCAATAACCGAAGTGAGGCTTACCGGCCTGTAGTTTCCAGCTTCTTCCCTATCACCACTTTGTGAAGAGGTACCACCTCCACCATTCTCCAGTCCCTCGGAACCTCTCCAGTCTCCAAGGATTTATTAAACAAATCTTTAAGAGGACCCGCCAGGACCTCTCTGAGCTCCCTCAATTTCTGAGTGGATCCCCGTCCGGTCCCATGGCTTTGTCCACCTTTAGCTTTCCAAGTTGTTGATACACACTCTCTTCCGTGAACGGTGCTATATCCATTCCATTCTCAGGTGTACTTTTGCCAGCCCCTCATGGTCCTTCTCCAGGATTTTCTTCAGTGAAAACCGAACAAAAGTATCTATTTAGTAAATTGGCTTTTTCTTCATCATTATCTACATAGCGGTTTCGCTGTATCTTTTAGTCTCACAATTCCATTTTTAGTCATTCTTCTTTCACTAATATACCTGAAGAAATTTTTGTCGCCCCTCCTATATTTCTAGCCATTTGTTCTTCCGCTTGCGCCTTTTGCCAGACGTACCTCTCTTGGCTTCTTTCAGTTTCATCCGGTATTCCTCCCAGTGTTCCTCTTCTTGAGATTTTCTCTATTTCTGGAACGCCAACTCTTTAGCCTTTTATTTTCTCAGCCACTTGCTTGGAGAACATATTGGTTTCCTTTTCCTCTTGCTTACAAGTTTGTTAACAGGATAAACAATAGTAAAATGACAAATGTAAGCAAACTACAATTAAACCTAGCAGTAAGATCAACACTGATACCGTCATAGAAATATACATATTTAACAACACTGTAGAACAATCATAAAACAGAACAACACTGATTTGATGTTAATGATGTTTGTTCAATACAATGAAAAATAAAAAAGGTGGGAAAAGAAGCCAGGCTATCCAAAGAATGGAACCAAATGATCTTTACTTAAAACAAAGTTTAATAATCTTCAAACAAATAAAAATATAACAATAACACATTAAAAATGACTCGACACAACGTTGTGTTTCGGCCGAATGGCCTACATCAGGAGTCTATAGACATAAATAAAACAGTAGATAAATAAATTGAGCACATAGAAATAAATATTGACAATATGAAACCAAAATATATTAAAAGAGGAACATATATAAATTGTCAAATAATGAAAATCTATAAATATAACCCAAAAAATACATGTATATGTACGTATATGCCAAGCATTATGTTGAACAACTTCATAAGGAAAAAACAAATCAAAATATACATACATGGGGATAAGAATAAATAAAAAAACTAACCTTATTTATAAAATTGAAATTAATTATAGCACATCAAAGGAATCTCAAAAATACAGGTGAGAGATACCAAAGATCTACAGATGAGATCTTGAAAATAGTCTGTAGAAGACAAAAAAGATTTTTTTAGTGAAAAATATATATATAAAGAGCACAATGTGATTAGCACATCAAGCAATTTAGTTGAGAATAGCCAAAAAATAAAGGTTCATTTGATCTACCTATTTATCCTTTTTCTTACATCACTAGTCCGAGGTAAAAATACAAAATAAAGAGTCATATAATCAGTGCTTTTTTTGTAGAAAAAAAGGTGCCGGTACTCATTATGGGCGGGGTCACCACATATGGCTCCACCCCTATGATAGCCACACCCACATTAACCACACCCCCCGATACCAGCCATGGCGCATATAAACAGACATCATTGAAAATATTACAGTACTATAGGAGAAAAAAATAACGTGATTTGCTAAGTAGTAGTAGTAGTATACCCAGTGCAAAATAAGACAGCCAATGTAAATTCTCAAATTGGACATATTACAAACACTAAAATGAAAATAAAATGATTTTTTTCTACCTTTGTTGTCTGGTGACTGTTTTTCTTTCCATATTGGTCCCAGTCTGTGATTCTGCTTTCCTTTGTTTTCGCTTAACTCTTCTGTGCCATTTGTCATTTTTGTCTCCTTTTTCTTTGCTTTCTTCAATATTTTTCAGGCTCTCTCTCTGTCCAGATTTAATTCATTCTTACTATCCATTCTTTAATTTCCTTCATCTATCTGTGGCTTTTCATCTTTTCCTCACCCTTGTTCTCCCCATGCCCCTTCCTCTTATTCTCCAGTCTTTCTCTATTCCCCTTTTTCATCCAACAGCTCTGCTTTCTCTCCCCATCCTTCCAGTGTCTCCCCTATTTCTTTCTGCATTCTTCCATCCAGCGTCTTCCCTCTTTCTTTCTGCATTCTTCCATCCAGCGTCTTCCCTCTTTCTCTCCCTATCCTTCCGTTTTCCCTCTCTCTCCCCTCCTTCCATCTGTTTTTCCCTCTCTCTCTCCCCATCCTTCCATCTGTTTTTCCCTCTCTCGCCAATCCTTCCATCTGTGTTTTTTCCCTCTCTCTCCCCATCCTTCCATCTGTTTTTCCCCTCTCCCCAATCCTTCCATCTGTTTTTCTCCTCTCTCCCCAATCCTTCCATCTGTTTTTCCCTCTCTCTCCCCATCCTTCCATCTGTTTTCCCTCTCTCTCCCCAATGGCCATCTGTTTTCCCTCTCTCTCCCCAATCCTTCCCTCTGTTATTTTCCCTCTTTCTCCCCAATCCTTCCCTCTGTTGTTTTCCCTCTCCCCCAATCCTTCCCTCTGTTGTTTTCCCTCTCTCTTTCTCTCTCTCTCCCCAATCCTTCCCTCTGTTGTTTTCCCTCTCTCTCTCCCCAATCCTTCCCTCTGTTGGTTTTCTCTCTCTCCCCAATCCTTCCCTCTGTTGGTTTCCCTCTTTCTCTTTCTCCCCAATGCTTCCCTCTCTGTTGTTTTCCCTCTTTCTCTCTCTCCTCATCCTTCCATCTGTTTTTCCCTCTCTCTCCCCATCCTTCCATCTGTTTTTCCCTCTCTCCCCAATCCTTCCCTCTGTTGGTTTCCCTCTTTCTCTCTCTCCCCAATCCTTCCCTCTGTTGGTTTCCCTCTTTCTCCAATCCTTCCCTCTGTTGTTTTCCCTCTTTCTCTCTCTCCCCAATCCTTCCCTCTGTTGGTTTCCCTCTTTCTCTCTCTCTCCCCAATCCTTCCCTCTGTTGTTTTCCCTCTTTCTCTCTCCCCCCAATCCTTCCCTCTGTTGTTTTCCCTCTTTCTCTCTCCCCCCAATCCTTCCCTCTGTTGTTTTCCCTCTTTCTCTCTCCCCAATCCTTCCCTCTGTTGGTTTCCCTCTTCCTCTCTCTCCCCAATCCTTCCTCTGTTGGTTTCCCTCTTTCTCTCTCTCCCCCTCCCAATCCTTCCCTCTGTTGGTTTCCCTCTTTCTCTCTCTCCCCCCAATCCTTCCCTCTGTTGGTTCCCTCTTTCTCTCCACCCCCCCAATCCTTCCCTCTGTTGTTTTCCCTCTTTCTCTCTCGCTCCAATCCTTCCCTCTGTTGGTTTCCCTCTTTCTCTCTCTCCCCCCAATCCTTCCCTCTGTTGGTTTCCCTCTTTCTCTCTCCCCAATCCTTCCCTCTTTCTCTCTCTCCCCAATCCTTCCCTCTGTTGGTTTCCCTCTTTTTCTCTCTCCCCAATCCTTCCCTCTGTTGGTTTCCCTCTTTCTCTCCCCCCCCCCAATCCTTCCCTCTGTTGGTTTCCCTCTTTCTCCAATCCTTCCCTCTGTTGTTTTCCCTCTTTCTCTCTCTCCCCAATCCTTCCCTCTGTTGGTTTCCCTCTTTCTCTCTCTCCCCCCCCCCAATCCTTCCCTCTGTTGGTTTCCCTCTTTCTCTCTCTCCCCCCAATCCTTCCCTCTGTTGGTTTCCCTCTTTCTCTCTCCCCAATCCTTCCCTCTTTCTCTCTCTCCCCAATCCTTCCCTCTGTTGGTTTCCCTCTTTTTCTCTCTCCCCAATCCTTCCCTCTGTTGGTTTCCCTCTTCTCTCTCTCTCCCCCCCCCCAATCCTTCCCTCTGTTGGTTTCCCTCTTTCTCCAATCCTTTCCCTCTGTTGTTTTCCCCTCTTTCTCTCTCTCCCCAATCCTTCCCTCTGTTGGTTTCCCTCTTTCTCTCTCCCCCCCCCAATCCTTCCCTCTGTTGGTTTTCCCTCTTTCTCTCTCTCCCCCCCAATCCTTCCCTCTGTTGGTTTCCCTCTTTCTCTCTCCCCCCAATCCTTCCCTCTGTTGTTTTCCCTCTTTCCTCTCTCTCCCCAATCCTTCCCTCTTTCTCTCTCTCCCCAATCCTTCCCTCTGTTGGTTTCCCTCTTTTTCTCTCTCCCCAATCCTTCCCTCTGTTGTTTTCCCTCTTTCTCTCTCTCCCCAATCCTTCCCTCTTTCTCTCTCTCCCCAATCCTTCCCTCTGTTGGTTTCCCTCTTTTTCTCTCTCCCCAATCCTTCCCTCTGTTGGTTTCCCTCTTTCTCTCTCTCTCCCAATCCTTCCCTCTGTTGTTTTCCCTCTCCCTGCCAAGTTTCCCGCGAACGGCGCGAAGTCGCGATGCACACGGCACCAGCCCCTATTTCCGGCCGCTGCTGCTTCTCCTGTTGAGCAGCAGCGGCCGCTACACAAAGAAAAAGAAGATTTAAAAAAAAAACTTCAAACCTGGCTGAAACGCGGCACCCCGGCACTGTAGACAGCCATTAGGCATTGGCTGTTGCCCAGCCGCTCCTCCTCTTGCCTCTACGTCACTGCCCCTGGAGGAAGACCCCGGAGGAGCGCAGTGACGTAAGGCAAGAGGAGGAGCGGCTGCGGGGCAACAGCCAATGCCTAATGGCTGTCTACAGTGCCGGGGTGCCGCGTTTCAGCCAGGTTTGAAGTTTTTTTTAATCTTTTTCTTTGTGTAGCGGCCGCTGCTGCTCAACAGGAGAAGCAGCAGCGGCCGGAAATGGGGGCTGGCACTGCATATTTTACGTACTCTAAACGCACGGACGGCTAGATAGCGCTCTAACCTCACTTTTCCACATACATACACTTTGAGGTATGCGATGACGCATTTCCGCCTAGTTTACGTATGGAAGACGTAAAGACGTACGGACGATCACACAGCGGTCTGGCTTTACTGTTTTCACTTTTGACATCAGCTGATATCAGCGTCCTCTAGAATTTACGCGCCATTTTGTCTATTTAAAGTATCGTGCAGCTCTACTTTTCTTTTATTATAACTGCTGGAATCACTGTGACAGACGGTCCATTTGCACAACGGTCTTTTTTAAGGTACGTGTCTCCGGGTTTCTTCTCTTAATACATTGCTGCTCGCGCCTTTGAGTCCGCATGGAAGTCCGTATGAAAGTCGTACGGACGGTCACACAGTGATCTGTTTTTACTAGTTTTACTTTTTGCATTAACTGATATCAGCGGTTTCTAGTACTCGCGCCCCACTTTGGCTATTTAAAGTATCGTGTAACTCAATTTTCCTTTATTATAATTGCTGGAATCACTGCGACAGACAGTTTATTTGCACAATGGTCTTTTTTAAGGCATGTGTCTCCCGGGTTTTTTTTTCCAATACACTGCTGTTCGCGCCTTAGATTTTGCAGCGTTTTTTCATATTTTATCATATTTGTGTTTTATTTGAGCGCTGTTTTTTTATCATAAATATGTAGTGTGAGTCTTTTATTTGTAGCTTACCTTGTGTTTTTGAGCTAGTCTTGTGACTAGTGTTGCAGAAAGGGGTAATAGGTACATTATATGACTCTTTATTTTGTATTTTTACCTCGGACTAGTGATGTAAGAAAAAGGATAAATAGGTAGATCAAATGAACCTTTATTTTTTGGCTATTCTCAACTAAATTGCTTGATGTGCTAATCACATTGTGCTCTTTTATATATATATTTTTCACTAAAAAAATCTTTTTTGTCTTCTACAGACTATTTTCAAGATCTCATCTGTAGATCTTTGGTATCTCTCACCTGTATTTTTGAGATTCCTTTGATGTGCTATAATTAATTTCAATTTTATAAATAAGGTTAGTTTTTTTATTTATTCTTATCCCCATGTATGTATATTTTGATTTGTTTTTTCCTTATGAAGTTTGTTCAACATAATGCTTGGCATATACGTACATATACATGTATTTTTTGGGTTATATTTATAGATTTTCATTATTTGACAATTTATATATGTTCCTCTTTTAATATAATTTTGGTTTCATATTGTCAATATTTATTTCTATGTGCTCAATTTATTTATCTACTGTTTTATTTATGTCTATAGACTCCTGATGTAGGCCATTCGGCCGAAACACAACGTTGTGTCGAGTCATTTTTAATGTGTTATTGTTATATTTTTATTTGTTTGAAGATTATTAAACTTTGTTTTAAGTAAAGATCATTTGGTTCCATTCTTTGGATAGCCTGGCTTCTTTTCCCACCTTTTTATTTTTCGTTTCACGCCTCGTGGGATCTATTGAGTTCTCCACTTGTTGTGGATTCTCCTTAGACTTGTTCAATACAATGAAACATCTTACTATCAGGCTTATTTTAGAAAGAGATCGCCGGCGATCTTCCGACACAAATCGGGAGATGGCCAGCCATCTGCTAAAACCAGCAAATCGGTATAATCGAAAGCCGATTTTTGGACACACTCACCGGCATTCCGTTGCGGAGGCGGGCAAACCAAGGGGGCATGTCGGCAGGGTAGCGAAGGCGGGACGTGGCGTGCTTACGAGATGGCCGGTTTCAGCTGATAATGGAAAAAAGAAAACCTGCGATGACGAGCATTTGGCCGGTTTTACTTGGTCTATTTATTTTCACGACCAAGTCTCAAAAAGGTGCCCAAACTGAGTAGATGGCCACCGGAAGGAATCGGGGATGACCTCCCCATATTCCCCCAGTGGTCACCAACCCACTCCCACCCAAAAAAAAAAAAACTTTAAAACATTTTTTTTACCAGCCTATATGCCAGCCAGCTCCATGACAGCAGTATGCAGGTCCCTGGAGCAGATTTAAAGCCAGGTGCACTAAACTGCATGGAAGAGTCCTTCTCTTACCGATCCCTTAGCAAATCCGTAAGTGAAGGGCACGCATGAAGGAAATCGCATGCAAATGAGCTGCTCATTTGCACGCGAATTTCCTTCCTTAGGAGGGGAAGCCAGTCGGCCAGCTCGTAAAAAAGAAAAGGACCTTCCCTGACATGCACTTCCCTTAATGGCCGTTGTTCTGTTGATAGCTGTCTTTCTCCCCAAATGGGGAAATCAAAACTGTTTTTGCTCATAGCTTTTTTAGTAGTAACAGTGGGATTTGAACCAGCCACCTCTCCATTACAAGACCAGTGATGTAACCACTTGGCCACAGCTCCACTTAATTGGATGTCCCTCCCTTTTGATATGCCCTCCAGGTCTCTCTCAGCCAATCACAGCGCGTTTAGCTGTCCAGTTTCCATTATCGCTGAAAACAAAGTCGGCCATCTCAAACCCAGCAATCTATGGCATTTGGCCAGCCCCAACCGTATTATCGAAACAAAAGATGGCTGGCCATCTTTTTCGATAATACGGTTCCAGACTGCTGTTTGCGGCACTGCAAAAATAGATGGTCGGCCATCTATGTGGCCGGCGCCATTCGATTATGCCCCTCCACATAACTGAGGGCAAGTGCAGTTGAGATATATTGATGGTGACAAAATGAGTAAAGCAAAGTTAAATGGAACAAACAGATGGGTGGCCAAACTGAAGGCAAATAATATAAGCAGTTGAAGGAAATATGAGGAACTAGTCTAACTTACAGAGGGGTCCCTTTTACCAATCTGCGGGGAAACAGGGCCCTGCACTAGTGGCAGGGGCTGTTTTTCCCCACATACCAGGGACCTCTTTTACTACAGCGGGTAACCCCCCCCCCCCAGGCACACATGGCCATGCGGTAACAGAACTCTTGCCACATGGCCATGCAACGGGGAGCCCTTACTGCCACCCACTGAGGTGGCGGTAAGGGCTCCTGCACTAATCCAGTAGTAACCAGGCAGCATGTGGTGATGCCCAATTACCACCGAGTTACCGCCATGCAAGCTGTTTTTGGGGGATTTCATTTTCCTCCGGAAATAACACACACTCGAGGTGCGACTAGCACCAGCGGCCGCGTTGGGCCAGTGGTAGTCTCAGAAAAGCAACTGGTAAGCCTGTTTACCACTTCTCTATAAAAGGGCCCCAGGATGTTCAGTGAACAGGGACATTAAAGAAAAAAATAAGGCAACAAATGGGAGTACCCTTGAAAATAAAAGGATAAACCTTTTCCATATTTTTGGGGTCTCTCTGTATATATTCTAGAAAGAAAATAAATTTTACAATTCTGAAACAGTTTCATGTTTTTTTTTAATCTAAGAAACCTTTGTACCTCAGCAAACTGCAAAAGAAACCATCATAGAATCAGAAGACTTACAGTGTTGTAATATAAAATAGGTCCACTGATTCCCCCCCCCTCCCCCCAATCCTGTGGATGGAAATTTGTTTCTTCATGAGTAATTTAAAAAAAGCTAAACAAGTGTAGCAGCCAGGTTTAATGGTATTCACCTAGGCATATACCTCAGGAACATGAAAAACATATGTGTACATTTTATTATTAGTTTTTTCTTTACCTGGTTGGACGATAGTTTTAAAGTTCGGTTTGGCTTTCATGCTCACTTAAGAACATTGCGGAATATGGAAACTATAGGATCAGGTTCAGCAAATTGTGCCCACATTTGGACACAGGAGATAATCAGCACCCAGCACTATTCTATAAAAGTCACTCTGAGTTGAGCATGCTGTATGTGAGTAGTGCCAAATCAGGGGCGTAGCCAGACTTCGGCAGGAGGGGGTCCAGAGCCCGAGGTGAGGGGGCACATTTTAGCCCCCCCCCCCCCCCGCCGCCACCAACCTTGACCCCCCCCCCCCCCCGCCGCCAACCCTCTCGACCCCCCTCCCGCCGCCAACCCTCCCCCACCGTCGCCGTCAGCTACCTTTGCTGGCGTGGGACCCCAACCCACACCAGCCGAGGTCCCCTTCTTCTGGCGCAAGGCTTCGTTCTGTTTCTGTGAGTGACGTCCTGCACAAAGCCTTGCGCCGGAAGAAGAGGACCTCGGCTGGCAGGGGTTGGGGTCCCCCGCCAGCAAAGGTAGCTGACGGTGGTGGCGGGGGAGGGTTGGCGGCGGGAGGGGGGTCGAGAGGGTCATCGGCAGGGGGGTCCAGGGCCAAATCTATGGGGGCCCAGGCCCCCATGGCCCCATGTAGTTACGCCACTGGTGCCAATTCCTTTGCCCAAATGAGGGCACCAGGACTTTTCCCTTCTGAAACCAGGTGCACATCTGCGGTATTCTATAACACTGCGAGCAAAGTGCCGGAATGTGCCTGACCCTCTCATGGCCACACCTGCTTTTGAGTTATGTGCTGTGGGATTTGGGCACACCATTTCATAGAACAGTGCGTAGTAAGATGCATACGCAAATCCAAATTGGTGTCAATTTATTTATGTGTAACATTTGTATCCCACATTTTCCCACCCACAAGCAGGTTCAATGTGGCTTACATAGTACCCTAAAGGCGATCGCCAAGTTCGTTGGGGGTAAACAAATACGATTTGAAGTAAGAGTCAGGTATGGGGAGAGTATCAAGGTACAATAAGGGTCAAAGATAGTGAGGAACATATAATGTCCAATAGAATCTAAGGTTTTGTTGTGTTGCAGAGTTGAGGCATCTAAGTTGGGTCGGTTTAGTAGGCCTTTCAGAACAGGTAGGTCTTTAACTTCAATAATTGATTGCTAGCACACAACATTCAAAAATGTTACATACATAACATAGTAGATGACGGCAGAAAAAGACCTGCACGGTCCATCCAGTCTGCCCAACAAGATAAACTCATGTGTATACCTTACCTTGATTTGTACCTGTCTTTTTCAGGGCACAGACCGTATAAGTCTGCCCAGCACTATTCCCCGTCTCCCAACCAGTGGCGTAGCCAGACCTGACATTTTGGGTGGGCCCAGAGCTAACATGGGATGGCACTACGTATATAGGTTATGAGTAGCCTTTCTTGGGATACATACAGAACATAACTAGAATGTTTCCTCTAACAGCTTTCCATAGGAAAAATGTATTCAAATTCTGATAGTACCTCAATAATATCAACACAAAATCCCTTCACTGCCAGGTACTTTGTGAAGTAACACTATATCCTGCAAAGAAGCTTCTTAGAGCCTATGCTGCAAACCTTAACACCAATTCTGAATAGGAATACCAGTAACAGTACCTTTAAAAAGGCAGCAGTGAATATGCATAACAGCAATACACATCCCTTTGTAATAACCAGACAAGTCAGACTCATAGATCCTCACACAAATCACATGCCAGCAGAATCTCTCACCTGCTCGGTCACAGGTAGAACACAGACCAACCTTATCAACTACAAAATAAAGGACCAAAAATTTAAATTTGTCCTGTAGTCCTTCCTTTCCCTACCCCTCCTCCCATCCATCCCAGTGGAGCAGCATCAGCCCTCCCCTACTCTCCCCTACCTCCCCATCCATCCACATAGCCCAGCATCAGCCTTTCCCTTCCTCACCATCCTTCCCGTAGCTAGGCATCAGCCCTATCCTATCCCCATCCCTCCCTATAGCCTCAGCCCTGCCCTACTTCTACCCATCCCCTGCCCTTCCCATTCTCACCCTCCCCCACCCTGAAGCACACCAGCATTAAATATAAAACATTTTGGGTTTTTTTTAATGTCCTTTGCAGTGTAGAGTCCACCCCCACCCAGAAACCTGCCTGCATTAAATACAAAACTTGTTTTTTTTTATTTTAACCTGGGCACTGTAGAGCCCACCCCCACCCAGAAACTCGCTTTTATTAAAATTTATTGTTGGTGGGTTTCTGGGTAAAGGTGGGCCCTTCACTGAGGAGCACGGGGGGGGGGGGGGGGGAATGCAAGGCAGGCGACCTGAGAATATCAACAGCCCATACTCATTTTGCAAGGCGATCCTACCTAGTATTTCTTTCCTTCGTTGAGTGTGGGGTTGATTGGTATAAACTCATTCAAAATCTTCCCTAATTACTCTGTTGCCCATGCCTTCCTGCAGGATCCACCAGCACACGACCCCTTCACACTTCTGTCGACACCAGTATAGCGCATATAATTAGGGCTGGCTGGGCTTTTATATAACTTTCGCACACCTAAGAGGTGGTACCAAGGCAGTGGTGTGCTGGTAAAATTTTAACAACAGGCTCTCTCCCCGGGTATAGCCTGCAATTTTTTTTGTTGGGGGGGGGGGGGGCGCAGAGGCCCCAGTCTACCTCTGCGCCCCCCCCCCCCCAAATTGCAAGGCTGACTAAACCCAGGGAGAGAGCCTGGAGGGGGCAATGCATTACTCTCTCCAGAAAAAAAGAAAGATTTTAAATGCTCCCAGATTTCAATCTAATTCATGTTTAATGTGGGATAAATCCCCCCCCAAAAAGCAAATAGATAGAAACTCTGAATGTTGAGCACCTAATTCTCATAATATGATGTCTGTTTTAGTGGACCTTTTACCAGGAGAAAAAAATGTCTGCAAGAATATAACACATGCTAGGGTGTCCCTGTAACCAGCCCCTCCCTCCAAATAGCACACTAATTACGATTTATAACAAATTACTACTCTACCTATACAAAGTTATACTTTCTCTATCTCTAGTACATCCGTATGCTGCAGCAGCTGGCTGGTATGTCTTAAAATATAAATAAAAATGCTGTCCAACAATTAAGCACAATGTGTTGCAGCAGCTCTTATCCAATCCGAACTTCTACGGCTCCCTCCACCCTCCATCCCCATCCCCCATTCCAGACTCACACTTTCTGTGGCTCCTCCGGCTCCGTCCTCTCTGGTGGCGCTGCAGGTCCCTCTCTCCTGATGATCTGCTCTCTCTGACTATAAGAGCAGATCGGGAGGGGACCTGCCACCACAGACACCTTCCATCTGGCGTCTGTCTCCAAGCTGCAGCACAGTCAAGAGGACAAGGCCACGTGAAAAAGCTGCGATCAGGGGGACACAGAGACTGCGATCAGGGGGGCACAGAGTGCCAGTGGTGACTGGCACTACTGGTAACAAGTTGAAAAGGAGCACAAGCGAGCACACACTCGGCCGCTGCGCGTCATGCGATCAGTTTTTTTTTTTTTAAAGCAGTTCTGCTGGTGGTATACATCGGCAGGGAATATGCTACTTCAGCCAATCCCAGGGGCCTTCCTTCAGCTTGTCCCACCCCGGAGGGTTGAAGAAAGGCCCCGGGATTGGATGAAACAGCCTGTTCCCTGCCATTCTGACCCGGATTTAAAAATTAAGCAAGTCACAGGTAGGAGAGCTGCTGTTTTTGCTGCCAGTGCCGGCTGCCTACATTTATGTAGCGTAGCTGCATAGCGGAGGAACTGACAGCGACTGCAGTCTATCTAGCACCTAGAAGATCTTCCTGATTGGAGGATTAGGACAAAGTGGGTGGGCCTGAACCGAGATTGGGTGGGCCACCCAGGCCCACTCGTAGCTACGCCCCTGCTCCCAACCACCAGTCCCGCCTCCCACCACCGGATCTGGCACAGACCGTATAAGTCTGCCCACCACTATCTTCGCCTCCCAACCACCAACCCCTCTTCCCCATGAACCAGAGGCGTAGCCACGTTTTGACATCAGGGGGAGCAAGCTTTTGTAAATTAAGTGCTAGTCAGTGTTGGACAGGCAGCAGTGCCGGTATTGTCGCTTAGGTGCAGACTGTTGCTGGCAATGATTAACACAGGCTGCCTCGACTGCATCCCACCTACTGGGAACCTGGAAGTTACATCAGGAGGTGGGGGGTAGCAGAGGTCCCAGGACTGGCCAGAGCAGGCAGCCTGTCTTCTTAACTACAAGTAAAATTATTCAAATTGTGACCATCATTTCAGGAACACTCGTTCCACTAGTAGAAACTTTGTTTAAATTAGATGGGGTTTTGTTTGTGTGGTGACTCTACAGGATGTGGAGCCCAATAGTCCTGAGCATTTTTATTTTTGGTGACAAGGGCCACCAAAGGCAGTCCTTTCCCCAGAGCCTACTTTCAAATAGAGTCAGTTAGTTTATAAAATCACACAAATAACACACTAAAGACACTAAAACCTATACAGAAAACTTACCACACCATATTCACCTATGAAAAGCTAGTACTATAAATATTACACTGGGCCCTAGAGCACCAACACATTTACTACTGGTAAAACATAACAAGTGAGACTACTAAAGAGTTCTACATAGAAACTACTTGCCCACAAAATACCATACCTTGGTCACACACCAAATACAGAACATGGGATCACAAGTCAGAAATATAAAGATAAAAATTGAATTGAGAACCCCAAGAATTCAAACTAGGCATGTTCCATAACATGGGAGAAATGAAAACACAAATTTATTTTTTCTTGTACTGAAGAAAAAAAAAAAATTACAGAAGACATCTGTGATGCACATTTCCCAAAGCTAACATATTCCACCAAATAAATTCAAAATAAAAAATACTTTTTTCTACCTTTGTTGTCTGGTATTTATTTTTTCAAGCATGTTGTTTCCTAGTTTCTTCTTTTTTGTTTTTCTGTCTGTCTTCTGCTATCTTTCCAGTTATTGATGTTAGTTGGCTTGTTACCCAATTCAGTTGTATATGCATATCAGGATCGAGCCCAAATATAGAATCCAAGGTTAAACATTAGACAATAGGAACTTATTTGAATTAAAGGTTCCTTTACTAAGCTGTGGCAAAAACTTGCCTTAGCTTGCTAAGAGCATTTTTACTGCAGCAGTAAAATGGCCAATTTTCCATTTTTTGTATTACTGATCATACGCTAATGTCATTACAAAAAACATTTTAGTGCCTGGATTAGCATGCACTAACTCAGCAGCTACCACCTCACATAGCTTAACATGGCATACTGCTGTACATGGTCCTGCATCCCAAGTTATCTGCCGAATTAGGATGCACTAATCTGCACGATAAAAGTTTATATTTTGAAATTTTTTTGTGGAGGTGGAGGAGGATTGTCATGGGCAGAGAGTGAGTGCTCCAGTGCTAATCTGTTAGCACATTATTACTATTGTGCAGTAACTGGTTAGTGCTGATTATGGGTTGAACAGCTATCGCCTACAAAATAGGTGTTAGAAAGTGCTCAGCAGTAATTTATTTTTTAATGACTGTGCTAATGGTTATAATTTAAGAATGAAGGAAGCACTGGTTTAAGAGGCTTGTACCCTTTTGAAGTGATTTTGAGTACACAAATTTGCAAAACAAGAGAAAGAACAAACAGAGATGGTGATACAACATACACAAAAAGTATACAAACAAAAAAAGCAACACTGGGCCTTCAAGACTGAGACAACAGGAGTCTTTTAATAACAAGTGACCCGACACGGGCAGTGTTTCGGCGTTACACAACGCCTGCCTCAGGGGTCAGGGTTAAATTATGAAGTATGCAAGATGTATAAGTCCCAATGCCTCAGGAATTGAAGAGATTCTTCAAAAACGAGCGTGTCTGTCGAAAAAGACAGCCACGGTATGAAGCTAAAGCTCCTGTAGTAACCTTGTTGTTTATGGTAAACAACAAGTTATGCAGTCAAATCACAAGGGGGCATGTTTGGGGGCATTTCGAAGGTGGGATTATGGCATGCCTAACACCTAGACACTTTACTTCAATCCGGCTTTCGTCCCCTACACTCGACAAGAAACGGCACTATCTAAAGTCTGCAATGACCTGTACCTTGCCAAATCCAAAGGTCACTACTCCATCCTCATCCTCCTCAACCTATCCGCTGCTTTTGACACTGTCAATCACAATTTACTTCTTGCTACACTGTCCTCATTTGGGTTCCAGGGCTCTGTCCTCTCCTGGTTCTCCTCTTGTCTCTCCCACCGTACCTTCAGAGTACACTCTCATGTTTCTTCCTCCACCTCCATCACTCTCTCTGTTGGAGTTCCTCAGGGATCTGTCCTTGGGCCCCTTCTTTTTTCAATCTACACCTTTTCCCTGGGCTCCCTGATCTCATCTCATGGTTTCCAATATCATCTTTATGCTGACGACACCCAGCTTTACCTCTCCACACCAGACATCACTGCCGAAACCCAGGCCAAAGTATGGGCTTGCTTATCCGACATTGCTGCCTGGATGTCCAACTGCCACCTGAAACTGAACATGGCCAAAACCGAGCTTATTGTCTTCCCACCCAAACCCACTTCCCCTCTCCCTCCACTCTCTATCTCAGTTGATAACACCCTCATCGTCCCTGTCTCATCTGCCCGCAACCTCGGAGTCATCTTCGACTCCTCCCTCTCCTCTGCGCATATCCAGCAGATACCCAAGACCTGTTGCTTCTTCCTCTATAACATTAGCAAAATTCGCCCTTTCCTCTCTGAGCACACCACCCGAACTCTCATCCACTCTCTCATTACCTCTCGCCTTGACTACTGCAACCTACTCCTCACTGGCCTCCTACTTAGCCATTTATCCCCCCTTCAGTCCGTTCAGAACTCGGCTGCACATCTTATCTTCCTCCTGGACCGATATACTCATATCACCCCTCTCCTCAAGTCACTTTACTGGTTTCCGATCAGGTACCGCATACAGTTCAAGCTTCTCATACTAACCTACAAAAGTACTCGGTCTGCAGTCCCTCCTTACCTCTCTACCCTCATCTCCCCTTACGTTCCTACCCGTAACCTCCGTTCTCAAGACAAATCCCTCCTCTCAGTACCCTTCTCCACCACCGCCAACTCCAGGTTCCGCCCTTTCTGCCTCACCTCACCCCATGCTTGGAATAAACTCCCTGAGCCCATACGCCAGGCCCTCTCCCTGCCCATCTTCAAATCCTTGCTCAAAGCCCACCTCTTCAATGTCGCCTTTGGCACCTAACCACTTTACCTCTATTCAGGAAATCTTGACTGCCCCAACTTGATATTTCGTCCTTTAGATTGTAAGCTCCTTTGAGCAGGGACTGTCCTTCTTTGTTAAACTGTACAGCGCTGCGTAACCCTAGTAGCGCTCTAGAAATGTTAAGTAGTAGTAGTGGTAGTTTACAGCCATAATGAAACAAAGCAAAAACGTCCAGGACTAAAACCAAGATGTTTTGGTCTAGATCTGTTTTCAGAACAAATAAGGCACAAAAAGGTGCTCTAAATGACCAGATGACCACTGGAGGGAATCAGGGATGACCCCCAATACTCCCCCAGTGGTCACTAATCTCCTCCCACCCCACCCCCAAAAATGTGAATAAAAATATGGCTTACCAGTTCTATGACAACTGTAGATGTTAAAGTCAGGTCTATTAGAGCAGCATGCAGGTCCCTGGAGTAGTGTAGTTGTCGGTGCGGGGCACAGTGGCAGACCCAGGTCCCTATATCCCTTTACCTGTGACGCCTGTGGTGGAAACAGTGACCCCTCCCAAGGTCACAAGATCCCTACTGTACCCACATATAGGTGCTCCTTTTACCCATAAGGGCTATTGTAATTGTGTACAGTGGGGGATAGTGGATTTTGGGTGGGGTTTGGAGGTCTCAGGGGACAAGATAAGGGAGCAAAGGTGTGATGTGTACCTGGGAGCATTTTTATGAAGTACACAGAAGTACCCTCTAAGGTGCCCCATATTCTGGATATTTTATTTTATTTATTTGTTACATTTGTATCCCACATTTTCCCACCTATTTGCAGGCTGAATGTGGCTTACATAGTACTGTAAAGGCGTACGCCAATTCCGGTATGAACAAGTAGAGTAATGTTGTGGTGGAATAAGGTTCATGTGTAACAGACACCTTAGGGAATCGCAGAGAGAAACAGAATCGTAGGGGGGAAGAGTTCTTATATGTCCATTACGAGCTTTGATTTTGTTGTGTTGCAAGGTACAGGCTTAATATGTACCTTAATCTGAGAGACCAGTCCACTAAAAATGCTGGCTCCTCCATCCCAATGGAATGAATCTCTACATTTTGCACCTATTCGGGTTTTTTATTTTTTTTTTTTTTGGGGGGGGGGGGGGGGGGGTTGAAAATGGATCAAAAAATAAAATGTCCAAATCACAAAACCTTGTTCAAAACAGTATTTCCAAACAAAAAATAATAATGATAACATTTTTTCCAATACTGAACTGCTTAATGATTATTTTAGCTCAGTGTTCACGAATGAAAGACCGGGGGTAGGGCTGCAGAAAACAAAGGCTAAAGGGGATGGATGTATGGTAGACCAAGACCCGTTTATGGAGGACTGTGTTTATGAGGAGCTTGCGAAACTAAAAGTAGACAGAGCAATGGAGCCTGATGGGATACACCCGAGGGTGCTTAAGGAACTCAGAGAAGTTCTGTCGGCTCTGCTGACGTACCTCTTCAATGCTTCCTTAGAAACTGGAGTGGTCCCAGTGGACTGGAGAAGGGCGGATGTGGTTCCTTTGCACAAGAGTGGAAGTAAGGAAGTGGTTGGGAATTACAGACCTGCCAGTCTGGCCTTGGTGGTGAGTAAGCTAATGGAAACACTTCTAAAAAGGAGGATTGTGATGTTTCTTGAACTACATGGAATGCAGGACCCGAGGCATGGCTTCACTAGTGGCAGGTCGTGTCAGACGAATCTGTCTTCTTCGACTGGATGACCAAACAGTTGGATGTGGGAGGGGCGCTTGGATTTCAGCAAGGCCTTTGACACGGTTCCGCACAGGCGACTGATAAATAAATTGAGTGCCCTTGGTGCAGGACCTAGAGTAACTGATTGGGTAAAATATTGGTTGAATGGTAGGAGACAGAGGGTGGTTGTAAATGGAGCTTGCTCTGAGGAAAAGGAGGTCGTCAGTGGAGTACCGCAGGGATCGGTCCTAGGGCTGGCTCTTTTTAACGTCTTTGTGAGCAATAGTGCAGAAGGGCTGTCTGGTAAGGTTTGCCTCTTTGCGGATGATACTAAACTCTGCAACAGGGTGGACACCCTGGAGGGTGTGAATGACATGAGGAAGGACCTAGCGAAGCTAGAGGAATGGACCGATATTTGGCAACTAAGGTTTAATCCCAAAAAATGCAGGGTCATGCCCTTGAGTCACAAAAAATCCGAGGGAACGATACAGTATAGGGGGTGTAGTGCTTCAGTGTGCGAAGGAAGAGCGGGACTTGCGGGTGATTATGTCTGACGACCTTAAAGTTTTCAAACAGGTAGAAAAAGCAACGGCCAAAGCCAGAAGGATGCTTGGGTGCATAAAGAGAGGCATGACCAGCAGGAAAAAGGAGGTGATAGTGCCGTTGTATAATTCTCTGGTGAGGCCTCATTTGGAGTACTGCGTGCAGTTCTGGAGACCGCACCTATGGAAAGATATAAACAGGATGGAGTCGGTCCAGAGGGCGGCTACGAAATTAATAAGCGGTCTTGAATGCAAAAATGATAGGGACAGCCTTATGAACCTCAACATGTACAGTATACACTGGAAGAGAGGAGGGAGAGAGGAGACATGATAGAAACGTTTAAATATCTCGAGAGCATTTATGTACAGGAAGAGAGCCTTTTTCAAATGAAGGAGAGCTGTGTAATGAGGGGGCATACGACAAAGTTAAGAGGGAATAGGCTTAGGAGTAACCTAAGGAAGTATTATTTCACAGAAAGGGTGGTGGAAGCGTGGAATAGCCTCCCGGTGGAGGTGGTGGAGTCGAGGACTGTTCCAGAATTTAAAACGGCATGGAATAAGCATGTGGGATCACTTAGGAAAAGGAAGAGTTAGGGGTTACAGAGGATGGGCAGACTGGATGGGTCATATGGCCTTTATCTGCCGTCATGTTTCTATATCAAAAATGACCCTTTTTGTGTTGTGTTTCGATATTTAAGTGTGTACATATTAAGCCTATCATGTGGATTAACATTAGTACATGGCCATTAATACAAAAAATGGAAAATCAGTATTTGTACTACGGTGGTAAAAATGGACTTAGCATATGGGAAAGCTCCACAAGATGCTAAGGCCAGTTTTTTTTCCACAACTTAGTAAAAGGATTAAATTGACACTTTGGAAATATGAGCCTGAAGGTTTAGCCACATCATGATTCATAGCTGCAGTTCATATAGCTGATATCTTCCCATTTCACTTATATATTATTACTGTTATTATATGTGAATGTCCTAGTTTTTTCAGTGCATTGTATAAAATGCATGCATAAATGCTGATCCAACCGCAGCTCCACGCATTCTCTGCCCCTAGGAACATGGTGCTATGTTTTGTGAGCACGATTACTGTGTGATAAATGATAATGCACTCATTATATTCCTATGGGTGTCATCATTTAGCACATGTTAATTGTTACTATGTGCTAAATCTGTTAGTACACCTTAATAAAAGGTCCCCAAAATAACCCTTCAAAAAGAATAGAAGCGGTGCAAAGAAAAGCTATGAGAATGGTATGGGATTTGTGTTACAAGACGTATGAGGAGAGGCTTGCTGACCTGAACATGTATACTCTGGAGGAAAGGAAAAACAGGGGTGATATGATACAGACGTTCAAATATTTGAAAGGTATTAATCCGCAAATGAACCTTTTCTGGAGATGCGAAGGTGGTAGAACGAGAGGACATGAAATGAGATTGAAGGGGGGCAGACTCAAGAAAAATGTCAGGAAGTATTTCTTCACGGAGAGAGTAGCGGATGCTTGGAATGCCCTCCCGCGGGAGGTGGTGGAAATGAAAACGGTAATGGAATTCAAACATGCGTGGGATAAACATAAAGGAATCCAGTTCAGAAGGAATGGATCCTAAGGAGCTTAGCCGAGATTGGGTGGCAGAGCCGGTGGTGGGAGGCGGGACTGGTGGTTGGGAGGTGGGGATGGTGCTAGGCAGATTTATACGGTCTGTGCCAGAACCGGTGGTGGGAGGCGGGGATGGTGGTTGGGAGGCGGGGATAGTGCTGGGCAGACTTATACGGTCTGTACCCTGAAAAGGACAGGTACAAATCAAGGTAAGGTATACACAAAAAGTAGCACATATGAGTTTATCTTGTTGGGCAGACTGGATGGACCGTGCTGGTCTTTTTCTGCCGTTATCTACTATGTATGTTACTATAACCCTTCAAAATTCAGACATCCAGGTTGGGACATAGAGAATACCTACAGTATTTTAAAAAGGTTTGGTCAAAAATAGAGCTTCTTGTAAAATTGGTGGACTGTATGCTGATGGTTCCCTGTGTTCATCAAGAGCAGCAATTTCAAAAAGCTTCATGTGGGGAAAACCAACTTTACTCCTGGGGGTCATCTGCAGATCTGAGAAGTGCAGCTGTAATGGCTCAGTGGTGCAGTACAACTTCACGTCCCCCACTCCCTGCCATAGTCAAGAAGAGGAGGTGCATGGCTTCACATTCGGCTGCTTCTTCCTCCTCTTCTGAAACCTTGGTCTTGACTATTTCTTTAAGCTGCACAGCTGTATGGAGGTCTGCAAGGCTCAAAGGAACAGTCAGGTCCAGGATGGCAAAGGAGCAGGACATGGCCCGTTGTACAGCTCCTTCTCTTGTTGTGCCATCTGGGAGGGTGAGTGTGATGGAAGGAAGGTGAATAGGGTGGTATATGACATGGAAGGCTGGAGAAAGGTGAATGAGGTAGGTGTGTGGCATGGAAGGGGACTGGAAAAAAGTAGATGAAGTAGGTGTGTGCCATTAGTGAGGTTAGCTGGAGAAAAGTGGAGAGGGAAGTGTGTGTGCCATGGGAGATGGGAGGGGGGAAGACTGGATAAAGTTGGATGGGTGTGTGTGTGTGCCATGGAGGGGAAGGTAGAGGAAGGTGAATAGAGTGTGTGTGCCATGGGGCAGAGAAAAGTAAGGTAGGGTTTTCCTAGGGGAGGGGGGAAGAGACCTTGGGAGCAGACAGACCAGGGGTCTTACTGGGAGTTAGGGAGAAACATCAGGGAAGGCAGAGAATGCTGAGGGTAGGGAAGGGCAGTGAAGACTGAGTGGTGAGGAGAGAGAACTGTAGAAGGCAGAAGATTCTAGATGGTAGAGAACAGTAAACAGAAAGAGGAGAAAATGGGAGATATTCACCCTGGAGAAGGTGCAGAGAAATCTGGAGGCTGAACTTACCAGGGGAGGGGAGGGGAGGGAAGGGGAAGAGAAGGAAAGCAAGCTTAGAGAGAAATGGAGAGGGTGGATCCTAGGAAGGGAAACTGCTGTAGTGGTGGTAAGAGGAGAGGGATAGTATTTTGTGCCTGGAATCAGCCCTTTTAATTTAATCATACAATTGTATTCTTCTTAATCACCACAATGGCTCAAGGCAGCGTGACAAGTAGATTAGAGAAAAATTGCCAAATATAGACAACAAATGTATATCACTGTTATTCATCTAAATCTATAAATAATATCATATAGGTTAAAAAGAAATACAAGATAGTTTAACTACATAACTGACAACCATCTGCAATTTCAAAAAGTTGCTCCCACACATGTGTAGGGTGTTACACTTTTACTCCCAGGGCCATTCTGCACATGAAAATAAAGTGTGCAAAATCTTTTAGAATTTTCAAATATTGTGCAAGAATTTTCAATTTTTTTCCAGAGAATTTTCTTTTTCTTTGTACAGAATCACTCCCTCCCCCCCCCCCCCAGAAATAAAATGTGTGACACCCTCTACATATGTACAGAAGCAACTCTTTGAAACTGTTGTTTCCACATTACCCCATGCTGCAGCACCAGTTTCACTCGCTCCCAATCAATCCCCAGCATCAGTCACCCTTACCATTCCTGCTAGCCTCTGTGGTTCCCCCTCCCTCCACAAGGCAATTCATCTCACCCAACATCAAATCTACCCAGGTGCCTGCAATGCATCTGATTCCCCCCCCCCCCCCCCCAGGTTCCTTGCCTGAAAAAAAAAGACTCCTGCCTGACCCCTCCAGCAATAATAAACCTAACCTGAGACCCCCAAGCAGATATCCCTACCATTAATCACCAGCCCTAGCCCTACTAGTCTCTGATGTCTAACGGGACCAATTGCAATCCACACTCACTTCTGCTTTTTTGGCCTCAGGTTCAAAAATGGCTGGCATGACCCCTGGGGTATTATTGCTAGAGAACAGGCTACCAAATTAGACCATAGCAAAAGACTCTGAAGCCTGTGTTCTTTTTTTACTTAGATGTATTTGTGAGTGAAATGCCCCCAAGGAAGTGATTTCTGAATTATATTGGGGCATAGGTACTTCTCTGGTTGCCACAACTGTGTACCTGAAGGCAAGCCACTAGTGGCACACAGGTTTTTGTTATTGTTGTTGATGAAAATTTTTTATTTTGGTCAGTTTTGAAGTTCTTTGAAATTCTGAAATGGCAACACAGTAGGAAAATTGGCAAGAATATTTAGAGAACAATTTAACTTTGATAGTAAGAACTCGCTATTGGCCAGCAGATTTTTTTTCTCTCCCTTTCGTGCTCTTAATCTTATGCTTCTTGGTTTCCAATTAGACTCCTCCATTCTCATAATCATTCACCTCCAAATCCTGGCCTCATTTTTCCTCATGTAGTAGTATCAGAAACAGTCATCCACACTACAGTATTAGAGTCATACCATTTTCAAATATCTCATATTTATTATACTTATTCAATTTCAGCTCCTTCTTCTACCAGGCCCTTGATATAAGCATGTACTCTACATTACAACTGGTACGCACTGACCAGTGTGCGTATACAAGATTAAGAATCATAAAATGTTAAATATAACAGTACCAATTTAATTGCTGAGTGATATAAGCCAAAATACATCAACATTCCATTTATAGTTCTTGTCAAATAAGGTGTTTTACAACTTTGTCAGTTAAATCAATTAGCTGATTTCCCATTCTATGTAAGTAAGCACGTACCTGCTTTGTAAATGATTGACTTGCACTTGTAGACTGTCTTTTGCTTCTGTTTCTTTCTCCAGGGATTGTTGTAGCTTTCGAATCTGATTCAATGAGTCATCAAGCTAGAAGTGAACAGAAGTGATGCCATTCTTATGAAAATCAAAACATTTTCTTAATAGACACAATGAAATATAAAGCCGCATTAACCACATTGCAAAATCCTACTTCTAGGATTTTATTTTAGTGGAGGAACAAATCAGTTTCTATATATTAGATGCAAGGAGAGAAGATGGGAGGTAACGTCCAGAAGCATTGCAACCCAGAAATGCGCTCTGCGTGGCACTCCTCCATGCTCTCCTAGCATGCTTTGTCCTTACCCACTTGCATTGCGCTGTCAAGGGAAACCAATGGGCAGGGCATAATTTTGGAACCCCAGCTTCCCCTGTGACCTATGTGACCAAATGTAGGGTTTCTTTTACAAAGCAAATGTAATTGAATGGGCTTCCTCTCATTTACCTTGCAGGAATCACTAGCACAGCTTTGTAAGAGAAACCCATAGTTTGTTATAGCCATGGCAATGTCCTATTGTGAATTAGTAACCAATTTTAAAAAATAGGAAATAGAGAGTAAGAAGCCTATTTACTAAAGTGTGCTAAGCACTTACCCTGATGGCATGACAGTGCATAAATGGAGTGACAAATAGGTAGGTTATGGGTGGAGAATCAGTTTGAACTGCACATTGCAGTTAGTGCATGGTCTAAATTGTTTTTATTCCCCCTAATTTAAAATGCAATTGTTAGAGCAGTCAAAAATATGGTATTAGATAGCTTACTGGACACTTAGAGGGCAGGGAAGTGAATGAATGATACTAGCACCTGGGGGATAGGGGAAACCCTAGAGAGCTAAAGAGATAGGTAAGATTCTGGACACCTTAGAGGTTAGGGGTGATGCTGGATAAAGGGAGTAGGAAATGAAAGGGAAAATTGTGGACACCTGGGAAGGGGGTGATAAGGAAGATGTTGCACACCCAGCATAATAGGGCAGGGAAAGGGTGATGTTGGACACCTGTGAGATAGGGAAGGAAAGATGTTGGGCTACAGGGGGGCTGGGGAAGAAAAGACCATGGACTGAGGGAAGGGAAGAAAGGAGGAGATGCTGGACACAAAGCGTGGTGGCAGATGGAGACAGAGGGAGGAGTTAGAGGCTAAAGGTAAAGAGATGGGGAATGGAAGGACTAGGGCAGAGGAGATGGAATGCTGCAGATACAGTTAAAGCAATAGAGAGAGTGAAAAGTGAACAGTGAGAAGTTGAGATAAAATATGAGTGGATGGAGAAGCAGACAAATAAAAGGAAACAAGCTGAAAGTGAATTGTCGGGGATAGATGCATGGAAGGAAGTAAAGACAGGAGGATAGAAAGCAAGTGGCAAAACCTTGGAAACAGAGTTAAGAGAATACAGGCAGGAAAGCAGTAACTAGAGACTGGAAGTGAGATGACTAGAAAAATAAAATGCCAGAAAACAAACGTAGAAATATAGTTTTATTTTTTTTTGTTTAATAATTTGAATGTGTCTATTTTTGTAATTTACATCTCCTGTCTTTATATGTTGTACAGTACAGGGGGCAAATGCACTACAGTTTCTATTTCTCTGTTGTATCACTGCACGCAGAATATACTTTCTTGGTTTTTCTGTTTAATTTTTGTATAAATATTTTTACTTTTAGTTTGTGGTAATTCATTCAGTACGTAGGGGGGCCCTTTTACCAAAGCTTAGCATGCACTAACAGACATTAGTATGTGCTAAATGCTGTACATCCTAATTTATACCTATGGGCCACGCAGCACTTAGAGCACCCTAATGTCCGTTAGCATGTACTAAGCAAAGCCCCTTAGTGAGGGTCCACCTGGTTCAGTGTGTGTGACCAAGGCCAGGTATTCTGTTAGCACAGAGTTTCTTTGTAGCAATCTATAGTAAACTGGCTTATTTAGTTTTTCAAGTAGGTGAACTGATTTTCTAGAGCTCATTGCAATATTTATAGTGCTACACTTTTCTGGATTAGTTTTTTGTGTGTGTTCTGGTCTGGAGTGCATTATATTACTTTATAATATGCCTGGTATTGGAAAGGTTTTATGTTGCTACTGAGATAAAGCCAAAAATAGGCATATTTTCCTATGGCAAGTTCTCTGAGGAAATGTCCTTGTTTTGTTCTAAACACATTAAGTGAGGAGGATTTCTGTGGAAGCAGAGCATATGCTTACAATTAAGGTTATGATGGTCCAGTGTGCAGGATCAGGGGTTAGTATTTTTTTAGGTTAGAATCCTGCCCCTCTTATATTCAGCCAGCAGTGGTCAGTGTTTTTTTTTAAACATTGATTGTTGCCGGCTAAAGTATCCCCCATACTGAATGCCAGGCCATGTCCGGGTACCAGCATTGAATATTGGGGGATAATTTTTGGTGAGTTGGGTGCTGGTACTTATGCGGGCCCGGCCGATATACAATTGAGACCGCATAAGAGTTATGCAGCCCTAGCTGAATATTGGGCCGGGCCCGCATAACTTTTATTCATTTATTTATTTAATATTTCAATTACAAATCAAGTAATCTTACTTGAAAATTCAAAGGAATGGAGGAGTGGCCTAGTGGTTAGGGTGGTGGACTTTGCTCCTGGGAAACTGAGGAACTGAGTTTGATTCCCACTTCAGGCACAGGCAGCTCCTTGTGACTCTGGGCAAGTCACTTAACCCTCCATTGCCCCCTGTAAGCCACATTGAGCCTGCCATGAGTGGGAAAGCACGGGGTACAAATGTAACAAAAACAAAATACAAAATAATCATTTCAAATAACATTAGGAAAACAGTTCAAACTTATTAGTCCACAGTATAAAGGCAGGGCCAAACAAGAAATACAAAGTGAAAAGAAAGAAACTGCTAAAACACAGATAAGACTACAGATTATACAGCTGATTCATGCTAACTATGAGGAGCAGTCCCCACCCTTTACAATTCCCTAGCCCCCCAAAATTCTTACACCTATTTTGGATCAAAAACAACATTTAGCAGGAATTTTTCAAAATAAAGGTAGCACCAAGGGACAGGATTCTTGGCTTAAATGCCAAGAGCTCTTTCCTGTGCCTCACATGAGATAGATCAGGAAATATACAAATAGTAGATCCAAACAATTGCTTTTATAAATGGCAGAAGTAAAGGCATAATATATAATTCCTATTTTGTTCCAAAGCAAAGGTTACTAATAGGGTAGTTCTTCCGGTAACAACCTCAAGAGAGCATTCCAGGAACACTGACAAGCTCAATGATCAGGAGAAACCCCAGCCTCTCCCACTGGAGAAGATGATCCACTGGTCCCTCCTAGGACCAGATACTGAACTATCACAATGGGTGGCATATTCTCAGTTGGCACACACAATATCTCCCAAAAGTACTTACAAACCATCTCCAGAGGAGCAATTGCTGGAGACATTGGAAAATTAAAAAAAAAAATTCAGATTAGTTCTCCTCATCTGGTTTTCCAAATGCTCCATTTTACATTGTAATATTTCCCGTTTTTTAATCAACAAAAGTTCCACAGATCTTACTTCTTCCAGCATCCTATCCTGAGAATCTAAACGCTCTTCGTGCTTTTGCACCATAACCTCTTGCAGGGGCGTAGCCAGACTTGCGTGGGAGGGGGGTCCACAGCTCGAGGGGAGGGGCAGATTTTAGCCCCCCCCCCGCACCTCTGCCGACCCCCCTCCTGCCGCGAACCCGCCCCCGCCTACCTTCCGTTTTGCTGGCGGGGGACCCCACTCCCCGCCAGCCGACGTCTTCTCCCGTAAAACGCAGCAGCCGGCACTGGCAGAGAAAAGTCTTCATCCTCACATGCTGACGTCCTGCACGTTGTACGTGCAGGATGTCAGACTCAGAGAACAGAACTGTTCTGAGTCTGGAGGGGGGTCCCCACGGAAATCTACGGGGGCCCAGGCCCCCCGTAGCTACGCCACTGACCTCTTGAATCTTGGCCTGTATATTCTCTGTCTCAGACTTGATGGAGAAAACAATGTTTTGGGGGACTTGTCCAGTGGTATTATGTGGACATATTTGCCATTATAGTAGACATATCTGATCAAGTTTGATATGGCCACCCATATTAGCTCTAGGCCCAGCCAAAATGTCAGGTCTGGCTATGCCACTGGGCAGCACAAATAGTTTTATCTCTGTTCTCTGTTCACACACCCCCATGAACTCCGTTCGCTGGGTAACTGTCTCCTGTCATCCCCCTTCTCCCCCACTGCTAACTCCCAGCTCCGTTCCTTCTATCTCGCTGCTCCCTATGCCTGGAATAGACTCCCTGAGCCAGTACGTCAGGCTCAGTCTCTGGCTGTCTTCAAGTCTAGGCATAAAGCCCACCTCTTTGCTACTGCTTTCGATTCCCAACCATGATTCTCTTACTCAACACCCTCACTTATCACCCCTACCACTGCAATTTCCCCACCACTAGCTGTCTGTTCGTCTGTCCAATTTAGATTGCAAGCTCTGTTGAGCAGGGACTGTCTTTTCATGTTAATTTGTACAGCACTGCGTAAGTCTAGTAGTGCTATAGAAATGTTTAATAGTAGTAGTAGTAGTGTTCTCGAGTCTCCAGTTATCTATCTTTCAGTACTCAGCACAATCGGGCCCAGCTTGTCCCTGAGTTCCTAAATGTCCAGTTCACCAATGTTCCAAGATAAACTTGACCTAGTACCTTAATAGAGCTTCTGCTTCATATCAGCTTTTAGTGTAGGTTTGTGCTTGAATGCTGCTTTTCCCTTCCCAAGGCTTTTTTTTAGGTATCACAGCCCAGCGAGTAGTAATCTTGGAGGAGTTCTTACCTGGGGCCCTCTTCTGCTCTGCCCCAGGTTTTAACCTCCAGCCTGCCTGGCCCCTGCCCCTTTGACTAAACAATTTAGTTCCATCTGCCTTAAGGTGGCTCAGTTGTCACATCAGTGAGGTAGTATCCTTATGGAAGCCTGCCTTTGTATCACTCACTCCCTCACATTGAGGAATTTTTTATTTGTTTATTGTAAACTGCTTTAAGCCTTGCTTGTATTAAGTGGTATATGAAGTCAATAAATTAAATCAAATTAAATGAACCCCTAAGTGGCTTTTTTTGCCAAAGTGTGGGAACTTTTTGCACATATCACATTTAACAGCAAAAGGAATGCACAGCAAGTGCAAATAATACGTGTTAACTGTTGGGAGCATGCCAGAAGCGTAGCCAGGTTGAAGGCGCAGGGGGAGCGGAGTATGGGTGCACTGAATGTTCATCTTTAGGAGGATGTAAATATTCTCACACTAACTGCACAAATGACATTGAGGGGCATTTTTGATATGATGTCTAAGTCTGACTTTGGACGTTTTGCTAAAACATCTAAAATCTGAATAGGAAAGAAGGTCATTTTCAAAAATGTCCACCTTTTTTTTAAAAAATACTGTTTTGAACAAGGTTTTGTGATTCGGACATTTTGTTTTTTTGGTCCATTTTCGAAAAAAAAAAAAAAAAAAAAAGAGCTCGAGGTGAGGGGGCACATTTTAGCCCCCCCCCCCCCCAGCGCCACCGACTCCCCCTCCGGCGCCACTGCCGCCACCAAAAACTTTGACCCCCCCCCCCGCCGATGACCCTCTCAACCCCCCTCCTGCCGCCAATCCTCCGCCGCCGCCGTCACATACCTTTGCTGGCGGGTGACCCCAACCCCCACCAGCTGAGGTCCTCTTCTTCCGGCGCAAGGCTTCATTCTGTTTCTGAGCCTGACGTCCTGCACGTACGAATGAAGCCTTGCGCCAGAAGAAGAGGACCTCGGCTGGCAGGGGTTGGGGTCCCCCGCCAGCAAAGGTAGGCGGCAGGAGGGGGGGTCGAGAGGGTCATCGGCAGGGGGAGTCCAGGTCCAAATCTATGGGGTCCCAGGCCCCCGTGGCCCCACGTAGCTATGCCACTGGCACACACTATACACTAGAGAAGCCCACAGGAATATATGGGTGTCTCTAGTATTTAGCAAACCCTTATTTTTAGTGTCCACTAAAACAGCACTCCTTTTTAAAAGGCTCACTTGGTACGTAACTCTGCCATTTTAGAATATTTAGTTAGCGACCAATTTTAGGGTGCCTAACTTTTAGCGACCTATATAGAATCTTCCCCTAAAGGGATGATTCTATAAGGAGGTCAGGAAGATTTAGGTGCCAAGATTGGGCATACATAATCTGTATACTGGCATTTGTGTGTGTAATGTGTACACATTCGCATGGAAATGCCAATAATCTGGTTATGTACTGTTCTGTATTATGATGCCTAAATATAATGGTAAGTAATTTGCAGGTGGTGGTTTACATGGGTGGGAGACACATTTACACACAGATTACAGAATCCTTTAATCTGCACATTGAGGCAATTATATATCTGGGTGCCTTCGTTCAGGTGCCTGGATGCACAGGGCCATACCTAGGGTCTCTGGCGCCTATCAGTTGGCGGCGGCGGCGGCGCCCCCCCCCCCCCCCATGAAAATGATCACTCACCACTTGCCACACTGACAGGAATTGTCAGCAATATTCTTAGAAAGAAATTGCTATACATTGCAAAATAAGATAGCAGATGTAAATTCTCAAAGTGGACATATTCCAAACACTAAAATGAAAATAAAATGATTTTTTTTCTACCTTTGTTGTCTGGTGACTTTCTTTTTCTGATCATGCTGGCCCAGTATCTGATTCTGCTGCTATCTGTCCTCTTAACTCCGTTTCCAGGGCTTCCTTTCCTTTCCTCCTTTCTTCTTCATTTCTGGTCCTCAGCTTCTGCCTATTTTCTTCATCCACGTGCAGTTTTTCTCCGCTCTTCCTTTTCCCTCATTTCATCTCCTTCATCTCTCTTCCTTCCCCTCTATGTCCAGCAATTTCTCCTCTCTCCCTGAGCCCTGCCCTCCCAATCCATGCCCATCCATGCTCCTCTGTCCCCTGCCCCCTCCATTCATCCCTTTCCAACAATTCCCCTCTCTCCCTGAGCCCTGCCCTCCCAATCCATGCCCATCCATGCTCCTCTGTCACCTGCCCCCTCCATTCATCCCTATCCAGCAATTCCCCTCTCTCCCTGAGCCCTGCCCTGCAATCCATATCCATCCATGCCCATCTGTCCCCTCCATTCATTCCTATCCAGCAATTCCCCTCTCTCCCTGAGCCCTGCCCTCCCAATCCATGCCCATCCATGCTCCTCTGTCACCTGCCCCCTCCATTCATCCCTTTCCAGCAATTCCCCTCTCTCCCTGAGCCCTACCCTCCCAATCCATGCCCATCCATGCTCCTCTGTCCCCTGCCCCCTCCATTCATCCCTTTCCAACAATTCCCCTCTCTCCCTGAGCCCTGCCCTCCCAATCCATGCCCATCCATGCTCCTCTGTCCCCTGCCCCCTCCATTCATCCCTTTCCAGCAATTCCCCTCTCTCCCTGAGCCCTGCCCCTCCATTCATCCCTTTCCAGCAATTCCCCTCTCTCCCTGAGCCCTGCCATCTCAATCCATGCCCATCCATGCTCCTCTGTCCCCTGCCCCCTCCATTCATCCTTTTCCAGCAATTCCCCTCTGTCCCTTCCATGACCCCCCCCCCTCGCACCCATGCTCCTCTTTCTCCCATGTCCCAGCCTGGCCCGCCCTCTTCTCCCCCCCCCCACTTCGCATCCATGCTAAGTAGTAGTAGTCGTTTCTCCCCTGCCCTCCCGCTCCCATTGTTCAACTGCGGCTGCCCACCCTCTTCTCTCCCCCCCCCCCAACATCCCTTTTCTTTTTTTTTCTTTTTAAATTTACCTCCGTGGCGGTTCCGGCAGCGCAGCGTCAGGGAAGGAGGCGGCGCTCCCGACGTCTAGCCTTCCCTTCGCTGTGTTCCGCCTTCTTCTGACGTCATCCTTGACGTCAGAAGAAGGAGGAACACAGCGAAGGGAAGGCTAGACGTCGGGAGCGCCGCCTCCTTCCCTGACGCTGCGCTGCCGGAACCGCCGCCACGGAGGTAAATTTAAAAAGAAAAAAAAGAAAAGGGAGGGCGAGCGAGGTGAGCATGGTGCGGCGGCGCCCCCCCCCCCCCCCCCCCGAGGGAAGCGCCCCCCTGCCATGCTTACCTTGCTTACCGGGTCAGCACGGCCCTGTGGATGCAGCATGGAGAGTGCTTATTTTGTAATGGCATCTGTGCATAAGGATTCCTTTATACAATACTACCATAAGTCAGCAGAAATCACATTTCATTTACATGTACCCCACTTACACCAGGTCTGTAACAGGCACAAATGTTGTACCTAAGTGCTGCACTTATGTGCATAATTTACAGTATTCTGTAAGTTATCCCTCAGATTCTATATATCACGCCTAGCATTCCGTGCTGAAATCCAAGCATACTCTATAACACGTGTAACCTAATTGGCTTAACAAGCCAATCAGCATTGATAACAGCACCTAACAATCAATAATGAGCACTAATTGGCAATAATTTGAATTTACGTGCATAACTCGCTAAACGTATTCAGGGCCGTGCCAACACGGTAAGCAGGGTAAGCACGGCAGGGGGCCGCCATCCTCTGGGGTGCGCCGCCGCACTATGCTTACCTCGCCCTCCCGCTACCATTGCCCAACTGCCTGCCCTCTTCTCTCCCGCAAGATCCCTTTCCTTTTTTTTCTCCTTTTAAATTTACCTCCGTCCGGCAGCGCAGCGTCAGTGAAGGAGGCGGCGCGCCCGACGTGTCTAGCCTTCCCTTCGCTCAGTGTCCCTCCTTCTTCTGACATCATTTCCTGCTGGGCGGAGGTAAATTTAAAAGAAAAAAAAGGAAAGGGATGTTTAGGGGGGGAGAAGAGGGCGGGCAGTTGGGACATGGGAGCGGGAGGGCATGGGAGAGAGGAGCATGGATGCGCGGGCAGGGTTCATGGAAGGGAGAGAGGGGAATTGCTGGATAGGGATGAATGGAGGGGGCAGGGGACAGATGGGCATGGATGGATGGGAGGGTAGGGCTCAGGGAGAGAGGGGAATTGCTGGATGGGGTGAATGGAGGAGGCAGGGGACAGATGGGTATGGATGGATATGGATTGCAGGGCAGGGCTCAGGGAGAGAGGGGAATTGCTGGATAGGGATGAATGGAGGGGGCAGGGGACAGATGGGCATGGATGGATATGGATTGCAGGGCAGGGCTCAGGGAGAGAGGGGAATTGCTGGATAAGGATGAATGGAGGGGGCAGGGGACAGATGGGCATGGATGGATATGGATTGCAGGGCAGGGCTCAAGGAGAGAGGGGAACTGCTGGATAGGGATGAATGGAGGGGGCAGGGGACAGATGGGCATGGATGGGCATGGATTGGGAGGGCAGGGCTCAAGGAGAGAGGGGAACTGCTGGATAGGGATGAATGGAGGGGGTAGGGGACAGAGGAACATGGATGGGAGGGCAGGGCTCAGGGAGAGAGGAGAAATTGCTAGACATAGAGGGGAGGGAAGAGAGATGAAGGAGATGAAATGAGGGAAAAGGAAGAGAGGAGAAAAACTGCACATGGATGAAGAAAATAGGCAGAAGCTGAGGACCAGAAATGAAGAAGAAAGGAGGAAACAAAATAAATAAATAGAAAGGAAGCCCTGGAAACGGAGTTAAGAGGACAGATAGCAGCAGCATCAGATACTGGGCCAGCATGATCAGAAAAAGAAAGTCTCCAGACAACAAAGATAGAAAAAAATCATTTTATTTTCATTTTAGTGTTTGGAATATGTCCACTTTGAGAATTTACATCTGCTATCTTATTTTGCAATGTATAGCAATTTGTTTCTAAGAATATTGCTGACAATTCCTGTCAGTGTGGCAAATGGTGAGCGATCATTTTCACGGGGGGGGGGGGGGGGGGCAACTGATAGTCTGCAGGGGGGCACCAGAGATCCTAGGCACGGCCCTGAGTGTATTCTGTAATGCACAGCACCTAAGTTCTAATGCATGCAGCCAAAAAGGGGTGTGGTTATGGGCAGGAGAATGGATGTTTCGTGGGTATTCCAAAGTTTGCAAGTACTGTTATAGAATATGCCTCTCTGCACCTAAATCTATGAGCCAGTATTTACACCACGTTTCCCTTGGTGCAAATGGATGTGTGTAGGTCTAGTTGCTGGGATATCAGCTAATCATATCCTATATACTGTGCCTAAATCTAGGCACCGCTTATAGAATACATTTAGGCAGAAGTTTATTCTGTGTAGATTTTTCAGGCACCATATATAGAATCTAGCCCTATGTGCACTAATGGAAGACAAACCCATTCCCCATCCATGATCCACCTACATGTACACCTCTTTTGTGTTTATGCATTAAGGCAGTAGTGCGCGAATCATAAAGAATACTGCTGTGTACACTGTCTACCTGTAAGCACCCTGTTACAGAATGAGGCAATGTTCTTTAGTAATTTAGATATAATTATTTACACCAGCTCTAAGGGGCTCTTTTACTAAGGCACATGAAAAATGGCCTGCGTTGGTGTAGGCGCGTGTATTAGACGGACGCAGGTCCATTGTTTCTGTGCGCCTGCAAAAAAGGCCTTTTTTTAGGCCAAAAATGGACGTGCAGCCAATAAAAATGGGCCTGAGACCTTACCGCTACCCATTGACTTAGCAGTAATGTGTCACGCATTAACCGGGCAGTAATTGTCAGTGTGTGTGCACTGCCGATTATTTCCTGGTTAGCGCCACGCTGTAGAAAATAGAAATTATTTTCTGCCGCACATTTTGGAAGCGCGGGGGCACACGGAACCAGGAGGCAGTTCTAATTTGACAGGCAGTTTACCCACGTAGGCACCTGGGCACCTTAGTAAAAGGGACCCTGAGACTGGTGTAAATGGTTAGGTCTAGAGTATCAGCTTGTTCTTGCCATGTTACACTGGTATTCTATAAAGAAAAGTGTATGTTTATTTTTCATTATGGAATAAGCTCGAAGTAGGCACTTTATAAATGCTTAAGGGCCCCATTTACAATGCGCTGTGTAAATGTCCATAGGAATATTATGGGTGTCTACACAGTTAGCATGCACTAAAAATGCTAGTGCACCTTTGTTAAAGACTCCTTAAATGTAGGTGCCCTTTTATGGAACTACACTTTTAGAGCTATTTGGTAAAAGGGTCATTTTGCATTTATGATGATATTTGTGGTATTTTCCATAAATTTGATACTTTGATATTCTCTAAATGCAGTGCATATTTTCTAGCGAAAAAGGTGCCGGTACTCAAATGGCAGGCCACCCTTCAGGGGTGGGAGTGATCACTGAGGGACTCACCCCACAATAGCCAGGCCCCCTGCAACCAGTAACTGAACCTATGATAAGGCAGAATTGTTGTGTAGAGCCTGAGCTCTTTCATTTAAACTTGGAGACCATGGGTCAATTTTAGCAGACAATGGAAAAGGTGCCGGTACTCAGTACCCCCTCAAAAAAAGCCCTGTCTAAATGTAAAATTTGTATCCAAAGAAAAACTCATTGTCTATTCTAACATTTTTAGAGAAAAAAACAAAACTCACAAGAACTTTCCTTTCTATCAGATTCTGAAAAACATTGAAACAAATCTCAGCCAGTTGTCTCAATTACAGTAAAGTAATAACTAGTATAAACCTCAGTGCATTATTTGAATTCATAATTCAACATGTAGATAAGATTTGCTATTCATGACTCTGAGTCACTGAATAGAGCTAGTTGCTGATCTGCTAATGCTCTTTTAATGGAAAAAAAGCTAGATTTAATAGTTTTATTTTTTGCAACATATGGTAGATCATGTCAACAAATTTAATATGAAAATGAGATGAAAGAACAACTTTTTTGCATGTTTTTTTATAAGTATCTACATAATTGTTCTTCTTTGCTGATGTATAATTTGCTTTCAATTAGTTCTCAAGCAAGTTCAAACCCCTACAGAAATGAATGTTTGCCCTTTAAATCATTCAGTATGCGCACAGCTCTCAGGCATTTCATAACAAAATAATCATTTAATTAAAAGTAAAACTGTTAAGCTTTCTCTGTGCAGCTAAATATTTTGAATATATTACACAGCTGATGAATGGAAGTTTGGCTTCATTACAAAGTATCTCAGCATTTTCAACCACATAAAAACCAGAGGAAAGTAAAGAAAATGTCATACTGAAAAAAACACCTTGATGGAGAAATAAGGGGTCTTTTACTAAGCTGCGGGAAAAAAGGGGCCTGCGGTAGTGACAGGAGCCATGTTTCCCATGTGTCAGGGTCCTTTTTACCACAGCAGGTAAAAAGCCCCCCCCCCCAAAAAAAAAAAGAAAACTAGTCATGCGGTAAAATAATCCTTACTGCATGGCCATGTGGCAGGGAGCACTTACCGCCACCCACTCTGCGGGTCTGCCCGACGTGCTCTGCTGGAGCTCCTGGCACTGCTGCTCAACTGCTGTCTTCCGGATGCCATGCTGTTGTCTCCTTCCCCCACCCAGTTCGTCATCTTAACTGTTGGACAGTTTGCTGCCTTCATGATCTTCTGGCAGCCGGCTGGATTAATTTCCTGGCTCTTCTTCTTCGGCCAAATTGATGGAATTGCAGTGGTGGTGGTCCCTGGCTGGAGTGCCCCGACGGTTGAGGCTGCGAAGGATGACCATTGGTCCGCCATCTTGTTCCCTGTTCTGATGACTTTGTCGCCGTGGATGCCTATCTCCAGCTTCATTTCTAACACCTGGGCCCTGCAGCAGTTCGGAATGGGGATCCTTTTGCTGGACTTTCGTCGGTCATCTCTGTCTCCCTTTCTTCTTCCTCTTTCTTTTCCCTTCCTTCCCTGTTTTCCCACTCTAATTTACTAAAATGTAACTGCAATGTATTTGTTTTTATTTATTTTTAATAAGTTCATTGTAAGCTGCTTTGGGGCCGCAACACTGTGGCAAAAGGCGGGGTATAAATGTACTGAAATAAATAAATAAATAATGCAGGTAAAATCGGGATCTTCCTTTAGAGATTTGCATTCCATCATTTTATATATTTAGGAAAATATTGAAAACTTATTTTCCAAGTATTTTAATCCACAAATGTAATCATTTTTACAATTTATTTTATATTTTTGTAATTCATAATGAATTATATAAACTGCTTTGGCTCCTTTTGGAACAAATGGTATATAAGTGGAGAAATAGAGTAGAATAGAATGAAAGCTTTGGTTCTCAAAAGTAGTAGTTGAAAAGGCAAGATAAAAGAGGTTAGCCTTCATAAACTACAAGAGATCACATAAGAAGAAAGACAGGCCACAATATCTGGAAAAGCAAGAGAAGCTGTTAAAGTAGTCAGGAAAGCAAAGATAGAAATGGAATAAAATATAGCCAATGCAGTAATATAGGGGGGCAAGATTTTTTGTTTTAGATATGTTAGTGATAGGAGGAAGTGCAAAAGTGAGGCTCAAAGATGAAAAGGGGGAATATATAGAAGCTGATAAGGATAAAGCAAAACTGCTTAACAAATATTTCATTTCTGTGTTCACAGATGAAGGGCTAGGAGTAGGCCCTCAGAAGACAAACACAAATAGGAATGGAAGTGTGATAGACCCGGAACAATTTTCGGAAGACTCTTTATAATTAGCTAGCTAAACTAAAGGTAGACCATGTGATGGGGCCAAATGGCATACATCAGTGATACTGAAGGAATTTAGCAAAACTCTGGTGGCTCTGCTGGCTGATATTTTTAAATGTTTCTCTAAAGTTGAGAGTGGTCCCAGAACACTAGAGAAGGGTGGCTGTGTTCTTGCTCCACAACAGTGGGATTAAGGAGGAGGAGGTTGGGGACTACAGGCACAGTGTGACTTCCGTGGTAAGTAAATTAATGGAAATGCTTCCAAAAACAGAGAATAGTGAGGTTTCCAATGCATTGCAGGGTCTGAAGCAGCAAAGTTTCACAAGAGGAAGGTCTTGTCAGACAAACCTGATTAATTTCATTAACTGGGTGATCAGAGAATTAGCTCAAGGGAGAGTGATAGATGTGGTACACTAAGATTTTAGCAAAGACTTTGACATGATTCACATAGTTGGCATAAACTGAGTGCCCTCAGCATGAATCTTAAAATGACTGACAGGGTTGGGAACTGGTTGACTGGAAGGTAACATAGAGTAGTGGTCAAAGCTCATTCTAAGGAAAGGGATGTTACCAGTGGTGTTCTGCAAGGTTCAGTTCTTGACTGGCTTCTTTTTAACATTTTTGTAAGTGATATTGTCAAAGGGTTGTTTTATAAGGTTTGTCTCTTTGCAGATAATATCAAAATCTGCAATAGGGTAGACACCCCTGAAGGTGTAGATAGCATGAGGAGGAACCTAGAAAATCTTGAAGAATGGTCCAGAATTTGGTAGTTAAGACTCAATAGTAAAAAAAAGTCAGGGTCATGCATTTGGGCTGCAAAAACCCAAATGAGCAGTACAATTTAGTGGTAAAGTAGTTCTGTGTATGAAAGAGGAGCAAGACTTGAGGGGTGATCATATATGATAATCTTAAGGTGGTAAAACAGGTAGAAAAGATGAAGCTAGAAGGATGCTTAGGTGCATAAGGAGAGGAATGGTCACCAGGAAAAAGGAGGTGATAATACCTCTTTATAAGTCTCTGGTGAGATCTCATTTGGAGTACTGTGTACAGTTCTGGAGAGTGCACCTTCAAAATGATATAAACAGGATGGAATCAGTCGCGAAGGCAGCTACTAAAATGATCAGTGGTGTTCATCATGACATATGGGGACAGACTTAAAGATCTCAATATGTATACTTTGGAAGAAAGGTAGGAGAAGGGAGATATGATAGAGACATTTAAATAGCTCTGTAGCATAAATGAACAGGAGGCGAGTCTCTTGCCTCTTTCAATTGAAATAAAAAATGAGGGGACATAGGATGAAGGTGAAAGGGGACAAACTCGGAAGTAACCTGAGAAAGACTTCTTCATGGAAAGGGAGGAATTTATGGAATGGCCACCCAGTTGACTTAATGGAGATGAAGACTGTAGATGAATTCAAGCATGCTTGGGACAAGTATATAGGATATGTAAGGGAAAGAAAGGGATTGTAGATATCATGGACAGGCAGACTGGATAGGCCATATGGTCTTTATTGCCTTCATTTTTCTTTGTTTCTATGTTTCTATTAATAACGTTTACATCAAGAATAACTTGAACATAATACATAAATCTGTTATTATACAAAAATAAAAAAAATATAGAAATATAGCTAATTCCTGTATTTTAATACAGTTTACAAACAAGAGATTAAAAAAACCTAGTCATGAGGGATTATAGGCAATATATAAAAATAACTAACAAAACAATGAACTAGTCCTTATTCAAAGAAAAAATATATCTGTTCATTCCATATTATACACTGATTTCTTCCCTCCCCCTGCCTCCTGCCATCTACCCACATGCCTGTCATCTAAGAAGAAACAAAGATGTGAAGACTCCATGATAATATATCATAGCACAGCCCAGCATTTGTTCTTATATTCTACATATACCAAAAACTAATTCAATGCAGATCACAATTACAGGAATAGCCAGGTGTAGCCACCAAAATTATAACAATCTGTGACATAATAGCTTTCCCAATTACAGGAAAATCATACCAATGACATATTACAAATTTCTGAGATAGAAAACGTTTAAAACATTTTTTATAATCTGCAATAGATAAGTCTTCTGGAAGCACTCTCCACCTTAATCATCCATTTATATGAATGACAAACTATACATTTTGCCTCAGAGAAAACACCTCTTGACACAATCAATTTATGCTTCCTCTATTTTTAAATCTTCTTACAAACATCAGGAAAAACCAAATATTCCATCTGATAAACAATACATCTTGATAGTGAAAATACAGTAGAACTACAGAGCAAAGACGAACTGCAGAGGGAAGCTCTTTTTGGACTGGTGAACTTTAGCAGCACATTTAATAGACTGAGAACGTACTCCACATACCCTGGTTAACCCATTTGAAGAAATTGCTCCAATGTTATTAGATAGATAGATAGATAGATAGATAGATAGATAGATAGATAGATAGATAGATAGATAGATAGATAGATAGATAGATAAATATCACAGCTAAAGAAAGAATACAATTGTGAAATACTTTCTCCTACAAATCTCCTTGCTGTGATTTGGTGCAGATGTTATACAATGGGGTCACTCTGTGAATGTACTTAGTACGTAGGAGGAGAAAACGTATTAACTCCCCCTCAGAAATGCACAACAATCCATCAGTTGCAGATGATGAATTTTATGCTGCTCTCTCTCCTTTTGACCCCCAAACATGATAAGAGATCCATTTGGTGGTGAAGCACAAAATAAAAATATATTTATTTATTCTCATTATTACTACAACTTCTTTCTTTCATACCTGCAGCTAAACTGTCTTGCTCTACTACTATCTATCCAAAATCAGCTGCGAGGCATATCTCTTCCAGATTACTAAATCCATGTAATTCATCTTCTTAGCACTCTATATTGACTTCTGTATTGACTTCAAAGTACTGCTTCTCATCTACAGCTTCTCATCTACAGCGGTTTTCTTTCTGTCGCTTCATTTGATTTCATTTTTCTTATTTCCCCTACTTCCCTCTTCTGCATTTTGGGGATAATTATATAAAGTTGACACTAACATTTCCATGCCTGTTGCATGTATAATTCATTAAAATAAAGGTATGGCTATTCTTATGTTCTTACATTTATTTGTCAAAAACGTAGGTGCTATTCTGTGATTACAAGTGCATTTTACAAAGCATACACTGTAGGGTAAGAATACACTAGGTAGAGTCTGGGCAGAGCAAGGTGGATCTCACAATTATATGTTGTGATATTTTGCTCTTTTATAAACAGGAAGTGATATCCAGAATCAGTCTTGGGGCTCCTCTCCTACTGGGGCAAGGACAAGGCTTCTCTAAGCTCACCTCCTTTCAAACAGAAAATAAGCCAGTAGCACTCACTCCTTTCCATTAGGAGGTGCTGTGAAGCCAGAACGTCTTCTCAAGAAATAAGTCCAGAGAAAAGTTTTCTTTCAAAAGCGTTATGTCCCTTTCAAAGTCAATCTTCAAGGTTCTCCTTTAATTCAGGGTGAACAGTAGCCTTCCCTGTTTCCTCCCGACCAAATTAAATTTCATAGGTTAGAGACAAGATGCCTCTTATTATCTCAGTCCATTACTCCTTGATGAGAAAAAGAAAAATGTTCATTAAGTTTATCAAAGCCTTCAAGAAGCTGTATACAAATCAGTTCAGCAATGCCTGTGAGGAGCTTTATGCAAATCAGTTCATTCAATTACTAATCACAGTCTTGTTTCCTTTCTTTTCTTTTCTTTTCTTTGCTTTGGTTGATCTTAACACAGCCTTTTTAACACAGACTTTCAGAGTTGGAGAGTTCTCAGCTGCTCTAGTTTTGACTAAAGAGCCTCCTCCTCCTTCCCCTCATAAGAAGGTGACAAATCAAAATGTTCAATGTTTGCAGCAAAATTCTCATCAGTTCCTAGTATCACAAAATACCTCTAAAAATTAGTAGAGTTGGAAATCCTTCATTACAAGCCTAGGGCTCAAACTCTTGGTAGACCCAATCCCTCATTAATCATAATGAAGCAAGCTGAACTTCATTATACACCCCTCCCCAACTCTGTCAGCCAAGAGGTACAATTTATGCATCCTTGTTATTACTCACAAGGCTTGGGCTGAGGCTCTGCTTAGCCCTACTTTAGATGCTGTTAGGAATATTAGATTTCTATCTCCTCCTCTGATTTCCGGGATCCAGGTACCTCCTCCTCATAGCTCATAATTTCCACTTTGGCTTCCTTAGGTTCTAGATATTCCTCTACCTCCATGGCATGGCATGGCTTGGCTCCTCCTCTCCTCCCCCTTCTGGTTCAACTAGAGGTTTTATATAGTCCTGCTTTTTCTTAGAAAACCTCCCCTCAATGGGCGGTACCCCCATGGCTTTTCTGAACACACTCTTTCCTATCTGGAATCCTCCCCTCTCCTTAGAGAAACTGAATCCCAGTGCCCTCCACTAGGGAAACCTTTAGTAGCTTTAGCTTTTCTCAGTTTATCTGTTCTCTCTGTCGAAAAAAGAGGGAAAGGTGGTGAAGCTAGTGGGGTTCCCCATTTTGCTCCCGTTTCCTTCTTACAGTATGTAAATTTATACAATACTTAAAGAATGATTTAATACTTGTTACTGTAAATTAGGTCATCTCATTTCATTCCTCCCAGTATTTTTAATCCAATTCTAATTTTATGTAAACCACAATAGATATTTTTTTTAATTTAAAGTATATTAAATCAATGTGAAACGTGAAAATACAATAAGCACATTTAGGCTCATCTGCTTACACAAGTTCTACATCTAGTCTATGCCTAAGTTCATAAGACTGGATTACTGTAATGCATTCTACAATGGTCTAACTACAAAGGGTCTGCACCAGCTCCAATTGATTCAGAATGCTAAAGCAAGACACATAGAAGGTTGCAAGTGACATAACCACATCATACCATTTTTGCAAAAACGTGATTGGCTACCAGTACAATACAGGGTTAAATTTTAAAACTCTATGTCTGGTCTTCAAGGCCCTCAAAGGAAATGGCCCCTGAGTACTTGAAGAACAAGATGACAGTCTACACACTTCCAAGGACACTAAGGTCCTCCCAAGGGGTATCCTTAACCATACCCTCTCCAAAAGACATTACACGATGCGATACCCGCAAGCAAGCCTTCTCCAGAGTAGGCCCCACACTCTGGAATACACTCCCTGAAAGGCTCCGCTTAACATAAAACTATCTCTACTTTAGGAAGTAGATGAAAGCTTGGCTCTTCAATCAGGCCTTTAATGGAAGAAGTCACTAACTTCTTAGTCTCACACATAAAAGAGTGATACAGGCTGCACATACTGCAGCATGACATGTTTATCCAACCCTATCCTATCTGAGATAACATTTAATCATCCATCTGACCTCATGTGTAACTTTACATAAGTACATAAGTAATGCCACACTGGGAAAAGACCAAAGGTCCATCAAGCCCAGCATCCTGTCCACAACAGCGGCCAATCCAGGCCAAGGGCACCTGGCAAGCTTCCCAAACGTACAGGCATTCTATACATGTTATTCCCGGAATTGTGGATTTTTCCCAAGTCCATTTAGTAGTGGTTTATGGACTTGTCCTTTAGGAAACCATCTAACCCCTTTTTAAACTCTGCTAAGCTAACTGCCTTCACCACGTTCTCCGGCAATGAATTCCAGAGTTTAATTATGCGTTGGGTGAAGAAACATTTTCTCCGATTTGTTTTAAATTTACTACACTGTAGTTTCATCGCATGCCCCCTAGTCCTAGTATTTGGAAAAGCATGAACAGACGCTTCAAATCCACCTGTCCACTCCACTCAATATTTTATATACCTCTATCATGTCTCCCCTCAGCCGTCTCTTCTCCAAGCTGAAAAGCCCTAGCCTCCTTAGTCTTTCTTCATAGGGAAGTTGTCCCATCCCCGCTATCATTTTATTCACCCTTCGCTGCACCTTTTCCAATTCTACTGTATCTTTCTTGAGATGCTGCGACCAGAATTGAACACAATACTCAAGGTGCGGTCGCACCATGGAGCGATACAACGGCATTATAACATCCTCACACCTGTTTTCCATACCTTTCTTAATAATACCCAACATTCTATTCGCTTTCCTAGCCACAGCAGCACACTGAGCAGAAGGTTTCAGTGTATTATCGACGATGACACCCAGATCCCTTTCTTGGTCCGTAACTCCTAACGTGGAACCTTGCATGACATAGCTATAATTCGGGTTCTTTTTCCCCACGTGCATCACCTTGCACTTGCTCACATTAAACGTCATCTGCCATTTAGCCGCCCAGTCTCCCAGTCTCGTAGGGTCCTTCTGTAATTTTTCACAATCCTGTCGCGAGTTAATGACTTTGAATAACTTTGTGTCATCAGCAAATTTAATTACCTTGCTAGTTACTCCCATCTCTAAATCATTTATAAATATGTTAAAAAGCAGTAGTCCTAGCACAGACCCCTGAGGAACCCCACTAACTACCCTTCTCCATTGTGAATACTGCCCATTTAAGCCCACTCTCTGTTTCCTATCCTTCAACAAGTTTTTAATCCACAATAGGACATTTCCTCCTATCCCATGACCCTCCAATTTCCTCTGTAGCCTTTCATGAGGTACCTTGTCAAACACCTTTTGAAAATCCAGATACACAATATCAACCGGCTCCCCTTTGTCCACATGTTTGTTTACTCCTTCAAAGAATTGAAGTAAATTGATCAGGCAAGATTTCCCCACACAAAAGCCGTGCTGACTTGGTCTCAGTAATCCATGTCCTTGGATGTGCTGTGTAATTTTGTTTTTGATAATAGTCTCTACCATTTTCCCCGGCACCGATGTCAGACTCACCGGTCTATAATTTCCAGGATCTCCCCTGGAACCTTTTTTAAAATTCGGCGTTACATTTGCCACCCTCCAATCTTCTGGTACCACTCTCGATTTTAAGGATAAATTACATATCACTAACAGTAGCTCCACAAGCTCATTTTTCAGTTCTATCAGTACTCTAGGATGAATACCATCCGGTCCAGGAGATTTGCTGCTCTTCAGTTTGCTGAACTGCCCCATTACGTCCTCCAGGTTTACCGTGAAGTCAGTAAGTTTCTCCAACTCGTCCGCTTGAAATACCATTTCCGACACCGGTATCCCACCCAAATCTTCCTCGGTGAAGACCGAAGCAAAGAATTCATTCAATCTCTCCGCTACGTCTTTATCTTCCTTGATCACTCCTTTTACCCCTCGGTCATCCAGCGGCCCAACCGATTCTTTTGCCGGCTTCCTGCTTTTAATATACTGAAAAAAAATTTTGCTATGTTTTTTGCCTCTAATGCTATCTTGTTTTCATAATCCCCTTTGTATAAATTAGTCACCTTATTTTCTAACTCCTCTTACTCTTTTACGTATCTATATGTTCCATCTTTACTTATACCCTACACTGTCTATTAAAATGTTCAATTACATATTGTGTTGACATTGTAAGTAGTATACTATGCCATACTTGGTATTGTTATTTTAATATTTTTACTACTGTAATTGTCTATTGCTTATGTTTGATTTATTCTTACTGTACACTGCCTTGAGTGAATTCTTTCAAAAAGGCAGTAAACAAATCCTAATAAATAAATAAGTAAATGTGTGTGTGTGTGTGTGTGTGTGTGTGTATATATACTCAATTATGCTAGTATTCTATAAAGGAAAGTAGGCATTTACATTCCTTTATAAATTAAGAACCTAAATATAGGTACACAATTATAGGATGTACGTGTTCTTTAGCTGGAACAGCCCTTTTCAGGTGATACACCCTGACCATGTTCAAAACCTGCATAATGGTTCAGCTCTTTTGAGATAATTTTTAAATCCAAAAACCCAAACTCTTCCTAGTCGTGGTCCTCTCATCATCCACTAACAAGTAAAGATGTTAAGAGAGTCAAGACACAAAACTTCTCTGATTGTTGGAAATTAATGTCATTGTTTATGTGTCTTAATTAGATTGAGTATTAAATAATTTTTTTCTGGTTTATAGATCTATATGGTGCTGTATATGCCCAACTGTGTTTTAGAAATGTTAATCAGTCATAGGATGTTAAAGGACCTATTTAATATAATGCAAAAAAAATCATTTTATTTGATCTTTTGGCTATAATTTCTCATGACTACAATTTGTAACTGGTATATTGATCAGAAAGCACTGAAACTCCAAATGAATTTATATAACTTGGCACTGGATGCATCATCTAAGAAAGGAAAAATATTTCTTCCTCTTTAATGTTTCCATTTGTTGCATTCCTTATTTCAAGATAAATGTTTTGTCTTTTTGATATCAATGACTAAGAAAAAGGATTTCATTTATACTAGTGTAATTTAATGTTTCTTAATAGAATTTTTGTTTTCTTGAAATCAGAGCAAAATGTCCTTTGCCAGGGACATAGTTTTTCAAATCACTTCAGCTGCTCGGCAGCCATACCAAGCATTTATAGTATACTGCATCTATTACCCTACATGTTTTTAAACCTCTATCATTCATTGATAAATAAATGCATTTAAAAGGTCTAGATACAAGGTGGCAATGTTTGATCTTTTTCTTTTTTGTAATGCTGGCCACTATGGGCAGAATTAGAGCCGATATTCAGTTCTGATCAATATCTGGGTATTGGAACTGAATATCTGAGCCTTCAGTGGCTCCTGGAAGTTATACAGCCCTAACTTGCCTGGTTATTTAACCATGCAACACCACTGAATTTTGGCAGTGCTCAGATAACTTCTTGGTCCACTTTCACTCCACTCTCCAACTGCCCTGGCATTTGTCTAGATTGGGGTAAATTATCAAAAGGTAACTGAAAGTCAGGCATCTAAACCCCCCCGATTCAATATAGCGCTCCTAGCATTTTCATGCTGAAATTCAGGTGTATTCTATAACAGTGTACGTAACTTAATTGGCTTAACAAGCAAATTAGTGTTCTTAACATCGTTAACAAGCAATAATGAGAACTAATTGGCAATAATTAGAATTTACACGCACAATTCCCTAAGTATAGTACTGCACGTAAATTTTAATGTGCGCAGGCAAAAAGGGGTATGGTTATGGGAAGAGAAACATGCATTTTATAGGCATTCCAAAATTTATGCACACTGTTATAAACCTAAAACTATGTGCTCGGATTTACACCACATTTTTGTTGGTGTAAATAGATGTACATAGTTTTAGGTGCTAGGATACCAAATAAGCGTATTCTTTATACTGCAACTAAATCTAGGTGCTGTTTATAGAATACGCTTAGGCGGAAATGTTTTCCATATTGATTTTTCAGGCACCTTATATAGAATCTGGCACAAAGTATGTGCAATAAATACAAATTCTATAATAACAATTACGTGCATAAAGCGAATGCTACATACCTGTAGAAGGTATTCTCCGAGGACAGCAGGCTGATTGTTCTCACTGATGGGTGACGTCCACGGCAGCCCCTCCAATCGGAAACTTCACTAGCAAAGTCCTTTGCTAGCCCTCGCGCGCCCGCGCGCACCGCGCATGCGCGGCCGTCTTCCCGCCCGAAACCGGCTCGAGCCGGCCAGTCCAGTATGTAGCAAGACAATACACTTCAAGGGAAGACACAACTCCAAAGGGGAGGCGGGCGGGTTTGTGAGAACAATCAGCCTGCTGTCCTCGGAGAATACCTTCTACAGGTATGTAGCATTCGCTTTCTCCGAGGACAAGCAGGCTGCTTGTTCTCACTGATGGGGTATCCCTAGCCCCCAGGCTCACTCAAAACAACAACATTGGTCAATGGGGCCTCGCAACGGCGAGGACATAACTGAGATTGACCTAAAAAATTTACCAACTAACTGAGAGTGTAGCCTGGAACAGAACAAACAGGGCCCTCGGGGGGTGGAGTTGGATCCTAAAGCCCAAACAGGTTCTGAAGAACTGACTGCCCGAACCGACTGTCGCGTCGGGTATCCTGCTGCAGGCAGTAATGAGATGTGAATGTGTGGACAGATGACCACGTCGCAGCTTTGCAAATTTCCTCCATGGTGGCTGACTTCAAGTGGGCTACCGACGCTGCCATGGCTCTAACATTATGAGCCGTGACATGACCCTCAAGAGCCAGCCCAGCCTGGGCGTAAGTGAAGGAAATGCAATCTGCTAGCCAATTGGATATGGTGCGTTTCCCTACAGCCACTCCCCTCTTGTTGGGATCAAAAGAAACAAACAATTGGGCGGACTGTCTGTGGGGCTGTGTCCGCTCCAGATAGAAGGCCAATGCTCTCTTGCAGTCCAATGTGTGCAGCTGACGTTCAGCAGGGCAGGAATGAGGACGGGGAAAGAATGTTGGCAAGACAATTGACTGGTTCAGATGGAACTCCGACACAACCTTTGGCAGAAACTTAGGGTGAGTGCGGAGGACTACTCTGTTGTGATGAAATTTGGTGTAAGGGGCCTGGGCTACCAGGGCCTGAAGCTCACTGACTCTACGAGCCGAGGTAACTGCCACCAAGAAAATGACCTTCCAGGTCAAGTACTTCGGATGGCAGGAATTCAGTGGCTCGAAAGGAGGTTTCATCAGCTGGGTGAGAACGACATTGAGATCCCATGACACTGTAGGAGGCTTGACAGGGGGCTTTGACAAAAGCAAACCTCTCATGAAGCGAACAACTAAAGGCTGTCCTGAGATCGGCTTACCTTCCACTTGGTAATGGTATGCACTGATTGCACTAAGGTGAACCCTTACGGAGTTGGTCTTCAGACCAGACTCCGACAAGTGGAGAAGGTATTCAAGCAGGGTCTGTGTAGGACAAGAGCGAGGATCTAGGGCCTTGCTGTCACACCAGACGGCAAACCTCCTCCAATGAAAGAAGTAACTTCTCTTAGTGGAGTCTTTCCTGGAAGCAAGCAAGATGCGGGAGACACCCTCTGGCAGACCCAAAGAGGCAAAGTCTACGCCCTCAACATCCAGGCCGTGAGAGCCAGGGACTGGAGGTTGGGATGCAGCAGAGCCCCCTCGTCCTGCGTGATGAGGGTCGGAAAACACTCCAATCTCCACGGTTCTTCGGAGGATAACTCCAGAAGAAGAGGGAACCAGATCTGACGCGGCCAAAAGGGAGCAATCAGAATCATGGTGCCTCGGTCTTGCTTGAGTTTCAACAAAGTCTTCCCCACCAGAGGAATGGGAGGATAAGCATACAGCAGACCTTCCCCCCAATCCAGGAGGAAGGCATCCGACGCCAGTCTGCCGTGGGCCTGAAGCCTGGAACAGAACTGAGGGACCTTGTGGTTCACTTGAGATGCGAAGAGATCTACCAGGGGGGTGCCCCACGCCCGGAAGATCTGTCGCACCACACGGGAATTGAGCGACCACTCGTGAGGTTGCATAATCCTGCTCAACCTGTCGGCCAGACTGTTGTTTACGCCTGCCAGATATGTGGCTTGGAGCACCATGCCTTGACGGCGAGCCCAGAGCCACATGCTGACGGCTTCCTGACACAGGGGGCGAGATCCGGTGCCCCCCTGCTTGTTGACATAGTACATGGCAACCTGATTGTCTGTCTGAATTTGGATAATTTGGTGGGACAGCCGATCTCTGAAAGCCTTCAGAGCGTTCCAGATCGCTCGCAACTCCAGAAGATTGATCTGTAGATCACTTTCTTGGAGGGACCACCTTCCTTGGGTGTGAAGCCCATCGACATGAGCTCCCCATCCCAGGAGAGACGCATCCGTGGTCAGCACTTTTTGAGGCTGAGGAATTTGGAAGGGACGTCCCAGAGTCAAATTGGAGCAAATCGTCCACCAATACAGGGATTCGAGAAACTCGTGGACAGGTGGATCACGTCCTCTAGACCCCCGGCGGCCTGATACCACTGGGAGGCTAGGGTCCATTGAGCAGATCTCATGTGAAGGCGGGCCATGGGAGTCACATGAACTGTGGAGGCCATGTGGCCCAGCAATCTCAACATCTGCCGAGCTGTGATCTGCTGGGACGCTCGCACCCGCGAGACGAGGGACAACAAGTTGTTGGCCCTCGCCTCTGGGAGATAGGCGCGAGCCGTCCGAGAATCCAGCAGGGCTCCGATGAATTCGAGTTTCTGCACTGGGAGAAGATGGGACTTTGGGTAATTTATCACAAACCCCAGTAGCTCCAGGAGGCGAATAGTCATCTGCATGGACTGCAGGGCTCCTGCCTCGGATGTGTTCTTCACCAGCCAATCGTCGAGATATGGGAACACGTGCACCCCCAGCCTGCGAAGCGCCGCTGCTACCACAGCTAGGCACTTTGTGAACACCCTGGGCGCAGAGGCGAGCCCAAAGGGTAGCACACAGTACTGGAAGTGGCGTGCGCCCAGCTGAAATCGCAGATACTGTCTGTGAGCTGGCAGTATCGGGATGTGTGTGTAGGCATCCTTCAAGTCCAGAGAGCATAGCCAATCGTTTTGCTGAATCATGGGGAGAAGGGTGCCCAGGGAAAGCATCCTGAACTTTTCTTTTACGAGATATTTGTTCAGGGCCCTTAGGTCTAGGATGGGACGCATCCCCCCTGTTTTCTTTTCCACAAGGAAGTACCTGGAATAGAACCCCAGCCCTTCTTGCCCGGATGGCACGGGCTCGACCGCATTGGCGCTGAGAAGGGCGGAGAGTTCCTCTGCAAGTACCTGCTTGTGCTGGAAGCTGTAGGACTGAGCTCCCGGTGGACAATTTGGAGGTTGAGAGGCCAAATTGAGGGTGTATCCTTGCCGGACTATTTGGAGAACCCACTGATCGGAGGTTATAAGAGGCCACCTTTGGTGAAAAGCTTTCAACCTCCCTCCGACAGGCAGGTCGCCCGGCACTGACACTTGGATGTCGGCTATGCTCTGCTGGAGCCAGTCAAAAGCTCGCCCCTTGCTTTTGCTGGGGAGCCGCGGGGCCTTGCTGATTCGCACGCTGCTGACGAGAGCGAGCGCGCTGGGGCTTAGCCTGGGCCGCAGGCTGTCGGGAAGGAGGATTGTACCTACGCTTGCCAGAAGTATAGGGAACAGTCTTCCTTCCCCCGAAAAATCGTCTACCTGTAGAGGTAGAAGCTGAAGGCTGCCGGCGGGCGAACTTGTCGAATGCGGTGTCCCGCTGGTGGAGAGACTCTACCACCTGCTCGACTTTTTCGCCAAAAATGTTATCCGCACGGCAAGGCAAGTCCGTAATCCGCTGCTGGACTCTATTCTCCAGGTCGGCGGCACGCAGCCATGAGAGCCTGCGCATCACCACACCTTGAGCAGCGGCCCTGGACGCAACATCAAAAGTGTCATAAACTCCTCTGGCCAGGAATTTTCTGCACGCCTTCAGCTGCCTGACCACCTCCTGAAAAGGCTTGGCTTGCTCAGGGGGAAGAGCATCAACCAAGCCCGCCAACTGCCGCACATTATTCCGCATGTGTATGCTCGTGTAGAGCTGGTAAGACTGGATCTTGGACACGAGCATAGAGGAATGGTAGGCCTTCCTCCCAAAGGAGTCTAAGGTTCTAGCGTCCTTGCCCGGGGGCGCCGAAGCATGTTCCCTAGAACTCTTAGCCTTCTTTAGGGCCAAATCCACAACTCCAGAGTCATGAGGCAACTGAGTGCGCATCAGGTCTGGGTCCCCATGGATCCGGTACTGGGACTCGATCTTCTTGGGAATGTGGGGATTAGTTAATGGTTTGGTCCAGTTCGCAAGCAATGTCTTCTTCAGGACATGGTGCAAGGGAACAGTGGACGCTTCCTTAGGTGGAGAAGGATAGTCCAGGAGCTCAAACATTTCAGCCCTGGGCTCGTCCTCCACAACCACCGGGAAGGGGATGGCCGTAGACATCTCCCGGACAAAGGAGGCAAAAGACAGACTCTCGGGAGGAGAAAGCTGTCTCTCAGGAGAGGGAGTGGGATCAGACGGAAGACCCCCAGACTCCTCGTCAGAGAAATATCTGGGATCTTCCTCTTCCTCCCACGAGGCCTCACCCTCGGTGTCAGACACAAGTTCACGGACCTGTGTCTGCAACCTCGCCCTGCTCGACTCCGTGGAACCCTGTCCACGATGGGGGCGTCGAGAGGTAGACTCCCTCGCCCGCGTCGGCGAAGCTCCCTCCGCCGACGTAGTCGGGGAGCCTTCCTGGGAGGTGGCCGCGGTCGGTACCGCACGCGGTACCGACGTCGGGGACCTCAACCTGGGCGATGGGCCAGCCGGCGCCACGCTCGACGGTACCGGTGGCGCAAGCACCGCCGGTACCGGAGGGGTAGGGCGCAACAGCTCTCCCAGAATCTCTGGGAGAACGGCCCGGAGGCTCTCGTTTAGAGCGGCTGCAGAGAAAGGCTGAGAGGTCGATGCAGGCGTCGACGTCAGTACCTGTTCCGGGCGTGGAGGCTGTTCCGGGCTGTCCAGAGCGGAGCGCATCGACACCTCCTGAACAGAGGGTGAGCGGTCCTCTCGGTGCCGATGCCTGCTGGGTGCCGAATCCCTCGGCGACCCAGAGCTCTCGGTGCCGACACGGGGAGGAGACCGGTGTCGATGCTTCTTCGATTTCTTCCGAAGCATGTCACCGGAGCTCCCCGGCACCGACGAGGAGGACGTCGAATCCACCCGTCGCTTCCTCGGGGCCGAGGACTGAAGAAGGTCGATCTCGGGGGGGCTGTACCGCAGGAGCCCTCAGGGTAGGCGGAGACCCACCCGAGGGCTCACCGCCACCAGCAGGGGAATGGACAGCCCTCACCTGCACTCCACCCGATGCACCACCGTCCGACGACATCAGCAGACGAGGTCCTGGTACCACCGACGTCGATGCAGCTATCCGATGTCTCGGCGCCGATGCAGAGGCCCGATGCCTCGATGCACTCGATGCAGGGGCGGCCGAGGAAGATGGTCTGGACGCTGACGACGTCGATGCACTCGAAGATCCCGGTGCCGATGCCGACGAAGAGCCCGAGAACAACACGTTCCACTGGGCTAGTCTCGCTACCTGAGTCCGCCTTTGAAGCAGGGAACACAGACTGCAGTTCTGAGGGCGGTGCTCGGCCCCCAGACACTGAAGACACGACGAGTGTCGATCAGTGAGCGAGATAACCCGGGCGCACTGGGTGCACTTCTTGAAGCCGCTGGAAGGCTTCGATGTCATGGGCGGAAAAATCACGCCGGCGAAATCAAAAGCCGAAATGGCGAAATTCGAAGCACCAAATTTAGAGGGAGAAAAAATCTCGACCGAGGCCGAAAAAAGGCCTACCCCGACGACGAAAGAAAACTTACCGGGGCAAAAAAGCTGGAAGTACGGGGAGGATTTACACGAAACCCGGCGGGGGGTTTCCGGAGCACTTCCGACTAGGACAAAGCTTTCCCGAAGGAAAAAAACACGTTCAAACGAATTGGACGCGCGAGGTCGACTTTCCGGGGCTCGACACGGCGAAAACACGACCGTACCGAGTGCGGACAAAAGAAGACTGGCCGGCTCGAGCCGGTTTCGGGCGGGAAGACGGCCGCGCATGCGCGGTGCGCGCGGGCGCGCGAGGGCTAGCAAAGGACTTTGCTAGTGAAGTTTCCGATTGGAGGGGCTGCCGTGGACGTCACCCATCAGTGAGAACAAGCAGCCTGCTTGTCCTCGGAGAACTGCCTTTACAGAATACTAACATAAGTCCACAGTTACACAGCTAACTTTAGGCCCAAGCACGTATGCTAGCTCAATGACTGGTGTAAATTTTCATGTCTAACTGCTCTCAGATAGATGTATAACTGACAGTATTCTATTATCTTAGGCATTCATTTTCACAGCATATGGACATCTCAAAATAGCCAAAAAAAAAAGTCCATCTGCCTAAAACATACAAATCACAATTTTAAAAAGGCACAATTTGGACATCCTACACTATAGTTCATCAAAATAGCAAGGGGTCATGTTGTAGGTATTTTTAGGGAGGGCCCACATTTAGGACATCCAACAGCGATAACAGAATAGAAAGAAACGTCCGTATCAAAAAAGAAGGGCTTCCTAAATTAGACCTGTTTCAATCACTTCCAGGGTATAAAAGGTGCCCTGACTGAGTAGCTGACCACTGGAGAGATTAAGGCATGTCTACTCCTTAATCTCCTAGTGGTTGTTGTCTCCCTTCCTCACCCCTAAAAGTGACATCAGAAAGGGAAACTAGGATCCCTGACAACATTAGGTCTTGTGGGCATTCTGAAAACATTAGCATTCAGGTCTTAAGGGTAGCCTAGTGACCAGGGGACCCAGGTTCATATCTCACCTCAACTCTCTTTTTTTAACCTTTAAATTGTGAGCCCTCCAGAAACAGAGAAATACCAACTGTACCTAAATATTATATATACCTGCAAGCTTGAGGGCTATTGAGGTGGTGCACATTCAGGTACACACGTATTTCCTTGTCTCTGGAGGGCTCACCATTTAAAATAACAGATTTGAATTGGAATATGAACGTGGGTGCCATGGATTAAAGTACACAGCACTGACCATTATGTTGACCCTCTGCTCTGCAGTGATGTCTATTTGGCCATTTTTGTGCAAATGATGCCAGACAGAAATTCTTGGTCCCTAGTATTTTTGGTGTTCATAATTTGGACACTTTATTTTGGAAAATGACTGTTCATTTTGGATGCTGTCCCATATTTTTGAACAAGAAACCACAACATTTTTCCTGCTCAAAATTGGCTGTGAGATGGACATTTGTTTTGCATGTTATGAGCAGAACATCCCAATTTTGACTTGGACATTCTTTTAAAAATGATTCTTTAAATACCTAAGTATTCGGCATGTTCCTGACCCACTCATGCCCCTCTCATGTCCACACCTCCTAGCAGTTGCATGCTAAGGTATAAAATATTAACTAATTACAGTTGCACACATAACTGCAAATTAATTTCAATTAGTGCCAATTAAATTCAATTATACTACTACTACTACTATTTAGCATTTCTATAGCGCTACAAGGCGTACACAGCGCTGCACAAACATAGAAGAAAGACAGTCCCTGCTCAAAGAGCTTACAATCTAATAGACAAAAATAAAGTAAGCAAATCAAATCAATTAATGTGTACAGGAAGGAGGAGAGGAGGGTAGGTGGAGGCGAGTGGTTACAAGTGGTTACGAGTCAAAAGCAATGTTAAAGAGATGGGCTTTCAGTCTAGATTTAAAGGTGGTCAAGGATGGGGCAAGACGTAGGGGCTCAGGAAGTTTATTCCAGGCGTAGGGTGCAGCGAGACAGAAGGCGCGAAGTCTGGAGTTGGCAGTAGTGGAGAAGGGAACAGATAAGAAGGATTTATCCATGGAGCGGAGTGCACGGGAAGGGGTGTAGGGAAGGACGAGTGTGGAGAGATACTGGGGAGCAGCAAAATGAGTACATTTATAGGTTAGTAGAAGAAGTTTGAACAGGATGCGAAAATGGATAGGGAGCCAGTGAAGCGACTTGAGGAGAGGGGTAGTATGAGTAAAGCGACCCTGGCGGAAGACGAGACGGGCAGCAGAGTTTTGAACCGATTGGAGAGGGGAGAGGTGACTAAGTGGGAGGCCAGCAAGAAGCAGATTGCAGTAGTCTAAGCGAGAGGTGACAAGGGTGTGGATGAGGGTTTTGGTAGAGTGCTCGGAAAGAAAGGGGCGGATTTTACGGATGTTGTAAAGAAAGAAACCACAGGTCTTGGCAATCTGCTGGATATGAGCAGAGAAGGAGAGAGAAGAATCAAAGATGACACCAAGGTTTCGAGCTGAGGAGACAGGGAGAATGAGAGAGCCATCAACAGAAATAGAAAATGGGGGGAGTGGGTAGGTGGGTTTGGGGGGGAAAATGAGAAGCTCGGTTTTAGTCATGTTTAATTTCAGGTGGCGTTGAGACATCCAGACAGCAATGTCAGACAAGCACGCTGAAACCTTGGTTTGGATGCAAGGTGAGATATCAGGGGTAGAAAGGTAGATTTGGGAGTCATCAGCATAGAGATGGTAGGAAAAGCCATGGGATGAGATTAATGAACCAAGGGAAGAAGTGTAGATAGAAAAGAGGAGGGGACCAAGAACAGAACCCTGAGGTATGCCGACAGGCAGAGGGATAGAAGTAGAAGAGGATCCACCAGACTGAATACTAAAGGTGCGGAGGGAGAGGTAGGAAGAGAACCAGGAAAGGACAGAGCCCTGGAATCCAAGTGAGGACAGGGTATCGAGAAGTATGCTGTGATCGACAGTGTCAAAAGCAGCGGAAAGATCAAGAAGAATGAGGATGGAATATTGACCTCTGGATTTAGCCAGTAATAGGTCATTGGAGACTATAGTAACCGCAGTTTCGGTTGAGTGGAGAGGGCGAAAACCAGATTGTAGTGGGTCAAGAATAGCATGTGAGGAGAGAAAATCAAGGCAGCGGCGGTGAACAACACGCTCAAGTAATTTGGAGAGAAATGGAAGGAGGGAGATGGGTTAGTAATTAGAGGGACAAGTAGGGTCGAGTGAAGGCTTCTTAAGGAGAGGTGTGACCACAGCATGTTTAAAGGCAGCAGGGACAGTCGCAGTGGAAAGTGAGAGGTTGAGAATGTGACAGATAAAAGGAATAAGAGCAGGAGAGATGGCATTAAGAAGGTGGGTGGGAATGGGATCAGAGGAACAGGTGGTACATTTTGAGGAAGAAAGGAGAAGTGTAGTATAGCCCATTATTCATTGTTTACACCAATTATTTGATAATTTAACAATTCAGGGGCCCTTTTGCTAAGGTATGGGAGGGCTAACACACAGGTAGTGCACGCCAAATTGGCACTGCCACCGGGCTAGCATGTGTGCCCAGCAGTAATTCTGCCAAATCCTGCAGTAGAAAATACATTTCTATTTTTTACCACGGATTGGGGGGGAGGCGTTGCTGGTGGTAATCAGCTGTTGGCACGTGCTGCATAGTTGCCACATAGGTAGTGCATGAGCCCTTACTTGCCTTTGGCGCCTAACCACCTCCCCATTCATGTTACCTACACTGACTACATAGTTTGTTACCTTTAGATTGTAAGCTCTCTTCAGCAGGGACTGTCCTTCCCCATGTTTAAACTTGTACAGCGCTGCGTAACCCTGGCAGCGCTATAGAAATGCTAAGTAGTAGTAGTAGTGGTTAACGGGTGATGGTAAGGGCTCAGGGGTCCTTTTACAAAGCCATGGCAAAAAGTGGCCTGCGGTAGTGTTGGCATGTCTTTCAGGCGCATGCTGGGCCATTTTTTACCATGGCTGGGGGAAAAGGCTAATTTTTAATGGACCTGTGCTAATATGAAAACTGGCATACACCTATTTACAGCCTGAGCCCTTACCGCCACCCACTGACCTAGCGGTAAAAGCTCATGTGCTACCCATGTGGTAACCATGCAGCGCTCTCCAATGTGGGCGTGCTGCCAGTTGCCACTGGCAATGCCCCCATGGTAGAAAATAGAAAATAATTTTCTACCACGGGATTTGGCACGCGCCAAACTCAGAATTACCGCTGGGCATACATGCTACCCTGGCGGCAGTGCTGATTGGGTGCACACTACCTACACGTTAGCCCTCCCGTGCCTTTGTAAAAGGGCCCCTAAGGCCTTAAATAGGCACATGCTAGTTTTAATTTCAGTGCTTACCCATTAAAAAAAAGCCCTTTTCCCCAACCACGGTAAAAAATGGCCTGGCATGCATCCAAAACATGCGCCTACACTAACACAAGCCACTTTTTACCACGGCTTAGTAAAAGGACCCCTAATTTATGTGCATAACCTGCAGTTTTCTATAACCTGCACTGAAAGATTGCATGCTAAGTGCAAAAGTGGATATGTAAATTTATAGAATTAGGGAATAGTGCTGTGGGAGTCACATTTGATGTTCACCAGCACTATCCAGTTAGGTGCTATTGGATCTCATGTGTGGAGAGAGTTATGGTAATAGTAATGGTAATGATGCTTATAATCCGCCAATTCCCAAATATAGGTTCAAAGCAGATATCATCAAAATTGAGTTATACAATGATAACAGTGAATATACATGAGATCTATTTGCATTCACTGCCTCCATTGCATACAAATAGATCGCATGCATATTCGTTGGGAAAATCCTGAAAACTTGACCTGGTGAGAGCTGAGGATAGACACCCCTGGGTTAGTGACTCTACAAATGCTGGTTACAGTTTGTTAACAAGTTGCCATTGACAATTTAGTTTACAAAGTTTTTTCCACAAATAAAAAATAATTATTATTGTGTATTTAAAGTATCTATCTAAATAGATAGATAGATAGATAGATAGATAGATAGATAGATAGATAGATGCTTCTAATAAGTTTAGGCACATTAAAATAGATTAATGTGCTAAGATTTCCCTATCTAAAGAAAAGTCCTCTTCCAGCTGACTAAAAGTACATGCCATTTTCCACAACATGTATGCATTTTAACAGACTGGGAATGATAGATACACACACAGCACATGCAAATATCAGGAAATGTATTTAAAATGCCTCTTCCATTAAACAGAAATAGAAACAGTTTTATGCCTTCACTGTAATAGACAAATCTTTTATACTAGCAACAGAGAGCACTTTACTTGTCAAGCAACTGATAAGGAAAGGAAAGCTATAAAAGTATAGGGGAGGCCTTTTAGGTGTCAAATGTATTACAGGTTACATTCAATGCTGTGTGTTTAACTAAAGTACATTAATACATTATCTGCATTTGCCTCTTTTTGCTTCAAACCATCAAACATATAAACGGCGAGTGACTGTACTCACTCACAAATGCGCAGTAGAGACTTCCCTGTCTGTCCCGCCCCTGCGTCAATACGTGATGATGGGGGGCGGGACAGAGATGGAAACTGCGCCGCTGAGGTTGCTACCCCTCCCCCCCACTCGGAGTCGCCGCCGCCACGCCTCCACCCAGCCCGGGCCCTCTCTTCCCTTCTGAACTTACACATCCATTCGCCGAACGCAGCAACGCACATCAGCTGAGCTGCCCCTTCCTTCTCTGCCTGTGTCCCGCCCTCGCTGACGTTACATCACAGGAGGGCGGGGTCACAGGCAGAGAAGGAAGGGCCCACGGCAGCTCAGCTGATGTGTCTTGCTGCGTTCTTCAAATGGATGTGTAAGTTCAGAAGCGAAGAGAGGGCCCGGGCTGGGTGGAGGGGTGGCGGTGGCGGTGGCGGCGACTCCGAGGGGGGGGGGAGCGGTGGCGACCTCGCGGGGGGGAGGGGAAGGAAAACCCCAATACCTGCTCATTTTTAAAGGGCTCAACGGCTAGTTGTCATATAAACTTAGGCTTTTTCCTCAAAATGAGTATGTTTTTATTGCAGTCCAATTTTAAGTAGTGGACTGACTTTATTGTAACCTACATACTGTATATTACAAACTTCCACATTGCTGTTGGAAGAAATATAACGGTGATGTGGTGAAGACCTCTAACCTGAAGAAGTTATCAAGACCTGGCCATGTTCGCAGAGGCTCCGAGGTTGACAGCTTATAAGTTAAATAGCTTATTATATAAATAATTCCTGAAAACTTGGATCAAATGACAAAAGGGCAGCGTGTGCATTTGAAAAACTACATATACTCAGCTAGCCAAGCTGAGTGTATGTAGTTTGTGTGCATTGATGACATGCTGAGTATTATTCAGTTGCTGGGAGAGTGTTTCTATGCTTTATAGAATAGCACGCAGTGAGATGTGAGTGTGCAAATTTTGAAGACTGCCAAGTAACATCAATAATTGGTTGTTAATATCCAAATACTGATGTTTTCGAGCTCATTAGTCAATTTATTTGAGCGCTGAAATTTGAGCACGATATATAGAATCCAAGGGTAAGGGTATAATTTTATAACAGTGCACCTATATTTAGGTACCTAAAATGTGCCTATGATAAGCCTATTCTACAAAGGAATGTAGGTGCTTATCGGGCTCATTTTTGAAACACAGAAACGCCTAAAAAGTGGCATAAAGCAATTTTTGGATATTTTTCTCACAAAAATGTCCAAATCAGTATTTTCAAAACCTATTTTTACAAGTTTTTCTATGAAGTCCATCAGAAGTGCATCCAAATCTTTAGGGGGTGTGTCAGGGGTGTGTTCAGGCCGGGACTTGGGTGTTAAGACAGATGTTTTTTAGCCATAATGGTACAAAAAAACCCCCGTCTAGGACTAAAACGTAGACGTTTTGAGCTACACCTGTTTTTATAACAAATTAATACACAAAAAGGTGTCCTAAATAACCAGATGACCAGTGGAGGGAATCAGGGGTGACCTCCCCTTATTCCCCCAGTGGTCACTAACCCCCTACCACCCCCAACAAATGTGATAAAAAATATTACGTGCCAGCCTCTATGCCAACCTCAGATGTTATACTCAGGTCCATTAGACAGAATGCAGGTCCCTGGAGTAGTCTAGTAGTGGTGCAGTGCACTGCAGACAGGTGGACCCAGGCCCATACCTCTTCCTACCTGTTACACTTGTAGAGGAAACTGTGAGCTCTCCAAAACTCACCAGAAACCCACTGTACCCACATATAGGTGCCCCCTTCACCCGTAAGGGCTATGGTAGTGGTGTACAGTTTGGGGGAGTGGATTTTTTGGGGGGGTTCAGCAGACGAGGTAAGGGAGCAATGGTGAGATGTGTACCTAGGAGCTTTTTATGAAGTCCATTGCAGTGCCCCCTAGGGTACCCTATTGCTGTCATGGGATGTCAGGGGAACCAGTCTACTAAAAATGATGGCTCCTCCTACAACCCAATGGCTTGATTTTGTGCGTTTTGCACTTGGACTTTTTTTCGAAAATGGACCAAAACCAAAACGTCCCAATCACAAAATGTCCAAAAACCAAAATGTCCACAGTATTTTTGAAAAAAAAGATAGCTGTTTGTTTTTCTTTTTCAAAAATGACCTTCTTTCCTATTTAGATTTTGGACGTTTTTTGCAAAACGTCCAAAGTCGGACTTAGACGTCATATAGAAAATGCCACTCCACGTTTCTTAATAGAATACTAGAACAACAGGTGAAAGATTCATAGGAATCAAATAGTGGAACTCCTTACCACCCAAAACAAGAACTATACAGGAATATACTAGATTCTGCAAAATCCTCAAATCGTTCCTATTCAAACAAACCCTTACAAAGAACGACCATATCTCAAACAACTAATTCTTACCTGAATTGGTTATTACTCTATATACCATTAACCTTTTCTTTACTTCATGTACATTTTCTCATTCATAATAGATTTTCTAAATGTTAAACATGCCAGTATGTTTATGATACTGTATTGGAAAATTGGATTCTTACAACAAATTACTTTCTTATGTATTATTCTTTGTTATGTATCCTATACTGTTTATTGGAAGCCACGTTGAACTCAGACTTGTTTGGGATATTGTAGGATATAAATGTCAGACATAAATAAATAAATGGGCAGGGCTCAGACTATGTTGCATTCATATCTCTGGCATTTAGGCACAAATACTTACACCACCTCTACACCAACTCTGGTGTTAAGTGCTCACACCTACATTTTGCAAATAAAATAACGTATACACTGTCAGTCCTAACCTAGTCACAAGCCAATATAGAGACAAAATATCAATTCAATACATCAGTTCAAAATTGTAAAGTATTCATTCAATATTATACAAAGACATTATTGGGTCACTTCTGAAAAGGTCAAATGCAGTCCTTTATTCCAAAAACTAGTAAAAAAGGCCCGTTTCTGACACAAATGAAACAGGCGCTAGCAAGGTTTTCCTCGGAGTGTGTATGTTTGAGAGAGCATGTGTGAGAGTGAGTGTGTGACAGAGAGAGAGTGAGACTGAGTGCAAGTGTGTCTGTGAGAGAGAGAGCGTGTGTGATTCTGCTCTCTACCCTGCCACCCCTGTAGCCACTCAGGAGACGGGTGTTACAGGGACGAGGGTCTGGGAGGAGGCAGGAGTTATGTGAGGTGCCAGCAATATGCAGTATCAATGCCCATAAAGCTAACTGGTCATGTAGGTCCACATAAATAGGGTAGGAGTGCAGCAGCATATCTGTTAATTTATTAAATTGTATTTTTAGTATTGCTATTTTATGTGTGTTTTTCTGTAAGCTGCTTAGATTTGAAGTGGATTACAAGTTTTTAATAAAATAAATAAACAGCAATATTAATTTTGCCCAGTTAGTTATGCAGATGCCAGCACTGAATATCAGCCACCGGAAAGTGCGGGGTACAAATGTAATAAATAAATAAATAAAATTGTTCTAAAAAATGCTGTCACACAAACAGCAGGTATAACTTTTCTATAGCACAAAAAACGTTCTTCCTTTAAAATATTTAATTTCTTTTATTACAATACATATATCACATAAAACCACTTATGCTGTGTAAGTTCCGGAACTTGCCCAGTCACACCCTTCACTTCACCACCCATTCACATAAACCTTGTGTGGGCACATTTCTATATATCCACAATCTGTGTACATGCTACCCAATTGTTGTTTCCTCAATTTCAAATCTTCCACTTGTGTCTTAGATATTGTCCTTAAAGGTTCAAATTATAGTCCTTATAAATCATAAAAATCTTCTAAATCACATCAAGCAGGAGCACAGTGTTCACAACAAAGTCTCTCCAGCACTCTTCTTGGAGTAGTGTTAGTTCAGCAGAGTGAATCAGTGCAGTGTGTCAAGGGCTTCCTGAAATTTACATACTGTTTCCAGACTTTAAGCACCTTCTAACTCTTCACACCTCTTCACACAAAAGAGAGAAGGTGTGAAGAGTTAGAAGGTGCTTAAAGTCTGGAAACAGTATGTAAATTTCAGGAAGCCCTTGACACACTGCACTGATTCACTCTGCTGAACTAACACTACTCCAAGAAGAGTGCTGGAGAGACTTTGTTGTGAACACTGTGCTCCTGCTTGATGTGATGTAGAAGATTTTTATGATTTATAAGGACTATAATTTGAACCTTTAAGGACGATATCTAAGACACAAGTGGAAGATTTGAAATTGAGGAAACAACAATTGGGGAGCATGTACACAGATTATGGATATATAGAAATGTGCCCACACAAGGTTTAAGTGAATGGGTGGTGAAGTGAAGGGTGTGACTGGGCAAGTTCCGGAACTTACACAGTATAAGTGGTTTTATGTGATATATGTATTGTAATAAAAGAAATTAAATATTTTAAAGGAAGAACGTTTTTTGTGATATAGTTTTGGGATCTGTTCTTCTAGTTTAAATATTTATCCCCAGTAATATATATAACTTTATATAGACCAGAAATCCAAATAAAGTTTTGCAAGCATATTGAGTAATAGCATTCTTTGTATGTTTACACTGAAAATTTGCATAACTTTAATTTAATTTCTTGTGCTTTAAAAATAATATAGTCTGCCAGCCACTAACATTGACCTTTATGTATCTCTCAGTTATTCCTGCTATCTTCTACCAGTACCAACAACATTAAGACCATAAGAATAGCCATACTGGGTCAGACCAATGGAACATTTAGCCCAGTATCTTGCTTCCAACAGTGGCCAATCAAGGTCACAAGTACCTGGCAGAAACCCAATTAGCAGCAACACTGTTGGAATAGTTTGTGTTGTTTTCACAATATTGACATGTGGACTGGCATTTTAGAAAGAGCATCCAAACCATGAAGTCAACAATTGTGTAAGTTTTTTAGAAAATGTCTTATCAACATAGATCCTTTTCTAAGATTCATGCAGGACAGAATGTTTATGTAGTGGCTGTGTGAACATCAATTTTAAAATGTCAATGTAGTGGCTGTGTGAAGACCTATTTTAGTAATGCACACATCCATAATATAGAGACCAAGCACCCTGCCACATAAACATTCGAGATTCAGTGCTTCAACATCTGTGTGGGGACTTCATGAAGCAGATATCAAAATGCTGAACTCTATACACCCACAACACTGCCACCCTTTGCACCTGTCATGGTTGTGACTGTATCCTATGCCTATACTCACCTCGCCTCCTGGTGACCAGGCCTATTGCTGCTGTGGACTGTCTTCTTCCTGTTTCCCAAACATGTTCCAGAGTTCATTCCAGTCCTGATGCTCCAGCACTCCAGACTTGCCCGGGTGTTCCTGCTGCCAAGCCTCACCTGTGACCTCATCTGTAATTGCCTTTATTAAGCACCTGGGAACTTTCAGACTTGCCTTTGCAACAGAGAGGTCTTTCGTTGAGTTTTTTTTTTCTGTGTGTGTTTGTTGCTGTTCCTGCCCTGCTAGTTCTTGTCTTGCAAGCCTTCAGCTTCAGTTTTAATCCTGCTTGTGTCTGCCCTGTTTGTCTTCAGCTTCAGTTTTAATCCTGCCTGTGTCTGCCCTGTTTGTCTTCAGCCTCAGTTCTAATCCTGCTTGTGTCTGCCCTGTTTGCCTTCAGCTTCAGTTCCTCCACAGTTTGTTCCTACCCCGTCTGCTTTCAGCTTCCCTTCCAACCAAGCCTGTCTGAGAATCCTGAATCCTGTTCCAGAATCCTGAATCCTGTCTCAGCCAAGCCTGTCTGAGAATCCTGAATCCTGTTTCAGAATCCTGAATCCTGTTCCAGCCAAGCCTGTCTGAGAATCCTGAATCCTGTTCCAAGATCCTGAATCTGGTTCCAGTCAAGCCACACCAAGCCCATTCTAGAATCCAGTTGTTCCAGTCCTGCTTATTCCAGCCCTGCTCATCTACAGCTTCAGTTCCCAGTCCTGCTTGTACCAGCCTGTCTGTGTTCAGCCTCGCTTCCTGTTGGGTGGTTCACCTGCTGGTGCCGCTCACTGGCAGTGGCCCAAGGGCTCACTACTCCGGACTTCGTGACAGATTGTGACAGATTGCAAAGGCCATGAGCTCGGTAAAATCATTCTTCCAGCTGGGCTTCCAGCACATAACTTTTTTCTCTGTTCTGTTGGCAATCTGGATCCCTGCCCGGGTTCAGCTCCTAGTTCCAGTTCAAATTCCGGTCCCAACTCAGTTTCTGCTCTTGATCTTTTTATGACGCTCCATAATTACCGTGATAAACTTTGTTCTCATCCAGCCTTGAAGAATACTCCTGAAGCTGCAGCTGAGAGAGAGCGTGTCTGGGGGCTTGGGTTCTTTGTAAACCCAGTTTCGGCTATTGATTCTTCTATCACACTCTTCGAATACCGCTACAAACTGATCTCGGATCCAGCCCTGCGGGATACTCCTGAAGCCGACGCTGAAAGAAGGCGTCTTAGAAGTTCCGAGACCAGGGCTTGCCTGCAGTCTTATTGGAGTCCCGGTTTGGCTCCTGATTCCAGTCTGGGTCCCAGTCCCGGTTCAGCTCCTGATTCCAGTCCCGGTTCAGCTCCTGATGCCAGTCCAGGTCCCAGTCCCGGTCCAGCTCCTGATTCCAGTTCGAGTTTCTGTCAAGATTCTGATTACAGTCTGAGTTCCAGTTACAGTCAAGCTCCTAATTCTAGTCCAGGTCCAAGTCCCGGTTCGGCTCCTGATTCCAGTCCGGGTCCCAGTCCAGTTCCTGATTCCAGTTCAAGTTCCTGTCAAGATGCTGATTACAGTCCAAGTTCCAGTTTTAATCCTGCTTGTGTCTGCCCTGTTTGTCTTCAGCCTCAGTTCTAATCCTGCTTGTGTCTGCCATGTTTGCCTTCAGCATCAGTTCCTCCAGAGTTTGTTCCTACCCCGTCTGCTTTCAGCTTCCCTTCCAGCCAAGCCTGTCTGAGAATCCTGAATCCTGTCCCTGCCAAGCCTGTCTGAAAATCCTGAATCCTGTTCCAGGATCCTGAATCTGGTTCAAGTCAAGCCACTCCAAGCCCGTTCCAGAATCTGGTTGGTCCAGTCCTGCTTATTACAGCCTTGTTCGTCTAGAACTTCAGTTCCCATCCATCTACAACTTCAGTTCCCATCCTGCTAGTTCTGGTCCTGCTTGTACCAGCCTGTCTGTGTTCAGCCTCACTTCCTGTTGGGTGGTTCACCTGCTGCTGCTGCTCACTGGCAGTGGCCCAAGGGCTCACTACTCCGGACTTCGTGACAGATTGTGACAGCACTTCCCTGATCCAATCACATCTGAGCACACCAGTCCCCAATCTGAACTCTCCTCCTCTGATTCCCCATTATGACCATTTTCTTGATATAAAAACCCTCCCATATAGCAATACCCAACCTTCCCCCACCCTTTAGACCCTCCAGTCAGTCTTGGGACTACTCTGGGGGCAATCAGTGGTGGTGAATTGGAACACGGCAAAAGTGGCCATCCTAATCTACTGCCCCATCTGGCTCTGGGTGTCAGTATGGTGTCAGTGACCCTTAGGAGTAGTCTGCTAGTTATCACTACCATATTGACAATCAGGATGGAAACGGAGGAGGACTGCTACACCACCCCTGGTGGCCTCAGGCGAGTCCTAGGGGTAGCTGGAATGTCTGGGAGGTGGTGCAAGGTTGGGTATGGGTATGTGGGAGGGCTTTTCATCAGGAGAAAGGCCAGGTGGGGGATTGGGGAAAGGGGGGCTGATATGGTGAGGGGGTGATCAAAGTATGTATTGATCCATACATGGCAGGGGATCAGGGAAGGGTACTCAGATTGGGGGTTGGTGTGCTTGGAAGTGATTAGATCAGGGAGATACAAAGATAACATTACTTTGGGTGGTTTGCATTAGACAAGGCATAAATAACAACATTGATCTCAAGGTCATAAACAGGGACTTCCCTTCTAAAATGAGGAATGCACATTTATTTTATAGGTCTGCCCTGGTCCAGCCTTAGTTCTGCTCAAACCATGCCCCTTTGCCATCCGCATGTCCTGGCAATTTAGATGTTTCAATCTTGGTTTCATAAATTTCAGTGTCAGACATTTATCATAGATAGACATTTTTTGTGCCAGGAGTCAAAACATCTAAATCCATAGGCGCCCGGTATAAGAGGCTTGGGGAGGCTAAGCCTCCCCAGCCAGCAGGAAAGGTTTAGGGGTCCCGGGGGGGGGGGGTTTGGGCGGACGAGTGGCGCCGTGAGTGTCCCCTTTCCTCCCTTTCCATTAATTAGTATCTGCCCCGTGCCATCTTTAATTTACCTCCGCTCCGTCCCCAGCGTCGACTCGGTCGCATCATTTCAAAGCCCGCCCTGCTGCCCGTCTCTATTCTCCCCTCGCTCTCTTCGCGATGTGATTCGTTCTGCAGACAGAGTCCCGCCCTCGAGGAAATGATGTCAGAAGGCGGGACTCTGTCTGCGGAACGAATCACGTCGCAAAGGGAGCGAGGGGAGAATAGAGACGGGCAGCAGGGCGGGCTTTGAAATGATGTGGCCGAGTTGACACTGGGAATGGAGCATAGGTAAATTAAAGATGGCATGGGGCAGATAGTAAGCAAGGGGAGGGAAAGGGGAGACCCAGGGCGCTGCTGGCCCAGATGGATGGAGGCAGGGGAGAGGAGAATCGGGCTAGGTATGGATGGAGGGGGGCAGGGGACCGAAGGGAATTGTTGGATGTGCATGGAGGGCAGGGGAGAGGAGGGTTGCTGGAATGGTTGGATAGAGGGGATGGCAGGGGAGAGAGGAGGGTTGCTGGACATGGGTGGGTGGCTAGAGGGGAGAGCAGGGTTGCTGGACGTGGGTGGATGGAGGGCAGGGGAGAGAACAGGGTTGCTGGACATGGATGGAGGGGAGGGCAGGGGAGAGAGGAGGGTTGCTGGAATGGGTGGATAGAGGGGATGGCAGGGGAGAGAGGAGGGTTGCTGGAATGGGTGGATAGAGGGGATGGCAGGGGAGAGAGGAGGGTTGCTGGAATGGGTGGGTGGCTAGAGGGGAGAGGAGGGTTGCTGGACATGGGTGGATGGAGGGGGGCAGGGGAGAGAAAGGAGGGTTGCTGGACATGGGTGGCTAGAGAGGAGAAGAGGGTTGGTGGACATGGATGGATGGAGGACAGGGGAGAGAGGAGGGTTGCTGGACATGGATGGAGGGAAGGGAAGACAGGAAGGAGATGCACATGAATGAAGGGGAGAAATTATGGACATGCATGGAGAGGAGGGAAGACAGGAAGGAGATGCACATGGATGGAGGGGAAGAGAGAGAGAAAAAAATGCTGGGCATGGATGGAGGGGAGGGAAGAGAGAGGACGGAGATGAGGGAAAAGGGAGAAAACCTGCACATCGATGGAGAAAATAGACAGAAGATGGATCCACTGGACAGTCAAGTCTACAGAGGACCCAGCTTTTACTTACGGATATAAGGCAAGAAATGAAGAAGAAAGGCGGGAAGTAAAGAAATAAATGGAAAGGAAGCCCTGGAAACGGAGTTAAGAGGACAGATAGCAGCAGAATTGGATACTTGGCCAGCATGATCAAAAAAACAGTCACCAGACAACAAAGGTAGAAAAGTTCATTTTATTTTCATTACAATGTTTGTAATATGTCCACTTTGAGAATCAGGTGCTCAACATTAAAAGTTTATATTTATGTACTTATGTCTGGCATTTTATCCTACATTAAACATGAATTAGGGTGTTTTGTGGCTCTACATGAGAATTGTGATATTATGATCCCTTGTTTCATATTGTTGACGGTCTGCATTTTCCGTATGGGTGGTATATTGGTGTATTAGGTTCTGCCCAGTGTAATATTTATGGTACAGTAAGGTTCTGAGTGTGTTTTTGCACAAAGTTGTGCATAGTGTTTTGCAGTTGAGCGATTGTGGTTAGTATATTCTTTGAGCAACCACTTTATTCTTTGACATATGATACATACACTGTAGCTAATATCTAAATTTAATAAAAGGTATTAATTGTGACTTTTTATTTATTTATTTTTTCTGTGTGTTGTCAGACAATTATGGATTTAAGCTCCACCCCTGGCCCCACCCCTAACCCCGCCCCCTTTAGCCTCCCCAAACAGTTGGGCCACCGACTGCCTATGTCTAAATCACAAATGGGGCTTCTCAAATAAAGGCCATTGTTTTTACCTATTGCTCAGATTAACTTTGTTACATGACATATTCAAGCGTCAAGCACAAATTACTATTTTGATGAAATACCTCATCCCCTGCATGTGCAAGATCTCGTTTAAGCTCTTCCACTCGAGTTCTTAGTTTCTTCACATCTCCTTCATGCTGTTCAGCTCTCCTGTTAGCATGAATCAACTCTTCAATTTTGTTTTGATACTGCTTCTTTAACTTAAAGTAGGCATGTTGAAGATCAGTTATTTCCTTAAAAAGAAGGCAGTCATCATTGAAAACCTAATGAATACTTTTCCCAACAACATACAGTTAAGGATTCATACAGTATATACTGAAATAAAGATAAGCAATGGGAGACTGCTATAATTATGAATATATTTTAATAATGATAATGCAAAATTGATGCTGGTTTCTTATGCATTTCTAAAATCAACTGTTTTAACCATACAAAACATATTTGTCCTTTAAAGTCTAGATTTGGAAGCCTTATTAGCGGCTAGGCTTGTTGTATAAAGTAGGACCTGCAGTAAATAATACACATTAATATCAGTTGCATAGCTACAGGGGGCCTTGGGGATCCAGGTCCCCCATTCCAACGTGAGGCCCCCCAACCCTGGTGGCCAGTCAAGTGCCTGAGTTTTGGGCACTACTAGCTTCCTTCCAACTCCCTGCTTCAGCCATCAAGACGTTGCCTGTTCTCAATCTAACCACCTTGGTCAGCTCTCTCCTACTCCATTTCAGCACCCTACAACGCTGCCTTCTTGAATTTTCTGGGCTGCTGGCAGTGTCAGTGAGGTAAACAGATTGCCTTTGGTGGCCTGGAAGCTTTTCCTCTGCTGCAATTTCCTGTCCCACACAGGTGGGATGCTGAACAGAGGAAGAGCATCCAGGGCTGCCAAATGCAGTCCATTTACCTTGCTGATGCTGCAAGCGACCGGAAAATTGAAGAAGGCAGCAGTGCTGGGAGCCAGAACTAAGGGATTGAGTAGGAGAGAACTAACCAAGGTGGTTAAATTGAGACGGCTGAAGCCCATGACGTTTGTCTCCCACAACTCGGGCATTTGTCACACACTCAGACGTATCAACCCCCGCCCCCTTCAATACCACACTACAAGCCATATCTTCGATAGAATTGGATTTATTTTGGCCGCAGCCAGGAACATCAAAATTGTTACAACTTAAACAAATTACATTACATCTTCTACTAATCATTATGCCAGCATGCATTTCTACCCGGGTACACAGCTTCTACACGTAGTTGCATATTCTGGGCCACAGGCCAAGCCGTACCAAGCCCCTGTGGCCCCCTGTGCTGTTTTCCAAGCACCCGACGTCACTTGGTGTCTCCCGTTGAAGGAGGCACCTACCACATTTACAAAATGACGTTCTAGGCCTCCCGGCCGCCCAAGCCAGGAGACAAGCTGTATACACGTTGTTTCCTGTTGAAGGAGGCACCTACCACATTTACAAAATGACGTTCTAGGCCTCCCGGCCGCCCAAGCCAGGAGACAAGCTGTATACACGTTGTTTCCTGTTGAAGGAGGCACCTACCACATTTACAAAATGACGTTCTAGGCCTCCCGGCCGCCCAAGCCAGGAGACAAGCTGTATACACGTTGTTTCCTTATAACAAGGCTGCTCACATGCAAGCCTACCATTTGCATCAACTTGATAATTTTCCACACAACTCTTTCTGCAGCAGTAGTTACCCCAAACTTGTAACTGTTATGTGTCAAGCTGCTGTGTACCCATTGCTGGCTGTGCGTAAACATTGTAGTCTAACGCCTCGCTGCGACAAATCTTGCCTCTCAAGTGGGTGGGCGGGTGGGCATTGCTCTTCTCCTGCTTCCAAATTCAAAAGGACTTCCTGTGCAGTTCAAATTCCTCTCTCCTCCTCCCTTGCTCCTCCCCTTCTTTCCTGCCCCCTCCCCTTGCTACCCCTTGTTTCCCTCCCACTACTACCTCTGCTCTCTAGCTAGGCCCTCCCTGTACCCTCCCCCACACTTCTGTCTTCGCTGGCCTTCAGCCCGGTTGTGGTCGGCCCCCCTTTAATGGGTGTGCCTGGTTCTCAACTCGGGCATTTGTCACACACTCAGACGTATCAACCCCCGCCCCCTTCAATACCACACTACAAGCCATATCTTCGATAGAATTGGATTTATTTTGGCCGCAGCCAGGAACATCAAAATTGTTACAACTTAAACAAATTACATTACATCTTCTACTAATCATTATGCCAGCATGCATTTCTACCCGGGTACACAGCTTCTACACGTAGTTGCATATTCTGGGCCACAGGCCAAGCCGTACCAAGCCCCTGTGGCCCCCTGTGCTGTTTTCCAAGCACCCGACGTCACTTGGTGTCTCCCGTTGAAGGAGGCACCTACCACATTTACAAAATGACGTTCTAGGCCTCCCGGCCGCCCAAGCCAGGAGACAAGCTGTATACACGTTGTTTCCTGTTGAAGGAGGCACCTACCACATTTACAAAATGACGTTCTAGGCCTCCCGGCCGCCCAAGCCAGGAGACAAGCTGTATACACGTTGTTTCCTGTTGAAGGAGGCACCTACCACATTTACAAAATGACGTTCTAGGCCTCCCGGCCGCCCAAGCCAGGAGACAAGCTGTATACACGTTGTTTCCTTATAACAAGGCTGCTCACATGCAAGCCTACCATTTGCATCAACTTGATAATTTTCCACACAACTCTTTCTGCAGCAGTAGTTACCCCAAACTTGTAACTGTTATGTGTCAAGCTGCTGTGTACCCATTGCTGGCTGTGCGTAAACATTGTAGTCTAACGCCACAGGCCACGGCAACGACACCTCGTTTGCCGTGGTCCCCCACCCCTCCTAGCTGCGGTCATGCCCTAACGCTATGGCTTGTATCTATTCGCAAGTCATGTGGGATCGTATGACTTTTAATGCACACATGAATGCCTGAAGCATCCCTCCCTTACCTATACCCTGTTTTGGCTACTCTATCGCCCTGGCTCCTCTATCACCCTGACAACCCAGGCTCTCACTGTTCGGTCTCACTGCTGCCCTTCTATGCGCCCACCGCCTTTCCCTGTGCCTAATGTACATACAAGTGATGAGTGACCGCATATCCAAATCCGCTGCAGCTCATTCTGGATATGGATACCTGTAATAGAATATAATGGGAAGCGACATGTTAGCACAGTGCAAGCAACCATTATCACTTTGCTGTGGATGCCTTAATGGGTCCAATGTACCGCTTGTATACACTAGATGGGTCTGATGTAGCGCTTGTATACATTAGGTCGCCATCGGCCCAGTCTTTTGATGGCCTCTATGGACACTCCTAGCGCTGCCACTGCCGTAGCTGCCCTAATCCTAAATGAGTGGGTACTGTACATAGTGTATGAATCAGCAGGCTGGTCTTTGGTCTTTGTTTTAAGTCGGCTTGAAGGTTCAGGACAGGGCATGTTCGTTCCGATCCATTTTGATTTGCGAATAAGTAGGTCAGTTGCCGCGGCTGTAATGGCCGCGTCACGTATTAAGAGGGACATGCCATGGTGGGCATGCTTGTACGTAGCCACCAACTCACTGACTCGCAGAGCACCATGCAAAGCTAATGAGAATGCACATTTGACTTGACGGCCCTCAAACTCAGTGTCACTTATCTCCTCTAATGATGCAAAGCGACAGCCCATTTCCCTGCCGGTACTGGGTTTTCTTTTACCTGGGTAGGGTACTCCCGGCCTGCCCCATCCTTTCATCAGTCTCGTGACAACAAATGACCTAGATGGATTTTGAACAGCCACCGCTTTGGCGAGAAAACTGATGGCTGCGAACATGATTGAGACCTGGTTTCTGCTAATTCCCTTCATACATGCCGGGGGCCGGGAATATATCAGTACCACCCTTCTCTTCTAAGTGTTGACTATATGTGCGGTTGTGTATCTTGTCTGCGAGGTATCTGTTAACTATCGCAGCATCGGGTCCCATTTCCGGGTCTGCGCTCTAAAAACGAGAAAGAGCATCCACTATAACCATTCTCCCTGCCTGGTATATGTTTAGCTGTAATCACTGCGGAACTATCTGTCTGCGCACATAACTTGTGGGAAGTGCATGGCGGACAACTACTGCCATATTGTCTGAGGGAATTACAATTGACTTGTGAGATATGCCAGGTCCCCCCAGGAAACATGATATCCTACGTGGTCCCTGCTGAAACCCGAGCTTGCTGCGCACCACGCTCCCTGGAAGTAAATCTGCCGCATCTGTAAAGAAAATGCAGGGCTTCCGTGAGAGTGGGTGAATCGTGCTAAAATGAAATCCCATGGGCCAAGAACCTGCTAAATCTCGCTTGATGTCCTGTGTACATCTGAGATGAAAATGCGCTTTGTTTGTTCCCGATGTTGCTAAAGCTATTGGGAATCACCCTTATTGCGAAGCCTACTGGACCCAGGAGTTCCTGTATCTGCTTCAGCCTTGCTTTTTTACAGTGCCACCTGGTATTCGCCGCTCTGGCAAGCTTATCAATTTTGTCAGCCGGCAGTCTGGAACATCTAGTTCCAATTCAATACCTATAACGTAAGGATTCGCCGTGGGCCTACTGTTTTTTCAACAGCTAATGGGATGTCCAATTTCTGTGCCAAGTGGATAAAGACCTGTAACACATCCGTCCACTCTTGTGATTCCCGGTCTTTGAACAGGAAGTCCTTCAGATGAGGACCAGAGACCTAGCGGGGGCTAGTTGCTCCACTACCCCATGCATTGTTGGGGGAGTGTTGTCACTGTGGTGTTGTCCTCTAATATGGAATCATGCAACCTGATTGGAAACCTGTGGTGATGCACCCGTTCTGTCAGGGTAACGGGCTAACCTTGAAGCTTGTTGGCTTCCGGACCCTGTCCTGAGTTAATAGGTTGCTTTCTCCTGTCTCATAAGCTTGATGGGGGGAGCGCTAGCTCCCTCAGTACCCTGTCCCGTGCTACTAGATTGCTGTTTCCTGTCCCTGGGGAGCCTGCCTTGCCCTGCAGCATGCCTGCCCGCGCGGGCATGTCGGGTGCTAGGTGCAATGTCCGCTGCCTCCGTCCTGCCTTTGTCCTGACGGCATTGCCTGACAGGACTACCACTGGTGCTGACCCGATATGAATGGATTGTCTGCACTGCTTTCTTGTAAATTTAATATCTTAGTTAAGCTATGCCTGTCCCCTAAATATCTCATGCGCTTTTAAAATTGTATTCCATATCCCACACCAAGTCCGGGCCCCTTTCCATTTCCTTCACTATAGTGAGTGTCCTGAGTATGTGAACAGCTGAGTGTCCTAAGTATGTGAACAGCCAACGACCAGTCCATGAAGGACCCGAATATCTTGGGGTCTTATCTGTTACGCTATCCCTGCCTACGGTACCCTCCTCATGCAACTCCCACACAAGGAGGGAGAAGATATCAATCCACCTGTATTGTGAGAACGGTACCTAATGCATCGCTCCTGTGATTAAGTACTCCCACATCCTGACTGGTCCCCTGTGCACCGACCGGTGCCACAACCGCATTCTGTCCTGCCATATTGGGCTCCGTTACCCATTCTTATCATCCTGTACTGCATATCTAGTTATGTCATGCGTCTGCGCTGGAAGGAGTGTGGTGCTGTCATTAGACTTACCCCTTGCCGGTACTGGCGGTAGCCCCGCAACTATGGAGGTGGAGTCTGCAGTGCTGCTACCTCCCTTGCAGGCCCCCGCACCGTCTGTGCTTGTGGTGTAGGTCCACTGTGACTTCTAAGGTCTGGGGCCGCAGCACTCCGCGTCTTAGCTGGCGGAGTTTTGGTGGGCCGCTTGGCTGGCCTTGCTGGTGCATAGGTCTCCTTCACACACTACAATGACATTACTGCAATGGAGAGACTAAAAGAATAGACAATTTAAAGCAAAATGACCTCATAATAACTGATTGTGGTGACACCGGCTTCCCCAATCGCTGCGTGCATCCTATGGTGCCTGTGTAAACTGTACCCTCCTTGCTCACAGCTACATATCCGACTGCGTGCTGTCTGCGCAGTGCGCCCTTCCTTAAATGGCCGGCCTAAAGCCCCACGGGCGATGGCTGTTACATTCAAATTTGGCCTGGTAGTCAAAACGGCTGCCGTATGCAAAATGGGCCGCTAAAATTAAAATGGACTTCCTGTGCAGTTCAAATTCCTCTCTCCTCCTCCCTTGCTCCTCCCCTTCTTTCCTGCCCCCTCCCCTTGCTACCCCTTGTTTCCCTCCCACTACTACCTCTGCTCTCTAGCTAGGCCCTCCCTGTACCCTCCCCCACACTTCTGTCTTCGCTGGCCTTCAGCCCGGTTGTGGTCGGCCCCCCTTTAATGGGTGTGCCTGGTTCTTTCCATCTCCTCCATGCACCTGTCAACCTGTTGCCCAAACAACGCAAGCAAATCTATCAGCATATCTATCCATGTTGTTGTTCTTTATTGTTGGTAGCATTTTTTTTTTCACTTTAAAATATGTTTTATTTTGCATAACTCCGTAACAAGAGCACATGTCGCTCACATTTGCCCACACATGGGCTCATAAGTACTTAACTACTATGCAGCTACATCGAAAAACCCAACTCATCACTGTACCCACTACAGCAAATAACCAGTGCATCTCCCCCCCCAAAAAAACAGCAACCACTGCCCATCTAAACCTTATACTCCTAAAATACATCAACCCCCCTCCCCTTTACTCTAACCATCACCAGCCCCTACTCTGTTTCAAGGCACCCCATGTTTCTTTGGGACACTCTCGCTCCCCCTCCCCACTAACCCTCCCCCCTCCTATGAGATCCCATTAACCTAAATACTTGTCAATCACTGTTGTAAGTGAACCTATCTTCCCTTATGTCGCCCTATCCGCTCCCTGCGGTAGGCCATTAATCTCTCCATTTGTATTAACTGACCCAATTTACATTTCCAATCACTCAACGTCGGAGGATCTACCCTCTTCCAATACTGTGCTGTGAGGCACTTAGCTGCTACCAGCCCCCAGCGCAACAATTTCCATTCCTCCCAAGATTCCCTCTCATTTTATAAACCCAACAGACACACCAAAGGACTGCACACCAGGGATGATCCAATTAACTTTACTAATGCTTTCATAACATCTTGCCAAAAAGGGACCACCCCGGGGCATTCAGTGATCACAGGATGGCATGGTTCAATAATAAGACATGCATGCAGATGATTTATTCAAAAAGAAGGTTCTACACTTCAAAAAAAAGCTGTCAAGATGGAGGAATAATAAAAGATATTGAAGAGGCTGAGACGGAGCAAGGGAGCTAAGCAACTATACCTGAGGGTGTCATCACTTCCTCTGAGGAATGCCACCTTTAACAAAACCACCTTATACTTAGAGGGACAAATAGCAGGAAACACTCAGATCATCTACAGCAAGCCCCATGTGCAATGGGAAATGTTGATTGCCACTGAACCAGGGGCGTAGCCAGACAGCAGATTTTAGGTGGGCCTAGGCAAGAAGTGGGTGGGCACCAAGTGTTCTCCCTCCCCCACAAACACAAAAAAAAATATCTCAGCTAGCGGGAAAATGCTTCCCTGCACCTTAGCTGTCTGCAGCAGGCATGCACTGAAAACGGAGCATGTGCAAGTGCCAGTATTGTGGAGAGCAGCGTTTTTGTTACCATCGGGGAAGTTTTCAGCTTGCGGAGCTTGGGATCCCCAACAGCTACTGCTAAACATGTGCTACTGTTGGGTGGGCCTGAGCCCTAACTAGGTGGGCCTTGGCCCACCCAGGCCCACCTGTGGCTATGCCACTGCACTGAACCCACAAATTCCCTCTCCTTGCATAACACTGCAACTCTTACACTTTAATTTATTACCATTTCTATACCGACCTTATCCAGCACAAAGTAGAAATCAAACATATATAATAAAATATTACAAAACATATCTAATACAATACAATCTCACAACAAAAATAATGTTGTCATGTCAGTATACCTTGGAGAATAAGGCAATACTCATCAAGGCCATTGAAAATATATGAAGAGACATCCCACAAAATTGTGAGAAGGGGAGTTTGCTCACACCCTTTTCAGTAGTAGCTCAAGGTGAGTTATATTCAGACACAGGAGGCATATTTTATGCCCTGGAGGCTTACAACCTAAGTTTGTACCTGAAGCAATGGAGGTCTAAGTGAGTTGCTCCCGATCACAAGGAGCAATGGTGGGATTTGAACTGGGATTTTGTGGATCTCAGCCTGCTGCTATAACATTAAGCTATTCCTCCACTCAATTAATTGCAGAAATAAACCCTTCAAAATCGGCTCAAAGCCTACTACATTCAAAATGAACTCTATTACTACTATTCTCCTTCTGAATCAAAATGATTGGCTTGCCACCCTCAAAAGACACCTGCACCCACATACCAATCCACCAAAATCAATGGCAATTCTTAAGATTCACTTTCCACAAACCAAGCTTCCTCCCCAACCTGGTGGTCTAGCGGCCCTCTTCCCCGCATCCCCCTGTACATTTGTTGGAGAAGGCAATAGTACACTCCCTCCTCTTCCAGTGCCACCTTGAAAATGGCAGTGCCCAGCCCTGCCCAGTGCATCCTGGGATGCGCTGGGCAGGACTTCACACCATATAAGCGAGAAACTCCATTATATGGTGTGAAGCCCCACCCTGCGCATCCCAGGTGGGCTGGGCGCCACCATTATCAAGGTGGTGCTGGAAGAGAAGGGAGTATACTACTCCCTCCTCCAACACTAAAGGTATAGGGGTGCAGAGAAAAGGGCCACTAGACCATCAGGTTGGGGGGCCTTGGTTTGTGGCCCACTGGGCTACCAGGGCTTTCTTTTGGGGATGCAATGTGGGTGAACTTGTGTCAGGGGGGGGTCAGGGGGAATGGAGGTCCTCTGGACCTTCTTCTCCCGTGTCGCTCACTTGGGGTGGGGTGGGGAGAGGGGTCCTGGTTTCTGCTCCTGCAGCCAGGGGTTCTATTGCTAGCATGCAAATACATGCTGGACAGATCTCACCATTCCTCCCCAATGGTCTGCAAACCCTGTGCTGGCATAGTGTTTGCCACGGACAGTGCACCAATGTTTGGTGCACTGCCTGCTGATCATTGGAGAGGAATATGTTTAGCTTGCATTTGCATACTACTTGCAGTAGGAGCCCTGTTTAGCATGCATTTGCATGCTAGTTATGGTCAGAGCCTGCAAGCGTGTTGTTTCATGCGTGCAGGGGCTCTGATCATGGAGCGGTAGCAAACACAGGTGCTAGTATGTTGCTAATAGCCTCTAGTGCCCACGTTTGCTTCTGATCATCAGCCCATGAGTTTGTGAATTTCCCTTGTTTTGATGTAATGTGGTTGTTATTCTCCTCGCTGTAGAAATCTCTGTGCATATGATAGCTACTTGTTATGAAAAATGGTGTCTGTACTTTGTAACCCCTGACTGAAGCAGAGCCTGGTTGTTTCATTGGGAGGTTTTGTGATAACAATAGCAGCCTGCCAGGGAAAACTGATAACAAGTGACTATAACAGCAGAATATCAGAAGGGTGAAAATGAATGTGGCAGACTCCAGGGGCAAAGCCCAGCTTAAAGATAAGAAGAGCATTTCTGAAGGAATGGAACTGAGAAAGTAAACAAACAAGAAAAGGTGGGTAGGGTGTAGAAGTAAGTAATTAACTGCAGATTCAGCAGAAATCAGGAAGATGGGAGGGGGTCAGCAGACATGGAGCTTTGCATGTATACAGTTAGAAGTGAAAGAAAAAAAAGAGAAAAAAAGGTATAAAAACAAAGTTAAAGAAAGAGAAGGGGGGGAACTTAGTATAGCCAATCAGCAATTTGCTGCAGATTTTGTTTTAGTTACCCTCGCAGGAAGGAGGAGACCCAATTGCTTGTTACAGAATATATGTTTTATGAAATTGCAATGTAATTGGCTTTGTCTGATTGGTGTTTAAAATAATTTTTTAAACATAAATTTCTTTTACATTTTGATTCAGAGTATATCTCGTCCTCTGATAATAGAACATATAAGATTTAAAGTATGAAAGAGTGAATCCAGGGAGAAGCACCCCTTGAAGGTTTAGCCTGTGCAGCCTTCCACCGATTATCCTTCCCAGTGATTTGGGAAGGGGTACTAAACAATTTGTGACCCTGATGTGATTCCACAGGTGATCGTGGACTGTAGAACCTGTCATGCGGGTCGTGACAGAGAGGAGCCTGTCCAAGAGGAACAGAGGAGAGTGAGAGCCTGTCCGAGAGGATGGAGGAAATCCAATCTAAGCCACGTAAGTGAGTACGTGGGATTAATTGAAGACGTCTGATTGTAAGTATTGTATATAAACATTTTTTATTGATTACTTGATTTTATTATTCATTGAATTTGGTTTACTTAGGGAAGCTTTGTATATTTTATGATTGTAATATAATGACTTTAAAGAAGGAAGGTTTAACACCTGTAGGGTGGGTATGTAAATGAAATGTTAATCCTTTATTGGATAATAATATTAACTTGCACAATGAAAAATGGCATAAATTGGTAAAGTCTAGCCCTTTCTTGTCCTGGCCCAAAGAGGGATCTCTAGTGGCCTATAATTTGGCTAGCTTGTTGAAAGCCTTGGAGAATTGTAAGAAGGGTAAAAGTTTGGAAAAGCATTTATTAATGATTGAACTTTGGAATGAAGTGAGAAAGGGTGAGGCTAAGAGAACTATGAGTGAGGTAGAAAATGAAGTTGAAGGGAATACAATTTTAGACGAGACATCTAAAGAGCCTCTGCAGCCCCCCCCCCCCCCCCCCCCATATAACAGTGATTCAGGAGCTTCTTTCTCTTCACTATATCTGTCACTTACTTCCTTAACTAGCCCCATCCCTTTGGCACTTTTCCCCAATAGGTAACCTAATCCTGAAGATTGAGTGCTGGGACAGCTGAAGTTTTAAATTATGCCTCATGCATTTGTTCCCTTAACTGAATCTAGTGGATGCATTTATTTTCTAGAACAAAAAGGGTTTATTTATGTCCCCAGATCTGAGTCTGCTTGCTGATTTGAGGCAGTTTTTCTTCCACCTTTTTTCTCAGACCGCCAGACTGTGATTTTCTGCCTTAGTGACAGGAGAAATGCAGAGGTTACCACTGACTGCAGATAGAGGTACTTTAGGAAAGAGTAAGGGGAAACAGTTGAATGATTAGATGCTCAGCTATCTGCAACCAGACTTGGGCGGCATGTTTTACTTTTGTTCACAGCAATTTTGCATACTGCTGTTCACGCACCAATGTTGTAAGAAATGGTGGTTTTCTATGCTTTTCAGTTCCCCCACCCTGTTTACATTAAGAGTCCTGTTTACTAAGCAGCACTGTAGGCACACAAACTTTTTAGTGGCCTTCAATGTGAGACTTTACTTCTACGCATATACATTTTCAAACTGTGTGCACTAATAGGCTGTACACTTTGATGTGCATAATGCTTGTCTTAGTCCTATAAATGACACAACTAATAGTGGGTATTCAATTGTAATTTAAATGCTTATATAAATTATTTTGTTTTTGTTATCATAACATTCAATGCACATTATGTTAATTTCAGTCCTACAAATGATAAAATGTTTAGGGGTCCTTTTACTAAGCTGCACTGAAAAATGGCCTGTGCTGGTGTAGGCACATGTTTTAGATGTGCGCAGGTCCGTTTTTCAGCCCGCCTGCAAAAAAGGCCTTTTTTGTGGCTGAAAATGGACGTGTGGCAAAATTAAAGCAAGTGCGCGTCCATTTTGGGCCTTGGACCTTACCACCACCCACTGACTTAGTGGTAAGGTCTCACACCTTAACCGGGAGGTAATCGTCAGCACGCGTACACTACTGATTACAGCCTAGTTAGCACCACGCGATAGAAATTTTCTGACACGCATTTTGGACGCAAGTCAAAAATAGAATTACTGCCTTAGAGAAATTATATACCCCCTGATATTCAGCCAGCGGCAGGCAACACGTATGTCATTTCTGGAGACCACCATTGAATATCCGGTTTCATTTTTGACCACGGTAAATTAACTGGCTAAGTTGATATTCAATGCTTACTGGTTAAGTGCTTAGCAGTTAAAGATAGGCCTGATATTTATGCGGCTTATTTTAACCATTAAACATATCCAGTTTGGCGCTGAATATCCGTGTCTAACTGGCTATGCAGATATTCAGCAGGAGATAACTGTTTTTTTCACTGGATATCCGAGGTTAGGCACTAAAATGCAATTTAATCAGCCAGAAGCCATTCCTGAATATCACACTCGTGGAGGGGCATTTTCGAACGGTGATGCCCATGTCTAAGGACGTCCATCTCTGAAGATGTCCCCGCGAAGGGGCGGGGCATCTCGTATTATTGAAACAAGATGGGCGTCCATCTTTTGTTTCGATAATACGGTCGGGGACGCCCAAATCTCAACAATTAGGTCGACCTTAGAGATGGTCGACCTAAATGTTGAGATGGTCGACCTTAGAGATGGAGCCAATAATGGAAACCAAGGACGCTCATCTAAAGAAATTACCAAATGCAAGCACTTTGGTCATGGGAGGAGCCAGCATTTGTAGTGCACTGGTCTCCCTGACATGCCAGGACATCAACCAGGCACCCTAGGGTGCACAGCAGTGGACTTCACAAATTGCTCCCAGGTGCATAGCTCCCTTTCCTTGTGTGCTGAGCCCCCCAACCCCCCCAACCCACTCCCCACAACTGTACACTTCTACCATAGCCCTAAGGGGTGAAGGGGGCACCTATATGTGGGTACAGTGGGTTTTGGGTGGGTTTTGGAGGGCTCACATTTACCAGCACAAGTGTAACAGGTGGGGAGGGGGATGGGCCTGGGTCCACCTGCCTGAAGTGCACTGCACCCATTAAAAACTGTTTTTGGGTGGGAGGGGGTTGGTGACCACTGGGGGAGTAAGGGGCAGTCATTCCCGATTCCTTCCGGTGGTCATCTGGTCAGTTCGGACACCTTTTCGAGGCTTGGTCGTGAAAAAATGCCAAATGCTCATCAGGGACGCCCTTCTTTTTTCCATTATCGGCCGAGGACACCCATCTCTTAACCATGCCCCGTCCCGCCTTCGGTACACTGCCGACACGCCCCTGTGAACTTTGGTCGTCCCCGCGACAGAAAGCAGTTGAGGACACCCAAAATCGGCTTTCGATTATGCCGATTTGGGCGACCCTGAGAGAAGGACGCCCATCTCCCGATTTGTGTCGGAAGATGGCCGTCCTTCTCTGTCGATTATGCTGCTGATAGTGTTTTAATAATAATATACAGTTCCTTGTTATGTACATGTTTCTCTATGTTTGTAGATTAGAATCCAAAGCACGCTTTTTAATTTTTAATGTTTTCATTGTTAATATTTATGTATTCAAAGCTTTATTAGAATTGGACACATATTGGATTATATTACACTGAAATCCATTGAATAATAATCATAGCCAGTAATTATATGATCTATTTGCTCATTTTATCTATCTATCTATCTATCTATCTATCTATCTATCTATCTATCTATCTATCTATCTATCTATCTATCTATGGGTTTGATTGTGTAAAATACAACACTTCATGCAAGATAATTGTATGTTTAACCATCTAAAGTAAATTGTAAAGTATTTGTTCCTCTACAAAAGATAATTACTAGCCTTTTCAATTTTATAATATTGTACTTGTACCCATTTCCAATGCTCGTCATTTTAAAACATATATTTATGTTTTATTGTTTATTTTATAGATCCTTGAAGCAGGCATTTGCTGAAGCACTGCACATGTTGGATCTTTGAATAAAAAAATTTATTTTATTTATTTAAGGGAATCTTTTACTGACGGGCAGTAGGGCTACCATTGGCTTGGTGGGCAGAAAATTGGCCCTACCACCACCGGGCACGCCCAGAAGCTCAATGGTAATTCCATTTTTCCTGTGTGCCATTTCTGGCACTAGAAAATACCTTTGTATTTTCTAGCACTGGGGGCTGTACCCAGCAGTAATTGAGCAGAACTGCGTGCTGCCCAATTACCTCTGGGTTACTGCTGAAGCCCTCACCGCTTCCTAAATAGGAGTAAATGGCCAGCATGGCCAGCAGTAAATGGCCATGCTGCAGTGTTGTAATTACTGCACGGCCATTTACTGGCCCTTTTAAAAAAAGGCCTTTTTACCAGTGGTGATAAAATGTGGCCAAAGGCGTTGCAATGGAAGATTTTAAAGATTGTTTTTCAACTTTGCTGTAACCGACAGTCTGCTTTAAAGTTCCTGTTTTCTGACCGAAACTATTTTTTCCGTGGACGTGCTATAGACGTAATCTACTTAGATTTCAGCAAGACTTTTGACATGGTTCCCCACAGGAGGCTCTTAAATAAACTGGATGGGCTGAAGATAGGACCCAAAGTGGTGAACTGGATTAGGAACTGGTTGACGGACAGGCGCCAGAGGGTGGTAGTGAATGGAGTTCGCTCGGAGGAGGGAAAGGTGAGTAGTGGAGTGCCTCAGGGATCGGTGCTGGGGCCGATTCTGTTCAATATATTTGTGAGTGACATTGTTGAAGGGTTAGAAGGTAAAGTATGCCTATTTGCAGATGATACTAAGATTTGTAACACAGTGGACACCCCGGAGGGAGTGGAAAACATGAAAAAGGATCTGAAAAAGCTAGAAGAATGGTCTAAGGTTTGGCAATTAAAATTCAATGAGAAGAAATGCAAAGTGATGCACTTAGGGAGTAGAAATCCAAGAGAGGCGTATGTGTTAGGCGGTGAGAGTCTGCTAGGTACGGATGGGGAGAGGGATCTTGGGGTGATAGTATCTGAGGATCTGAAGGCGATGAAACAGTGTGACAAGGCGGTGGCCATAGCTAGAAGGTTACTAGGCTGTATAGAGAGAGGTGTGACCAGCAGAAGAAAAGAGGTGTTGATGCCCCTGTACAAGTCGTTGGTGAGGCCCCACCTGGAGTATTGTGTTCAGTTTTGGAGGCCGTATCTTGCTAAGGATGTAAAAAGAATTGAAGCGGTGCAAAGAAAAGCTACGAGGATGGTATGGGCAGACTTATACGGTCTGTGCCGGGGCTGGTGGTTGGGCGGCGGGGATAGTGCTGGGCAGACTTATACGGTCTGTGCCAGAGCTGGTGGTTGGGAGGCGGGGATAGGGCTGGCCAGATTTATACGGTCTGTGCACTGAAGAGGACAGTACAAATAAAAAAGTAGCACATATGAATTTATCTTCTTGGGCAGACTGGATGGACCATGCAGGTCTTTTTCTGCCGTCATCTACTATGTTTACTATGTTTAAGATGAAGTCATGTCTCTGATTTATTTGGTGCAAAAGGGAATTGGAGCATGTTTAAGGGTCAAGAGATAAACCATATGGCCAGTGGCTTGTTTACTTGAAACCAAGAGCATGTGACTACATTCTCTTGCACATCTTTATCATTTTCCATGGCTCTGAAAAAAAAACTAATAAAAAGGGGAACTTTGTGAAGGCAGAAACTCAACTATGGATAGACATATCGCATAGAACGACCTTTTCCTGGTCACGAGACTCCAGCTTCACTGAAAAAGGGGCTTCTCTCAGCTGATGTAAGAAGCCTGGATGATGTAATGACCAGTGATGTAATGACTGTTTATTTTTTAATAGGTATAGTTTATGTTTGTATAATATCTTTCTTTATTTTCCTGGTCAAGAGACTCCTTGCTTTGCTTGGATGTAGGGACCAGTGATGTAATGATTGTTTCAACTATATATAGGTATTATTGTTTCTTTTCAGTTCTCTTCAGTTATATAACTTAACCATTGTGTATATAGCTTAATCCTTGTTTATCTCAGACAATAATGACTTATACACTCTCAGTTTTGAAGTGAATCTATCTGTAATAAAAAGTCTCATTTACCCAATACGAATCCAAAAGAATCTGCAGTAATTTATTTTCTGAGCAGTCTGTAGTGATAAAGCAGGGTGTACTTTTAAAGCAATACAGGCGTGCAGTAATCTCCATATTCCAATGCCACTGTGGGCCACCTTTAATCACTTACTGCCATTTGGTAAAAGGGCCCCTTATTTTATACTTGATATACTGCCACTCATAGTCATACATTGATGTGGTTCACAATCGATAGAGTAGTAAAAGGAGGGGAGAAAAAGAGGTATTCAGAAAAAGTGCATGAAATAGCCAGATTTTGAGAAACATTTTGAACTGTGTATGAGAAGGTTCTGACTTGATAATGAGTGGAAGGCTGTTCCAAAGTTTTGGGGCTGTATAACTAAAGGCTCTGTCATGGGTGACTTTTAAGCGGATCTGTGTTAGAGAAGGTAAGTGAAGTTGTAGATTTTGGGAGGAACGTAATATGGAAGATGGCACATATGGTATAAGAAATGTTGATAAATAGGAGGGTGCCAATGGTGCTAATTCATTATATACTACTGTTAACAGCTTGTATTGTATATCTACAGATAAAGGAAGCCAATGTTCTCTTTTGAATAGAGGTATTACAAGATCAAATCTATGTGCTTCATATAGTATTTTGATGGCTGTGGATTGGACCAATTGATATCACTTAAATGAAGAAAGTAGAAGTCCAGAATATGATGAATTATAATAATCAATGTGTGTGATAAATAGAGAGAGAACAAGTGAATACAAACATTATGGATATAAGTAACGTTTAACTGATCTAATTTGCAAGCAGTGCATACAAACAGGAGCATAGAACTTTATTAATTTGTGATTTCAATGTCAGTTTATTATCAAATATTACACCCAAAATCCTTATTTTCTCATAAAAAAAGCAATAAATACCCTTGAATAGATGAAGGTGAAGGCATTTGGCAATATGGATTACGAAAATGAATAGTCTCACATTTGCTAACATTTAAGAAAAGCTTATGATTTTCTAGCCAGGTACTAACCTGGCCAAGGTAAAAGTTGAGTGGTGAAGAGTCAATGGAATTGAATGAGTAAGTGTAAATAATTTGAATATCATCTGAATTCTTCATATCCACTCTTGAGGCCCACGTGCTCTTCTTTTGCTACAACCTCTTTGACCATAATGTATTTCATCCAGTTCTCCTCCTCCCTTCATCATTATTGGGCCACCACAAACAAGCATATCTGGATTGGCCACTGTTGGAAGCAGGATACTGGGCTAGATGGACCATTGATCTGACTGAGTATGGCTATTCTTATGTTCTTATGTTATCATGCTAAGGTGGCCCTCAACTTGCAATTTACCTAGAGTGTGCCTGCATTCCCCTACCTCCCTATAGAGAAAGAATGGTTCTCTTTAGATAGCAGGGGAATGAAGCCACACTCATCCTCCTACCATCCACATAAGAAAAAAATAATCATCTTTATCTATATTATAGACTGAGGGGGAGGGAGCTCAGTGAGGCTCTGTTAGAACTTCCCTGTGTTGTGACCCAGTAGTAGTGAGCCCCTGTGCCCCGACTGAGCACAGCTGAGATGGAGTGATGCCGCACTCGGTCAGGCAGCCAGACAACCACTAGCTTCACCTGGAAAGCGACCACCGTTCACCGAGAGTTGAGCTCCCAGCTGCAGGTGGCCACCAGGACTTCTGGAACCGGCGGGGTTGCACAGCCGCTGACCAGGATGGCAGGGAACAGACACAGTCCAGAACCAGTACTCCGATAGGCAAGAATAGTCAAAATCAGTCCAGGGTCAACGCAGGCAGCAAACAAGCGTAATCCGAGAAAACTAGCCAAGGTCCGGTACACAGGAAAACAGGAACAGAAGATGATCGGCGAACAGCACTCCGACAGCAACTCCTCAGAACAATTGAGGCCGAAGCAATGAAGTCCTGGAGGCAGTGCTTTAAATAGTGAAGAAATCAGGCTAAAACATGTGCAGCTGAAACAAGATGGCTGCCCCCATCAGCAGAGAAACCCAACGCCCAAATACGGGCTTCCTTCCTGCAGCCGGCCAACCCCAAGATGGCTGCCATAAGCTGAGATGCCCATCCCAAGATGGCCGACCTATCCTGGAGAACCATTACCAAAATAGCCGGCTATCTCTGCCGGACTGCGCCTCGCCGGCGAATCGGCCACGCAGACCTGGAACCAGGTGAGGAACGTAACACCCTGCATGCTCAGAAAGGTCACAGACTAACTTTTCTGATACAGAGGAGTTCTGACACAGAAGGCATTTTCCTGCTGTCTACAGAGAACCCCTGTAATAGGTAAGCAGCTTTGCTATATTTTAAAAGATGCATTTGTAAATGTGTGTCCCACCTATGCTCCACACAGACTCTGCCTATGTGTAAACTTCTCTGTAAATGTCATATTGTTATGTATATGCTGCCCCCATTTGAAATTTGAGCAGATTATATTGTCTATATATATATTAAGTGCTGCTGTGCAGTGGACTACAAGTTCCTATAGTTTTATATTTCTCCTGTAATTGACTCTTTCTAAGCAAATGTGCCCTCTTCCCAGTGTCTTGTGGGCCTTCCTTATTGATGTGTCCTGTTAGGCAAGCATGATGGGTAAGGAGCCTGCCCCCTCCTCCTTTTCATTGTGTCTTTGAAGAGCCAGACTATTACATGCTTCTCCTGTGGAACTGAATCTGCTGTGCTGTGATCCTGATGTAAGAACTTTTCAAGTTCCTTCTGATTTCATTGTGTTTTCAACAATATGTATTCATTACAGCCAGCTGTGTAGCTGAATCTCCAGTCTCTCTTGCCTGGGAGGGCTGGTTAAGAATGGACTCTTAGTTGCAGATGCAGCAACTCTTATTCCAGTACATCTCAATAGTAAGTCTTGTTTTTCCTTGTCCTTTGATTAATTACATTAAAAAATAATTAGATAAAGACTTGAGTCTATTTGATGATGTCAAATACTGTTTTAACTGTACGTCAACATTGTGATCTACTTTGTGGGACAGAACAATGTAAGATATGCACGTATTTAAACAATTATATATAGTAATGTAGTAACATAGTAAGGGATGGCAGATATAGACCTGAACGGTCCATCTAGTCTGCCCAACAGTCACGCTCATTGTCAATTCATGATTAAATCAACGAGTGTGATTATATACTTTATATACTTTATCATGAGTCTTTCATTGCTGTTTCTGGGACATGGACCTTAGAAATCTACCCAGCACTGTCCTCGGTTCCAGTTACTGAAGTTGCCATTGAAGCCCTTTCCAGCCTATCCTATATATATATTTTTATTTTTGTTTTATATTATCTATTTTCTAAACAGAGTTATTATATGTTCATCCCATGCCTTTTAGAATTCCATCACTCTTTTTATCTCTACCACCTCCCTTGGGAGGGCGTTCCGTGAAAAAGAATTTCCTAACATTACTCCTGTGTCTATCACCCCATAACCTCAGTTCATGTCGTCCAGTTTTATCATTTTCCTTTCTCTGGAAGAGATTTGTTCCTATATTAATTCCTTTCAAGTATTTATAATACAATAGTGCTTAGGCAGAATATTGGTATTTATGTATGTACGTGCACTCATACTCACCTATATTCCATCATCTAATGATTTATATGCAATGTTGGCATATAAATGTGAATGTGCATTTTATAGAATTATGTTGCAAATAAATAGAGTAGAATACTGTAGAATATCCCAGTCATTTTAAGGCACCATCTCACTAGTACCACAGAACATCGATTATTGACAACACATCCATTTTCCATCCATACAAATTAATACTTGGAAACTATGGCAAGATTTGGCTGAAATTCAGCTAAGAATATTGAGACTAAAAGTTGTGAAGGAATTGTGTTTTGATTCAAATCAATGCAAAATTAAAATTGTCTGGACACTTTAAGACTTGATGCCCCAGTCTACCTTTCACTTGCCACAAAGGAAACGGTATGCACTTTTGTGTCATGATTCTAGCATGCATTTTTCATGTTGATAAACATCTATTTAAGAAGCTTCTAAATTAATTACAATTCTAAGCACACAAGTAAATATAGTACATTGCATGCCATCTATTCATTTACAATTCCTGATTGTCTTTGTCAGACATCGTGGAAACTCAGTACGCATATATAAATAAGTCATCAGGATGCTTTCTGTAAAACACTGTATTGATTTTTACTACAGTTATCATATGAGGGTAAATGTATAATTAATCACACACTATAATTAGATCTGTACTAGAGAGATTGTTTTTCTTTAGTTGCTATCTCATAGATGTAGCATTAGCAGGAATAGGAAAACATTTTTCTTCAATCACACTAGGAAGAGATTTTAACATAGTAGAATAATAAATGTCAACTGATAAATACCAGAATTTAGTTTGCCCAGAAAGGTGGCTAGGGTTGCACTTGCCATTCCACACACGTTACTCATTCTCCTTTTGTTTTAGGGTTGTAACTGCTGTTCCATGCAGATTACCACTACCACCCCCATGACTTTTTTTAATGGGTGAAAGTCGTTTCAGTTTGCTTTGTGCAGAAATGCTCAATATTTTTTTATTCCATCCTGTTGCCATATAGGGATTTTCTGTGTTTATCCCATGTCATTTGAATTCTGTCATTGTTTCTGTACCCACCACCTCTTGCAGGAGAGCATTCCAGGCATCCACCGTCCTGTCTGGGAAAAAGTATTTCCTAAAGTTGATTTTAAGTTTTCCTTATTGCACCTTCATTTCATGTTTTCTAGTTCCACATCGTCTCCATTTATAGAAAATGTTGTTTGAACAATGTTGTTACTGTAATTGCTATGCCTTTGACTCAATAAAGATATTTTCAAAAAAAACAAAAAACAAAGAAAATGTTTTTTTTTCTGTTCATTCATATCTTTTACATATTTCTTTAGCTGTATCATATCTCCCTGTGCCTCCTGTCCTTTAGGATATACATTTTCAAGTCTCCCATTTCTTCTCATATGTCTTTTGGCACAGACCACATAACATTTTGGTCACTTTCCTTTGAACAGCTTTGAGTCTTTGGGGGGGCAGTTCGATACATAACTTGTTATAAAAATGCCTTTATTATTTGGTTATAATAAAATTCTTATCCATAAAAGTTAAAAATCATATAATTGTCTATTATAGAAGGTTGTACTAGATGGTAATTCCTACTAAAATGTATATATTACTAGCTATATTGATGGTTGCAATTTTGTGACACATAAAATAAATATAGATTACTTACTACATACATTTACTTTGGCCTGTCCTATTCCAATAATAATTAAAGAATAGAGATTAGACTTTGTGACAACACAGTGGAAAATTGCTTTTTCTTAATAAGAATACGTACTCATTAGCATTCAATTCAGCTCCTTATCAGATTTTAAAAAAATAAAAAAAAACAGTGCACAGAAAATTGATGTAATGTTCATTAGGCTGCAAATTAACATGGGGAGGATAATTCTACAGCCTCAGTCAGAGGTAGGCAACTCCGGTCCTTAAGTACCACAGGTAGGCCAAGTATGTATGAGATAGATATGTATACAGTATAATGGAAATGTTTATTTATTTATTAGGATTTATTTACCACCTTTTTGAAGGAATTCACTCAAGGAGAACGCCTTGAAATAGCCTTGGGCGAAACATGTGTCAGCACAGTAACCCCTCATCTATAGTTCAGAAAAGTAACGTTTATCAATTTATCAGCTTAACAGCTTACATGCTTTAGAAATGTTTATAAAATATTGAGTGGAAAGAAAAACTGCAAGAAAAATATAAAGTAAAAGAAAATATGAAAAAAAAGTTAAGAAAAGCACTGTGGATTGATGAAGAGATAAGGTGCTACACCTACTTCCATTACTTTCAAAGCCGATGGCTTAAGTGGAAGTCTACCTCTGAAGAACCATTTTTGCACATTTGTGATGATTGTTTTTTTATAACAACAGCAATTAGTATATCATACGTATAATAGAAATAGTGCATGCAGATTTATCTCAAGCATAGTCATTGTGGATATCCTGAAAACATGACCAGCTTGTGGCACTTGAGGATCAGACATGCCTATCCCTGAACAAGGTGCTCAAATTTATGCATGCATTATGTTAATAAGCGTTAAGAATACTAGCATTTGCATGTCTATCTGAACAACTGCACATGTAAATAATAATATGGGGGGGCCTGATATTCAGTGAACAGCAATCAGCATTTTACTGACTGCTGCCAACATTAATTCTGAAAATTCAGTAAAGAGCCATATTCAGGCACTGGCATTGAATTTCTGGGTTTTTGGAGCAGGCTAACACATAGAGGGGCATAATCGAACGGCGCCAGCCAAATCGATGGCCGTCCATCTTCAGGGCTGGCGCCGTAAGCAGGCGGAGCCAAGCGTATTTTCGAAATACGCTTGGCGCTGGCCAAATCGCTCGCCGGTTTTAGAGAAGGATTGCCGGGTTTATATGAGATGGCTGGCTTTGTTTTTCAGCCATAATGGAAACCGGGCCCGGCCATCTCAAACCTGGCAAAATGCAAGGCATTTGGCCATGAGAGGAGCCAGCATTTGTAGTACACTGGTCCCCCTCACATGCCAGGACACCAACCGGGCACCCTAGAGGCATTTAAAAATTTTAAAAAAAAAATAGCTTCCAGGTGCATAGCACCCTTACCTTGTGTGCTGAGCCCCCCCAAATTCCCTCCAAAACCTACTTGCCACAACTCTACACTATTACCATAGCCCTAAGGGGTGAAGGGGGGCACCTACATGTGGGTACAGTGGGTTTTGGGGGGGTTTGAAGGGCTCTACATTAACCACCACAAACAGGTGGGGGGATGGGCCTGGGTCCACCTGCCTGAAGTGCACTGCACCCACTAAAAACTGCTCCAGGGACCTGCATACTGTTGTGAAGGAGCTGGGTATGACATTTCAGGCTGGCATACAGGCTGTCAAAAAAAGTTGTTGTTTTTTTGGGTGTGAGGGGGTTGGTGACCACTGGGGGAGTAAGGGGAGGTGATCCCCACTTCCCTCCGGTGGTCATCTGGTCAGTTGGGGCACTTTTTCCAAACTTGGTCCTAAAAATAAATGGCGCAAGTCCGGCCTGCGAAATGCTCATTTGAGCCGGCCTGCTTTTTCCATTATAAGGCGAAGCCGGCCATCTCGTACCCACGCCCCCGCCCCCGTCCCCGTCCCTCCTTCGCTACCCTACCAACATATCCCCTTGAAGGTTGGCCGGCACCGTGACGAAACAGCAGTTGAAGCCAGCCAAAATCGGCTTTCGATAATACCGATTTGGCCAGGATCGGGAGATCACCGGCAATCTCCCAATTTGTGTCGGAAGATCACCGGCGATCCCTTTTGAAAATAAGCCTGATAGCCAGTTAAGTTTAATATTCAGAACTTAACCGGTTATGGGTTACTGCATAAAGATAGTACTGATTTTAAATGGCCCTATTTATGCAGCTAACCTGATCAGTTAAATTCTGACTATCAGCACTTAACTGACCAAGTGTTGACTCCACCCCTGGAACACCCCCAAAACAGCTGGTTTTGAGTTTGCACTAACTGGTTTTTTTCAGCAGCTGACCAGTTAAGTGTTTCTGAAAATGACCAGTTAGTCTCAAACAGGCAATTTAATTGACCAGGAGTCATTTCTGCCCAGATAAATTGCATTAAGCATTAACCCCATGGTGCCTAAGCTCTTTTAACTTACATGCTGTGTGTTTGCAAGGGGGCATATAGAGGGTGGAAGATGGGCAAGACATGGGTGCGGCTCCCACGTATCCATTTAACTTACAGAATAATGTAAGTTATGTGTGTCACTGCTACACTTAGGTGCTCACATGTAAACCAGCTCTGTGGCTGATATAAGTGCCAGCACCTAAATTTTAGGCACATTGATTGCTGGTTATGCTAGTATTCTAAAAGGGAACCTAGGCACTTAGGTTCCTTTAAAGAATGGGCTCTTATTGCTCACCCTTTGGGGTGCCTAATTGGAGGCACTCAAATATATAGTCACCCCCATAAAAGGCTATTCTCTAACCATATAGAAAATAAGGAATGTATTTCTCCTCTTAGAGGAGACATATATATTTTTATTTTTTGAAGTTGAACTGGCTGACCGTGATCTACTATAAAACTAAATGGGCATTTACATTGGTTTATGACGTAAATGACTGCAATGCAATCTATACCGGATACAAAAGAACAAATCATTAAGAAACTCCAAACTGCCCAAAGCACAGCAGCCAGACTCATATTTGGAAAAACGAAATATGAAAGCGCCAAACCTCTAAGAGAAAAACTACACTGGCTCCCACTTAAAGAACGTATTACATTCAAAATCTGCACTCTGGTTCATAAAATCATTCAAGGTGAGGCCCCGGTCTACATGTCAGACCTCATAGACTTACCAACCAAGAACACAAAAAGATCAGCACGCACATTCCTGAATCTCCACTACCCCAGCTGCAAAGGACTAAAATATAAATTAACATATGCATCCAGCTTCTCCTACATAAGCACGCAACTAGGGAATGCATTACCAAAAGCCACAAAAACAATACACGACCTAACTTCCGAAAATCATTAAAAACCAAACTGTTCAATAAGGCATACCGCAATGATCCATCCTAAATACCAGACAACGAAACTCATACCAGAACTGGACAAAACCGAACTCTCTATACTTGACTGCCTCAGTTACTCTGTCACAAATGAACTTTAATGCAATACCACTTTATTTCTCATCAGGGCTGCCGAGAGACTGAGTCAGGCCCGGGACAAGGTCGCCCCCGGGGCCCTCCACCCGAGGTCGCCGGGCCCCCCCTCCACTGGGCCCTCTCTCCACCCAGGGCCCTCTGCACTGACCTTAAGCGCCTCACTTTCGAAAGCGCAGCAAGCAGCGGCAGACCACTCCTTCCTTCTGTGTCCCGCCCTCGCAGATGTTACATTAGGCAAGGGCGGGACACGGAAGGAAGAAGTCTGCTGCTGCTTGCTGCGCTTTTGAAGGTGAGGCACTTAAATTCAATGCCAGGGAGCGACGGAGGGCGGACGGACCGGACTGCGGTGGCGGCGCTGGGGCCCCCCCCAGAGGCTCGGGCCCGGGGAATTTTGTCCCCCCTGTCCCCCCCTCTTGGCAGCCCTGTTTCTCATGACGAATAATACTCTATACATAACTGCTTAATCTACTCTGTCACTTATGAACTTTAATGCAAAACCACTTTGTATTCCTCATTCCGGAAATGGCAATCACCATTACGGAATACTGTAAGCCACATTGAGCCTGCAAATAGGTGGGAAAATGTGGGATACAAATGCAACAAATAATAATAATAATAATAATAAAAGAAATATTCAGGGATATGAAAGAAATTCATGCATTCACATTAGCAACATCTGTGAGGCACATTTGCAAACGTAGAATAGACTGTAGTAGCACTAAAAAGAGATCAAACCTTACCAACTGTGATAGTCACATCCAGGATAGTTGGGTTAAGGCAGTTTCAGTTTGAAATACAAGTCCCAGAAGGCATTGCAGGCAAGGAGCCAGGGGGTGTGATGAAGAACCCGGACTGGACTCCTAGCTGCAATCGGGGAAGACATGGGTATAAGCTGGCAGGATGTGTAGAGTGGCTGCCACTAGGGGGAAAGAGAGATAGGAAAACCTGTGTGCAGGAGTTCCTCATTAGTCTAATGCTTAACTCGGCTGGTATGGGTGTGGGGGAAGCTAGTGGAAGGAGAATGATTGGTTGTGAGAGCAGAAGCCAGGGATTGATTAGGCAGGTGGGAAGGAGTCCCAGGGGAGTTCAGTTCAGGAGGAGAGAAGAAGTGAGAGAGAAGCAGTTGCAGGGAAAATCCCTTGGGTGTGAGAAGTCCCTAAAGTATTGAAACCTCCTGAAGGTAAAGGCTGCTTTGTGATTTAACTGGGATGATGAACTGAATGAACTGTTTGTCTTTGGAATTGAACTACTGTTTACTGTGCACTGGATAAAGAGCCCAGACTGAAGCTGACTGTGAGCCTGTATTGAATCCTGGTAGGTGCTGGTAGCCTACTGCTTAAAGGGGACTATTTGCCACACAGTTTCAGGTGGCTTACACGTGTTTGGGATTGGGGGTGAGTGCTGCTGTTGGAGCCGTGTGTCAGGTCTACTAGAAACCTGCATGGAATAAAAGCCTTGAGATTGAAGTTGCTGGTGGACATTTGTTTCTTGAATGTACCGGGAGCACTCTCCCTGGTGACACAACAAAAAATTGTCATGAAACACCTAGCCAAGAACATGGGGTTACCCCACGGCTACTTAGAGGATCTATCCCCAGCTCAGCTCAGGTTCATCTGTACCTGCTACTTGTGCTCTACACTAGCATCCTCCACCCACTAACTTGGACCACCTCTGGGTGAGTCTCCCGCTCTCAAATTATTCTAGTGGTCCCACAGTTCCCAGAAAGCACTCACAGATCCAACACACAAACCACCAGGATTCTTTATCAGTCCAAAGAGGCAATAAACTGAAACTGTTTATTGTCTTAAAAATTGAACAGTGTACAAAAAATGTACAATTATCAAACAATAACAGGTAACTAAAATATGGATCAATTATAACACTAACTAAACATTTGTTTACTTTCTAAAAAGTACCTGGGAAGATCAGGACATATAATTCACTGAGCCTCAGCAAAGATATCTGTCTCTCTTTTCTCCGTGGCTAAGACTAAACTCAGATCCAGTAACTGCTAGTTAGCTTCAAACTCCAGGCCAAACAGAGCCCGGAACACAACATTTTAAAAATATACTGCTTCGTGTTTACTGTTTGTGTTCAACTAAAGAGAGAACATTTTTTTTTCTTTCTGTAACAGCTTACAACAAAGAAACACCACCTGCTGGCCAAATAGGAGAAATACATTTCAAAACATAATCAATGCAGGAAAATATCCAATACATTTTACAGGCTTAAAACATACTGTTTCTTCACAAAAATTAATTTGCTTTTCATTTATTTTACATATATTGACCTAAAGATATATGCCCTTGAGGAAAGGAGAGATGGGGCGATATGATACAGACATTCAAATACTTGAAATAATCTACAAATAAACCTTTTTCAGAGATGGGAAGGTGATAAGACTAGAGGACATGAGTTTAGGTTGCAGGGGGTCCGATTTAGGAATAATGTCAGGAAGTACTTTTTCACAGAGTGAGTGGTAACATAGTAACATAGTAGATGATGGCAGAAAAAGACCTGCACGGTCCATCCAGTCTGCCCAACAAGATAAACTCATATGTGCTACTTTTTGTGGATACCTTACCTTGATTTGTATCTGTCATTTTCAGGGCACAGACCGAAGAAGTCTGCCCAGCACTAGCCCCGCCTCCCAACCACCAGCCCCACCTCCCACCACCGGCTCTGCCACCCAATCACGGCTAAGCTTCTGAGGATCCCTTCCTTCTGAACAGGATTCCTTTATGTTTATCCCACGCATGTTTGAATTCCGTTACCGTTTTCATCTTTGCCACCTCCTGCAGGAGGGCATTCCAAGCATCCACCACTCTCTCCGTGAAAAAATACTTCCTGACATTTTTCTTGAGTCTGCCCCCCTTCAATCTCATTTCATGTCCTCTAGTTCTACCGCCTTCCCATCTCCAGAAAAGGTTCGTTTGCGGACTAATACCTTTCAAATATTTGGTAAATACCTGGAATGCCCTCCTCCGGGAGGTGGTAGAGAAGAAAACAGTAGCAGAATTTAAAAATGTATGGGATAAATACAAAGGAATCCTGTATGGAAAGAATGGAACCAAACAAATGTCAACTCCAGCAATTGGAAAGCAAAGCCAATGTCAGGCAAACCACTACACTCTGTGCCCTGATCATGGCTGGACAGATTTGGATAGTCTGGAGTTGGGCTTCGATGACAGCTTCAGTAGTTAAGAAACAAGGCCAGTGCTGGGCAGACTTCTATGATCTGTGCCCAGAAAATGGCAAGGACCATTCCAGGGGCTGCAATGAAAAGTAGGGGATGGCAAAGTGACTTCTAAACCAGGAGTAGATGAATAGGAAAACTTTAATGTAGCACCAGAAAAAAAGACACAACACGGGGCCATGTTTCAGTGGACGCAGCCGTCTGCTTCAGGGATCACAAGTAAACTTTCTGAAGACCATAGTACTATATGTGGAGACTGGTGCAACCGCTAGATGTTTCTCTCCTAGTATAAATATAAACAAGACACTGGTGGTGGTGGCGTTTCTGATGTTGGTTTGTTCATTCACACTGCACATTGAAAACAGTGTCCTGTTTATATTTCTACTAGGAGCAAAACATCTAGCGGTTGCACCAGTCTCCACATATAGTACTATGGTCTTCAGAGTGTTTACTTATGACCCCTTGAAGCAGACGGCTGGGTCTGCTGAAACATGACCTCATGTTGTGACTTTTTCCTGGTGCTCCAATTAAAGTTTCTTATCCATCTACTCCTGGTTTGAAAGTCGTTTTGTCATCCCTTACTTTTTCGTTGCGCCCCCTTGGACTTTCCATAGAGGGAGTTTCCCATTCCTGCATTACAAGGACCAACCCTCATCATGTATGCATATGCAATATCACATCATACCTTATGCTATGAGTTTATCTTGTCGGGCAGACTGGATCAACCATATAGGTCTTTATCTCCCGTCATCTACTATGGTGCTATTGAAAATATAAAATCTATTACACACAGTTCTATGTTTTAAAATGCCTTTAGGCCAAGAAACATGTTAAAAACAAATCTAAAAATGTTATCTAAATGATGCCCTGGAACTCTTACTTAACTTACACTGTGTGTTCATAAAATTGCATTAATTCACCATGATAAAATTACTTCCAAGATATTTATTATATATTGTGAAAATGGTGGTATGTCAGAAATAAGAGAAAATATAGAGCCCTTATTTTTCTATTTATTTGATAAAAGTTTATAACTATCATGGCTGCAAGGTAAGGGATTTAATTGTGCTACCCATAAATTCAGGACTTAGATGGTAAAATGTTATCTGCATTTAGAGGAAAACAATCTTCTGTTCTGCTGAAAGAATTAATAGGATTTAAGGCTTCTCTAGCTATTTTTCTACAGAATACTAGATCTCTAGCAACCAGAGTCTGACAGGACAATGATCGTCAGCATTACAAATCTATAAAACTGCAGTGCATGCTACATTCACACATGAACGATTTACTTTTATGAACTGTGATGCTATAGAAATGTACCACACTAATGGATTTCATTTTTCACTTTTTTTTGTTAAGGTTGTATTAGTTGCTCCATGAATTGGTTCTTCTGCATTTAGAAGTCACTAAAGCATCACAAATTACAGGGCCTTGGCAGTAAAACTTACAGTAAAAAATAATGTTACTATTTAAAGGAGAGTTATCAAATGAGCTATCGTTAAGATGGGTTATTTCACAAGTAACCCGTGCTATTTTAGCACAGATCCTGGGTTAATAGTAAAATAGCCATCTTAATGGTAACCCACATTTATAACTGTCCCCCCTCCCCTTAATCTAGTAAAACTTTCATGTCCATATTACAATGGGCCTTAATGTACTATGCAAAACATTTCACCAGTGGTACAATAAAATTTGGTCTCAGGACATACACTCTCGGGTCAATATTCAAAAGCACTTATGTAGTGCATAAGTGTTGCCATACTGTAACAGACCGAACGACCATCAAACCCGGTATTCTGTTTCCAACAGTGGTCAATCCAGGTCAGAAGTACCTGGTGAGAGAACAGTAAAACAGACTTTGCACTGCCTATCCTAGAAATAAGCAGTGGATTTTCCCCAAGTCTATTTTAATATTGGCTTATGAACTTTTCTTTTAGGAAAATATCCAAACCTTTTTAAAACCCTGCTAAACTAATTGCTTTTACCACATTCTCTGGCAACGAATTCCAAAGTTTAATTACATGTTGAGTGAAGAAATATTTTCTCTAGTTTGTTTTAAATTTACTACTTAGTAGCTTCATTGTGAGCCCCCTAATCCTAGTATTTTTGGAAAGATAGTGCCTCTGAATATCTTTATAGACCACCTTGGCACTATCAGAACAATTCTATAGCTGGGTGCGTAACTATTTAGAATATTAGCATTCATACACATTGGGCCAGATTCTATATATGGCACCTGAAAACTCCACATGGAACAAATTTTTGTCTAAGCATATTCTATGAGTGGTGCAGAGATTTAGGCACAATATATAGAATACGCTTAGTTGATACCCCAGCATGTAGAACTATGCGCATCCACTTACACCAAGGAAAACACGGCGTAAATACTGACACATAGATTTAGGCATAGAGGGCCATATTCTATAACAGTATGCATAAATTTTGGAATGCCCACAAAATGCCCATTTGTCTGCACATAACCATGCTCCTTTTTGGATGTGTGCATTAAATATAGGCGCAGTGCATTACATAATACAATTAGTGAGTTGTTCATGTAAATTCTAATTATTGCCAATTAGTGTTCATTATTACTTGTACCGCCTTAAGTGAAATCTTTCAAAAACGCAATAAAGAAAGCCTAATAAATAGGGCTGTACATTTAAAGTGTTAATAACGCGATAAGCGCGTTAAATATTTAACTATGTTAACATTTTTAATGCAAGTTAATGCCTCTCTCTCTCTCTCTCTCGCCTGTAAACATCCAGCATTGCTCTGTCTGCACTTCTTTGTTCTCCAGCACACTCCTCTGCAGCTCGTTCTCCCTTCTCATGGCCACTGCACTCAAAGCACATTGCATGTCACCCAGCTCCAAGCCTCTCTCTGAAACAGGAAGTTCTGTCAGAGGAGGCGTAACTTCCTGCTATAGAGAGGCTTCGGCACTAGAGACACAGCAATATGCTTTCACTGCAGCAGCTGTGAAGAGCAGGGCGATGGAGTTGCAGAGGTGTGTGGCTGCTGGAGAGGTAAAAAGAGCAGAAAAAAGGGAGAAAGATATGGACTATAGACTGGGGGGGAGTGGGTGGCAGCGGCAGCAGAAAGAGAAGAGCCAGAGATGCGGGGGAAGAGGGAGGAATGGCAGGAGACAGAGGTGAAAAGTAAGCAAAGCAGGAGAGGGGTGGCAGCAGCAGCAGAAAGAAAAGAGGGAACAACAGCAGGAGAAAGGAGCGGAGCCAGATAAGTGAGGCGGAGGAGCAGCTATAGCGGGAGAAACAGGAATAGAGCCATAGATACAGGGGAGGAGGGGACCATGGCAGGAGAGAGAGAAGAGCGAGACATGCAGGGTAATGGGGTGCTAGAGAGAAAGAGAAAGAGAGATGTGCAGAGAAGTATGAAGAAGTGTCATGAGAATAAAAAGGAAGAGAAAGAAAGATGGGGACCTCAAGCGGGGGCAGGGGGAAGACAGATGCTAGAAATAGGGGATTGAAGAATCAAAGAAGGGAGATGGTGCCCATAGAACAGAGGGGAGAAAAAAGAGAAGGAAAAAAATGATAATCATGGATGGAGGGAAGGGAGGAGATTGTGCCAGGGGAGGAAAGGCAAGGGAGGAGAGGGAGATGGGAGGAGATGGAATCAAAGTTATTGGTTGAATGTTTAGAATCAATTAAAAAAAATTAAAGTAAACTATGGGGCTCATTTTCAAAATACGTAGTCTTCCAAAGCTCCAAGGGCTAATTTTCAAAGCATTTAAACTTAAAAAGTTCCACAGGGAACTTTGCAAGTCTAAGTGCCTTGAAAATATGCCTCCATGTGTACATGCTAAATTTATTTCAACTGTTTTACATTTGGATCACACGATTAATCCCACAATTATATTTTTTAATTGCAATTAATCATGCAATTAAACCTTCTAATTGATGGACAGCCCTGCTAATAAATAAGTACATAAATAAAAATGCTGTTATCAATGCTGATTAGCTTGTTAAATCAATTAAGTTATGCGTGTTGTTATAGAATACGCTTGGATTTTGGCGAAGAACACTAGTCAGCTTATTTTTGAAAGAGAAAGACGCTCATATTTCGACCCAAATCGGAGATGGGCGTCCGTTTCCCGTGGGCGCCCAAATCGGTATAATCGAAACCCGATTTTTGGCGTCCTCAACTGCAGTCCATCACGGAGACGAACAAAGATCACGGGGGTGTGGTGGAGGCGTGGTGAAGGCGGGGCTGGGGCGTGGTTATCAGCCGAGGAGAGATGGGCGTCTTTGGCTGATAATCGAAACAAGAAGGGCGTTTTTGACAAGAATTTGGTCCGCTTTATTTAGACCCTTTTTTTTCAGGTCCAAGTTCCAAAAACGTGCCCCAACTGACCAGATGACCACTGGAGGGAATCAGGGATGACCTCCCCTGACTCCCCCAGTGGTCACTAACCCCCTCCCACCAAAAAAAACCCACTTTACAAACAATTTCCCAGCCTGTATGCCAGCCTCAAATGCCGTATCCACCTCCATGACAGCAGAATGTGTTCTATCCTCTGACAGCCTTTTCCTGGTTCTGATGTGGGTCTCGGGTGAGTGTGACACCTTTTCTGTTAAGGGCACTGCAGAGTCACATCAGCAATGCATTGTGGTGGGTGTAGGGCATTGGGCTCCGTGATTTCACTAGCTTGTGTTAAATGCTCACGATGTTGGTAGTTGGTAGTCTCTACTCCCAGGGTGCTTTTCCCTCTGCTTACTGGGTCAGAGTGTGCCCTGTTTTGTTTCCGGTAGTCCATGAGGTAGTGGCCATTTGTGTAAGACACTTTTAGTTCCCTTTCATGTGTTAGCCACGTTATAGCACTTAGTTCTTACCTTGAATGTTGCTGAAAGAGGGCAATGTACACCATTCTGCCAGCTCGGACCTACTGCTAATCTTAGTACCAGGGAGACTCGTTGCCAGTGGGGCACAACTTCTGATCTGCAGTTAACTGTGAGTAAAGGTGCTTATTCAAATAAAGGACGTTTTCAGCAAGATTAGTCTTCAGGTGTGAACTGCTGTGCCAAGGTTATACACCAGCAACAAGTCCTGTCCCTGGAGCACTTTTAGTGGGTACTGCAGTGCACTTCAGGCAGGCAGACCCAGGCCCATCCCCCCACCCGTAACACTTGTGGTGGTAAGTGGGAGGCCTCTAAAACCCACTGTACCCTCATGTAGTTGCCCCCTTCACCCCTAAGAGCTATGGTAATGTTGTACATTTGTCCCTCCCACGACCAAATGGCTTGGATTGGGATGTTTCTGAGCTGGGCGTTTTTAGTTTCCATTATCACTATAAAAAACCGCCCATCTCAGAAGGGACCAAATCCATGGCATTTGGTCCGTCCACACCGTATTTTCGAAACGAAAGATGGACACCCATCTTTTTCGATAATACGGTCTGTCCCGCCTCTTCACATACCCGTTTTCGGACATAGACGGTTCGCGTTCGATTATGCCCCTCCACATGTGATATAGGGAATCCATGGAAGCTAGCATTCTAAATGCTAAGTGTGCAAATACCTGTTGAATTTACATAGCATGTATTTGCAAGGGTGACATGGAAAGGAGACGGTCATAGGCATATTACAGAGTGCTGCAATTAGGGGCTTTCACTTACATCAGCTCAATGGCTGGTTTAAGTGATCACACCTAATTACTAGGCCAGAAGTAGGACTGTAGAAGACAAATAAGAATGGAAGTGTGATAAACAATTTTCAGAGGGCTGCTTAGGTGAGGAGTTACCTAAACTAAAGGTAGACAAAGCGATTGGCTCAGATGGCATACTTCCAACCACTGGCTGACCTTTTTAATGCTTTTCTAGAGTGAAGGTTGGGAACTACAAGCTGCTCTGTCTGATCTCTGTGGTAAGTAAGCTGCATGTATAATAGCCGTCTACAACCTTAGAAAAGCACAAGTCCAGGTGAAAATGTCCAAGTGCTCATCAGGGACATTTTTTTTTTTTAAGAATATGGGTGAAGGACATCCTTCGCTATGCCTCTGTGACCGCAGTTGAGGATGTCCTTTCCATGCCTCCATCCCTGTGATGGCAGTTGAGGACTTCCAAAATGTGGATGTTTCTGTGAGAAGGGCATCCATGCCTTTGCTGTGCCTCCGATACTCCCTTTATTTATTTGGATTTTGGATTACAAGTAGCAGCACTCTGCCACTCCTCTCCCTTGAAATCTGGCCATCCCTCTGACGGGGGGGGGGGGGGGGGGGAGGGGGCAGTTGAGGACGTCCAAAATGTTTGAAAGAAGGACATCCACGCCTTCGTTATGCCTCCGCTGACACACACATACCTCCCCCCCCAGGAACCTGCATACTGCCCCCCTCACAGGGACGGCCAAATTTCAAGGGAGTGGAGGAGTGGCAAAGTGGCCTAGTGGTTAGAGCACTGGTCTTGCAATTCAGAGGTGGCTGGTTCAAATCCCACTGCTGCTACTTGTGATCCAAAATCTAAATAAATAAAAGGGGTGTCAGAGGCATAGCAAAGGCATGGATGTCCTTCTCACAGAAACACCCACATTTTAGACACCCTCAACTGCCGTTGTATTTTGATGTGGTGACTTTACAAGCTCATCAATCTCCAGGAATATCCTCATATGATTTATATTTCTTGAATTAAGAACTGGGGAGGGACTGTTGTGTTTGGACACTCTTTGATCATTTATTTCAAGATTCAAGAATCATTGAAGGACTGTTGGGACATGCTAGAATATTGATCCACCTGGTTACCTGCCTCATTATGCATGTAATGTTACAAAATATGCGTATTTGTAAATAATATTTTACATGTGTTGTGAATTTGGAGTGACTGCGTGTTGGTATGTTTGCAGAGAGTAGAGTGGATGTGGTGTGAGTATGAACGTTCTGTAGGTTTTAAGAATTTGTGGTTGTTGATACATTTGATATAAATAATAAAGAACTGTTGTTACTTTAATAGTTGTTAATGATGAATTGTGGAACTGAGTTATGAGAAATAGATCTACTTTTTGGGATCTGTTGGATTTATATGACCTGGACAAACTATTGTTGAAGACAGGATGCTGGGCTTGATTGACCCTTGTCCAATTCTGCATTGCTTTTCTTATGTTCATATCATTTGTCACCCACTCTATATTCAAAGCAGGCATGCATTATTTACTAAATTACTTTTATTACTTCAGCAATGAGCTACAATATGTGGCAGCTCAATGCTCAAAGTCATGTGTATAAATGTAATGACAAAAGGGCACAGCTATGTGAACATCTACGTCTGGTTCTCTCTCATGGGGATTATCATGGACAAATTGCCTTCCTGCTATTTGACAAGAGAGTAGCACACTTATAACAAATACCTTGAGGTTACACTCTTCTACCATGCTTCAATAAACTACCCTATTAGAACAGGTTCAATCCATTATCTGCTGAAAATCAACAACCATTCTATAAAACACCTTGATTGCATGGGAAAAAGATACCTAATGGAAATTGCTCATTAGCCTATTTAAATGTGTTCAGTGAATAATGTGTTTTGGGAAAGTACCTATCCCAGTTACAAAGACACATACTTGACTCCTCTAATGTTTTTCTGAGTTCAAATAAATATTGTTGTTGTCATGTGTCTACTGAGAAGAAGATTGTTAAACATGATATTTGTAAAGCTTAGATATATTGGGCCATTTTTTCTGCTGACATGGTAACTATCCTAAGTTAAGCACCAGTGCCCCTCTTAGTACATCTCAGTGCCACTATCTATATAGGCAGTGGTATTGAATATACAGATAGTGTGGTCACTATACTAACACTATGAGGATAATTTCTTTAACAGTACGTCTGTTTTTAAGTACCAAAAATGCACATAAATGCCTAGAATACCAGCATGTGGGCATATATGTGTGTAACTACTAATATTCCAGCTATATGATATTCTATAAGTAGTGCTCAGTGGATAAGTAGCCTAATGGTTAGTGCAATGGACTGAAGAAATGGGTTCAATTCCCACTGTAGCTCCTTGTGGCTCTAGGCAAGTCACTTAATCCTCCAATGCTCCACATACAAAAAAATAAGAACCTGTATATAATATATAAATCACATTGGGGTACCTTTACTAAGGTGTGCTGAAAAATGACCTGCGCTGGTGTAGACGCGTATATTGGACGTGCACAGGTCCATTTTTTAGCGCACCTGCAAAAAAGGCCTTTTTTCGCAGAAAATGGACATGCAGCAAAATGAAAATTGGTGCGTGTCCATTTTGGGCCTGAGACCTTACCACCATCCATTGACTTAGTGGTAAGGTCTCACGCATTAACTGAGCGGTAATCATCAGTGCAAGTACAATGCCAATTACCACCCAGTTAGCGGCATGTACAAAATAAAATTACTGCCTGGGCCACGTGGTAACCAGGCGGTAGTTCAAAATTGACACATATAGGATGTGCTTACTATGTAGCTTAGTAAAAAGCCCCCTTTGATTGTCTGATGTCATTTCCAAAATATTTATTTAAAGTATCTCTTGGAGTCTCTAACAGGACTCTTTGAAAATTAACAGATCATAAATTTAAAGATCTTAATCTGTTCTCTATTGTTTCTAATCTATGATGAGAAATAAGTTGATCTTGAACCACTGAACCAGTCAGAGTAACCAGCTAGTCCAAAAGTTATTCCAAAGTTTGCACCCTCTGTCTAAAATAGGGTTCTTAACCCGGTCCTTGGGTCACACCTAGCCAGTTAGGTATTTAGGATATCCCCAATGAATATGCATGCCTAATAAATGAGCTCACAAATTTATAGAGGTTACCAAATATCTTAATGATTCCACCTAACAGTAACCACTATTATATTGTTATATTAAAAAATATAAATGATTTTATTATATGCATGTAACAAATCCTGTCTTATACAAAATTGTTTACCATGAACAATATCAAACCTATATTTCCCTCTGCATTCATACTAATCACCCATTCCATACTAACCCTATCTTAATTATACAAAGCCAATACAATGCTTGCTCACACTGAGTTACAAGACAATAAAATTGACATGAAATAGCATGAACTAACATGACATAACAATCTATTACTTCATTATGACCAGATGATGCATTAGTCCCATAGTCAATCACAACTAGTATGTTGCGTTAAATCTTCAGAAACATTTGTCCTTCCAATTCTGTCGTTGGATCTTTTGAGCGCAAAAATACAGAAAACTTGATTTCCTAATTGCTTTGATGTCCTTCAGCAATATTCATGTCACACTTTTACAATAGAATGAGCTACATGATACATAGTTTATTTGAATACGTTCATAGTACAAGACGTTTATGAAATGGGATGGTATTCATCTCATTTCAAGTTTCATTCTATTGTAAAAGTGTGACATGAATATTGCTGAAGGACATCAAAGCAATTAGGCAATCAAGTTTTCTGTATTTTGCGCCGGGTAAACTCCAGCACTACAAAAATAAATACATTTTTGTAGCGCCAGAAATTATGGCACACTAGGGGTTGGAAGTACTACGGGCTGCTGCAGTAGCCCGGTGGTACTTCCTGTATAGAGAGTGGTAAGCCCGCGTTAGGCTTACCGCCGCTTAGCAAAAAGAGTCCATAGTTCCCTACAGTAAAACTTGAAATAGCCATTAACCCATCTAGTCCTTGTCTCACCCATCTCACCCCCCCTTCAGAATATGTGTATAATCCATTTATTAAACCTTTTCAAGCATAAAATAATAACATCTTCAGTAACCACATACAAAGCCAACTCTGTAAATTCACCCTAAAAAAAAAAAAAACTTCCTCCCTTTTCCTTTCTTTTTGGGTGCAGCACATCAACATTAATCTGAATAGACAACAAACTAATGGCTACTATGAAGGGCATAAGAATTTTCTCATGAAAAGGTTCAGATGTAACCTCACCAGTGAAGCACACTAAAATCTTGACCCAACTGAATCGCTACCAGGCAGACGTATGTCTACAAGAAACTAAATTAAATGCTTTTGAGCACCAAAATCTGAATAAAGTGGGAAGGGATGGTCTATTATTCCTCCTCACCAAAGCGTAGAGCAGGAGTGGTGAAGATCATCAGGAGAGTGTTGTTGTATGAGGTTGCACCTATATTGTTGTTTGAGGTTGCACCTATATTGCATGGAGGAGTGGCCTAGTGGTTAGGGTGGTGGACTTTGGTCCTGAGGAACTGAGTTTGATTCCCACTTCAGACCCAGGCAGCTCTTTGTGACTCTGGGCAAGTCACTTAACCCTCCATAGCCGCATTGAGCCTGCCATGAGTGGGAAAGCACGGGGTACAAATGTAACAAAAATAAATAAATTGTGATAGATATACTATGTTGCAGATAACACTTCCTGGGTGCAAATTCAATTTATTAGCAACTTATGCTCTGATTCAGTATGAACATGCATTTTTTAAACATCTGGTTAAAGTGGTCCTGCACAACCCCGACATACCCTTGATATTACTATGAGCCTTTAATCAAGTCATTGATGCCGAGTAGATTGATCGACTTCATCAGGGGGGGCTTCCATGAGGTGGACTGTGGATTACCATATCTGAGCAGCTCTTTAGATGTGACAGATGTATGGAGGATATTTCATCTATCTGACCGAGATTATACGTACCTATCCAGGGCATATGGCACATTTTCACATATGGACTATGTTTTTGCCTTGCACTCCCTGTGTGCACATGTAAACCAGACAGAGATTGGCCCTATAATGATTACGGATCATGCAATGCTCTGGGTTGACTTAGATTTGGGACAAGCAAATGGGGAGTGTCCTGCTTGGAGATTCCCAGCTTATCTTATTGAAGATTCCCACTTTCAGAAATTTTTGAGAGATAAATGGGAATCCTATGTGGACTTTAATAGCCAACATGGGGACAATCTGAGCCTCTTCTGGAAAACATCAAAGGTAGTCCTACGAGGAGATATAATATCATATGTAGTTCACAGAAAGCATAGATTGGCCTAGGGCATAATTCACTTAGAACATAAATATATCCAGACTAATCTTACTTACATGTGATGCCCCACTGCAGCTTCTTGTGAAGCACTAGCATCTACTCAGTTTGCTCTTAGTGCTCTCATACATGAACGTATGAAAAAAAAATTCTTTATAGAAAATTTCAATACTACTGGTATGGGAATAAAACAGATAAACTCTTAGCTCACCTTACCAAACCATGGATGGGTTCCAGATACATTTCAGGGATAAAAGATCATACTGGAGTGAAATATTATGAAAGTCAAGAAATTAGAAAGATATTCCATAAACATTTTCCTCATTTTATACAGCAAATTAGGGCCAGACCTATTGGACTATTTACAAGATGCCGGTATGCCACAATTATTACAGGATGTTCAAGATAGTTTCAATGCACCCCTTACAGCTAAGGAGCTTCAAAAGACAATCCGAACACTTAAGTCAGGTACTGCCACAGGACCAGATGGATTTTCTCCAGGATATTATAAAATCTTGAGGCTGGAGGTGTGCGCTCCACACTACTAACCTATTACAAGAATGCCATAGACTCTGGAGGATTTCCCCCACATACAAACGAAGCCTTGATCACCTTAATACCCAAACCTGGTAAGCCCAGTACTGACCCTGTATCTTATTGACCAATATCACTCCTCAATGTCGATATTAAGATATTAGCTTGGGTCTTAGCTGACCGGTTGTTGACCCTTCTTCCCAGATTGATTGGTGATTGTCAGATGGGATATATTAGGGGCCATCAGTTGGTGTTTAAGCTCCGTAAGGTGTTCTTAGCTATGGCCCATGCACACTCTAACTAGACACCAGGTATGTTAGTAAGTCTGGATGCTGAAAAATCCTTTGTCCAGGTAGATTGGCAGTGCCTTTTTACTACATTGCAGTATGTGGGGATAGAGGGGCAGTTTCACCAAGCAATCAGTGCTCTTTATGAAACCCCTAGAGCAGCAATTATGGTTAACAGTGACAGGACTGATTATTTTTCCAAAGAGAGGGGAAAGTGACAGAGCTGTCCCTTTCTCCCCTTTTATTCTTGGAGACCTTCCTGTGCACAGTATAGCAGGAAGAAAAGATTTCAACTGTTAGAATAGGCACACAGGAGGTGAGAGTGTTGGCATTTGATTTTGCTCACACCTTTTTCAGTAGTAACTCAAGGTGAGTTACATTCAAGTACATTAGATATTTCTCTGTCCCAGGAGGGCTCACAATCTAAGTTTGTACCTGAGGTAATGGAGAGTTAAGTGACTTGCTCAATGTCACAAGGAGCAGCAGCAGTGGGATTTGAACTGGCCATCTCTGGATTGCAAGACTGGTGCTCTAACCACTAGGCAACTCCTCCAGATGACATATTCTTAGTGTTAACAAACATACAAACCTCCTTGCAGAGATTGTTGAGTTTGGTGTATAAATATCAAGTTTACTCAAACTTCACATTGAACCCACAGAAATCGGTAACTCTCCCAATACAAGACTCAGTTTGCACATCCTGGGAAGGGGTATTTCCACTCACATGGGCAGAATGAGAGATTAAGTATTCAGGGATTTATATTTATTTTATTTATTTATTTGTTACATTTGTATTCCACATTTGCAGGCTCAATATTCCCTGGGATGTGTCCTCCATAATTACTCATAATATTGAGTCTCTCATGCACATCACTATGCAAAAACTACAAGCATGGCAAATTTACCCATTATCACTCATGGGGAAAACAGCCTTATATAATATAGTACTTTTTCCACATTGGTTATATGTTTGTCAAATGCTCCCTATGGTATTAAATGTTCGCGAAGATAAGCGATTGGCCATAATATTGAATTTGTATCTATTGAATGGAAAGTGAGCTACACTAGCACTGGCCCACACATACTGACCTATAGAGAGAGGAGGGTTAGGACTGCTCTCTGTTCATCTCTTTTCTTTGGCCTGCAGAATGCGGCACATAAATGACTGGTTCAGAGGGGTTTCTCATTTTTTGTTTACCCCTGTGGAAACCTCTTTAATTCACTCATTTCATTTTAGTTATGTACATTGGGACCACATTGGCAAAATTATTTTATTTATGCCCAAGTGTATGCAACATGGCAGTGGATTCGTATGACACTTTGGTTACCAATTTACTGCCTATATAGGGCAATGCCACCTTTTTACCAGGCCCAGCTTGTGTTCACAATTTGGACTGGATCTAAGCGATATATTTTCTTATATACCACTGCAGCATTACACAGCAACTATTCCTAACTTGGTTCTTACCAATGAGGCACATGAATTATTACTGGAAACGTATAGTTTAGAGGCCCAACAGTGAGTACCTTTGAGATGCCACCATAAAACACCGTTAGAACTTCTTCCAGATTATGATTTAGCTTCCATAGCACAACGTTGGTCGACTGACACTCTAATATTACCGCACGTACTTGGCACTACTAACTCTCTCTTTAAGAGCCCTTCAACTGTAACTACTCCCCTAACAAGGCTCATATATGGTTTCAACCTCCACCTTAACCATATATCATATAGAAATCATTCATATGTTTTTTATGGCCTCAGCAATGCACATGACCAATAAAAGAGGGTACTCTAATATTACCAACACATTTGCTGAAGAGCCTTCGGTTGTAAAGCTACAACTAAAAATGTAACTCATTGGGAAATGCAATATAACATTGTGATGCAACTTTATATCTCCCCCTCCAGAACATATTTATTTTATTTTATTTTACTGCACTTGTATCCCACATTTTCCCACCTATTTGCAGGCTCAATGTGGCTTACAAAATGTTACAACGATATTCACATTAATAGAATAAGAATTTCAGAATGTAAAGCAACTAAGGTGCATAAAAATATCATAGCAATCATCTTAACGGAAAATAATTTCAAAATTATTACAAATAAAGGTGCATAGGTATATCATGCAGGATTAGAAGTGGACAAACAGATAAAACATAACATAATGATATCAGGGCAAGATATAATATTCTATAATAATAATCAGTAATGAGGATGTAATAAGTAAACTGGTAGCGCTATAGAAGTGATTTATAGTAGTAGTAGTAGTTCAGTAATTTCGCGTGTTGTTTTTATGTTGATCGGTAAATCATTCCACAGTTGTGTATAAATGTATGAGAAACTAGTTGTATGTATAGATTTGTACTTCAGTCCTCTGCAGCTAGGATAGTGAAGGTTTAAGCAAGTGCGTGATGAACTTTTGTTATTTCTCTCTGGTAAGTCAATTAGGTTTGACATGTAAGATGGGGCATCTCCGAAAATAATTTTGTGAACCAGGGTGCAAATCTTGAATGCACTTTGATCCTTCAGTGGAAGCCAATGCAGTTTTCTCTAAGGGGCCTGGCACTTTCATATTTTGCCTTTCCGAATATCAATCTGGCTGCGGTATTCTGGGCTGTCTGGAGTCTCTTAATAGGTTAACACAGGAGCCCTTACCGCCACCTCAATGGGTGGCGGTAAGGGCTCCCTCCCCAAAATGGCCGCGCGGCAAGTGCTTTACTTGCTGCCGAGCCATTTCCTGTAGGAAAGCGAGACTTCCCTTTTACCAGCTGTGGTAAAAGGAGGCCTTTGCACATGTGTAAAACATGCACCGATGCCAGGGTTGGTCCTCTTTTGCCGCAGCTTGGTAAAAGGAGCCCTATAAGAGTTAAAGCTCTCTACATAGCTCTATTCTTTTATTGATGTGTTATAGTCAAGGAGCACTGTTTGAATTGCACACATATTTTTAATGTACTTGTTGTGAACATTGTTTTCTTTGTAAATTCAATAAAAATATTTTAAAATAAACTCTGAGCTCCTTTTGCAAAGCGGTACTACTGATTAACATGCTCTGAATGCAAAGAAGCCCATAGGAACTGAATGGGCTTCTTCACACCACTGATCGGTAGCATCGCTTTGTAAAATGAGCCCTTTATATTTTAGTAGTTCTTACTAAAAAAAAATAAAAAAAAGTAAAAATTGTACCTTGAAATTTGGGCATGCACCCAATTTGCATGTGCAATTTAATTGAATAACCATCCAATTAGCGCCGATAATTGAGATCTTAACAAGCAATTAATGGTGCTAATTGAATTAATTAAAATGTACTTGCATAAATTTAGGCACAGGATCAGCATATACATTTTACTTGTGGGTCCAAAAAGGGTGCACAACCATGGGCGGATCATGGCGGTTCATGGGCTGCTCAGAGGTGTTCCTGTAATGTACTCGTGTTGTTATAGAATAAAGGAGAGCCGCGTTTATTTTAGGTGCTGGGATTTACACCAAGGTTTTCTTATGTAAATGATTGCACCTAAATGTAGTCATGGTTGTCTACGCTAAGTGCTATTCTATAAATGGTGGCTAACCTTAAACGCCATTTATAAAATAGCGCTTAGCGTTATTTTTTGGTGCCAGATTTATAGGCACCATTTATAGAATTCAGCTCATGATGCAGAAAAGGGAAAAGACAACACAGAAGGAGGGATTTATTGTCTTAGTTATTTTAGAGGTAATTTTAGAAGTGTGTGTGTATACTTTACATGGTAAAATACATATAATTTGGCAGTATTTCAGTCAATAACATGCCCATGCATGCAATGGTTTCTTATAAAATATGGTTTCTTAAAAAATACACATGGTGGCATGACGGTGCATACTTTGATGTTGTGTGTGCTCATGGGTAGAGTTTGGGTGGAATGCACAAGTAGGTAAAATATGGGCATGGGCAGTTTCACAACTTCTAGGGTTAGTGTACATGTCTTAGCCTGCAATGTAAGCACTTGTTAGCCACATTAAGCTAGAATTTTATTAAGAAAAGTAGGTTTCTACTATAATTCATGTGTGTTTTCACAAAACATAGACACACTCCATCTTGGGATGACACCTTAAATTAAGGTGTCACTCATGTTAGTATTTCATAAAGAAAAACAGGCACCTACTTCTCTTTATAAAATAGGTTTAAAGTAGTTTAAGGCAACCAAAATGCACCTGGGTGTTGTCACAAAGCCCCTGATCCTCAGCACTTCAGGGGGAATGGTTTAAGGTTTAAACATCTCTTGGCTTAGGATACAAGTCAGTCACAGGCCCTTGAATACTAAGAGCAGAACTTTGCCTCTTAAAAAATAAAAAAGGTTCAGAAACAATCCACATATACAGCCCCTTAAGCATCAGTAGTCCCTCTTCTCGGTAGCTTAGTCACTCAGTGTGAATTCCCACCTTTGGTTAAACTGTAGATTTTTGTTATCCAGTATTTTCTTACATTCCTTCTGGCAGAGAAGGAACAGAAAACATCCTGCTAGTTTCTTTAGTATGCAAATTAGCATCTTAGTCTCTCTCAGAGACTGCAATAGTGTATGCAAATTAGCTCTCTTCTAGCAAGATCTGAAGGTTCTGTCTTTCCTGCTTTCCTTAAAACAATGTTCAAAAGCAGAAGACTAGTTCCTTCTGAATAAGTATTAGGAATTCCAGTCTAATAGCCTCCTCACCCTGGATAGGATACAACTGAACATGACTTTAAGTCCTATTTTCCATCCCCAGCCATTTAACAAAAAGAAAAACATCAGAACAGTATCTAGGTTTCCAGTTCCCAAGTACTGGCAAGTAACATTTTTGTCCTCCCTCCCCTCCCCCACCCCAAGTTCTCTACTTTCCAGTTTCTAGTCCTGTAGTGAGTTCATCAGGTCATTCTTTAGCTCCTATCCTTGTTCTCTGCCCACTTATCTCTAGGGAGCTTTCTTTAAGGGTCTATAGGCTCTAATCCCCTCCCTACTTCTTAGGTCTCCACCTCTCTGGGAAGTTGGCTCATTCTGCCCCTCCCAGTTAGGATAACTGGAATAGCCCCTCCTAACCTTTGCTAATAAGAGCACCATTTCCTATTGGGTTACAGGCTTCCCTGCTCCCACCTTTCTAGGACACTCCTCCCATTCACCTACAGCATGGGCCAAAAATTTCCTAGCTGGCTTTCCCCTTTCTGGGCTCTGGAAATTTCCTGCTCTAGTCCAGGCTTCCTGGGAGTTGTAGTTTCCTTTTCCTTTTTCTTCTTAAAGGGAAACACCTTTTCTGTCAGCAGTATTAATAAACCAGAGTAGTGCAGCTCACAGGCTGTCTTGCTGAAGCTGGTATATGTCCTTTATGACAAGATGGAATCTGTACCTGTCATAGGGGCTCTTTTTCCAAGCTGTGATAAAAGGATCTCTGCACTAGCGGCAGTGTGTGTTTTTACCACATGCTGAGGCCCCTTTTACTGCAGAGGTTAAAATGGCTGAAAAAGGAAAATTGCCATACTGTATGTTCGCACTTGCCGCATGGCCTCTTCAGGTGGGGAGCACTTACCTCCATCCACTGAGGTGGCAGAAAGGGCTCCTGCGCTAGCCCAGCAGTAACTAGGCAGTGCGTGGTGCAGCCCCATTACCACCGGTAACCCTGGCGGTAAAAATACAGTAGTAGTTCTGGATTGTCACACGGCAAGCCTATTGCTGCGTGCCAACCCTTTAGTAAAAGAATCCCATAGTGCCTGGTTATAAAATTACCCTCATGTGTGTAAGACTTTCAAGGATTTTCTTCTTGGGGGAAAAAACAATATGAATTAAATTTCTTACACAAGAAGCATTGATATTTTTAATGTGCTCTGCTGGCTTGGGAGTATAGTTAATTGCATGGATGTCAATCTAAATGGAAGGGTCATGGAATGCAAATATATGTACATAAAAAATAGCTGACTGGAAAGTTTTGGTCTTATGAAAATCTGCTTAGGAAGAAGTCTTAAATGTTTTGCATCCTCTCAGTCTATTGATGCTTTTTATAAATACCCAATAATGAAAACAAATAACCAATAATTGAACAGTGTGCAAGCACCCCTCCCCACTCACTATTTCTTGTCCCCTACTCCCAAACAGTATTTTTTTTGTTACATTTGTACCTCGTGCTTTCCCACTCATGGCAGGGCTTACAGGTACTTATTTGTACCTGGGACAATGGAGGGTTAAGTGACTTGCCCAGAGTCACAAGGAGCTGCCTGTGCCTGAAGTGGGAATCAAACTCAGTTCCCCAGAACCAAAGTCCACCACCCTAACCACTAGGCCTCTAGGCCACTCCTCCACTCAGTATTCCTCTCACCCCAGTCATGATCAGTGCTGAAGCAGCAAGGTGTGCAGCAGATCGGTTCTGTAGCTGCTGGCCTGGCTTTGGAGTCATAAGGAATTTGGGATACGCTACAAGGGAAAATATTGTTATTACAATATCCCATAGAATAGTATTGTCAAGAGCTCATATGTATAACTTAAAGAACTAACACAATTCAGTTTCATAAACTTAAGAAGCACGCCACCTGATATATAATTCTGAGGCTACCAGATGACTCAAGAGAAAAGCTTAACCTGTGCTCTGGATATTATACATCTGAACTTCTAGAACTGTTTTCCATCTGATTAGAGGAAACAATGACTCACCAAGCCTGCCTCTGTTAACCCAAAGCTTTTTGGTGACCTTATAAAACTAACATAATCCTTCAAATAGGAGCAATTTAAAAAGCATTGAGAGAATTTGATTAGATTTATCTGGATATGTGCCAGACTTACACAGCACATATTAGCAGTACAGTATTTTATCCAAAGATGATAATCCAGAGATGAAATATTACCATACATCTCAGTAGTGCATTTGTTTAAAAGAGTGTCACTGAATATTACTGCAAATGCCATTTGTGCCAGCTCCATTTTGGCAACAGCAGAGCACTGAAGCAACAATAAACCTTCTAGAAATATAAAGATTACAACAGAATGTGCTTACTGTGTATAATTAATCTATTTCAATTTTAAATTTCACATTTTTCATGCTTGAATAGGAATAATTAGTGACTCATGCAGTAGATTAGGGTGAGCCATTGGGGCCACGGCCCAACAAATATTTCAACCAATAAACAGGACCAGTAAATAGAAAGGGGGCAAAAACTGGTTTGTTTGTTCAGTATAGAAAGGGGCTGACCCTGGAAGTTGGGAGATAGACATGAATCAGATAGTATAAACAAATAAACAACACAATACTCTTGTCTGATGACAAAATGATAAAGGGGATGGAACTCCACCCATATTAGGAAAGCCTAAAGAAGTTAGGGCTTGTCAGCTTGGAAAATAGATGACTAGGGTGGGGGGGATATGATTGAGGTCTATAAAATCCTGAGTGATGTAGAACGGGTAAAAGTAAATCACAGGTACACTCTTTCAAAAAGTACAAAGACCAGGGTACGCAATGAAATCACATGGTAATACTTTTAAAACAAATAGGAGGACATATCTTTTTCACTCAAAGAATAGTTAAGCTCTGGAACTTGCTGCCAGAGGATGTGGAAACAGCGGTTAGCGTATCAGGGTTTAAAAAAGGTTTGGACAAGTTTCTGGAGGAAAAGTCCATAGTCTGTTATTGAGATTGACATAGGGAAGCCACTCCTTGCCCGAGACTGGTAGCATGGAATGTTGTTACTAATCCGCCAGTACTTGTAATCTGAACTGACCACTGTTGGAAGCAGGATACTGGGTAGATGGACCATTGGTCTGACCCAGTATGGCTATTATTATGTTATTATGTTCTTATTGATTTTTCACAGTATGTTCTATTATGTAGTCCTTTATCGGACATAATGCTTAATGGTGCAAACATTTTTATGGTATATCACTTTGAAACAAAGGACAGTATGAATTTTTTTGTGATTTCTTCATTAGCAACTATAAAACCTTTTAAAAGTAAGCAAAATATTAAATAAACATTTAAACCATCCGAACACAACACACAGAATACACACAAATACTCTGATACTGCATCTCGGAACCACTATGAGGGAAACTTAGATTTCTGTGCATAAATACAGATTTGTTTTAATTAAAATCTTTATAATGTGTGGACTTTCAGTTTTTATACTCAACTTTTACAAAAATGAGCTGTTAATAATAATAAAAAAAAAATCTATTTTTTTCCTAATGAGAACTCATTAAGCAGTATATCACATACTGGGCTTTTTTTGGAGTCTTTCAAGAGCAAATTTTATATAATCAAAGAGTTAGTAGGCATTCCATGTAATGAAGCATGAAATAAGACTGGCTCTGAGAAGATGATTCTCCCTGCATGCACTGCAGTTCATTAATGTAAAGAAACAGAAGGTGCATAATGAGTCAGCTGTGGAAGACTTTCAGCTGTCACACAGAAAAATAAAACGAGTAGTTTTCTGCTTCACTTGACATAAATTTGGAAGCATCCAACATTTTTTAATCATAACACATTTATAATAAAACCTAGAAAATGTCTTCTGTTTATTAATGCTAGACTCCATGTTAAAGCTGAACTAAAGATAAATATGGAAATTTGCAATTTCAAAAAGAAGCGTTTCAACTCTGTGTTCCTGGAACATTTTCTTAATGAAGCATTCTAGTTCTTAGGGTTACTTGCCATAATATATAATATTATGGAGCATTTTAGTGGTATGTGGGTGCGTGTCTGTGGTGGTATGTTTTTTTATTGGTTTTCTGGTGAACGGCTGAGCTACAATTGTATCCCCTGTGGTCACGTGCTGATCCCAGTGAGTTTAGTTGATGAGCCTGTACTCCTTGTGTGTTCTGAAGAAAAAGCACATGGAAGGCAAAATATTTAAGCCATTGGCCTAGCTAAATTGGCCTTGTTAAAAGTACATATAGGCATACATAGAGTCTATGGGCCTGATATTCAGCACTATTTAACTGGCCAGGATAGCACTTAGCTGGCTAAGCACTAATATTCAGCATAAGATAGCCGGTTATCTCCGCTGAACCTTAGTGCTTAGCGCACAGCATGTAACCCGCTATATCACGCAATATAGCCAGCTATCTGTGAATATTCAAGCACTGCAGGCTGATTATTGTGGAGGGGGTGTTAAATTTAGTTGTGTTTCAAAGACACATTTCAGGGAAGAACACTGTGGGCCCTGATTACAAAGGCGCACTAGCAGTTTTAGCACGCACTAACTGTGTAGACGCCTATAGGAATATTATGGGCATCCACACGGTTAGCGTGTTCTCATTTTTAGCATGCGCTAAAACTGCTAGCACATGGCCATTTACTGCCCTATTAAAAAAAAAGTCTTTTTCCCAGTCAAAGTAAAAAATGGCCCAGCGTGCACCAAAAACATGTGCCCACACTACCACAGGTCACTTTCTACCACGGCTTAGTAAAAGAATCCCTAAATTATCTCAATAACTTTGTTCTACCCAGTGTTTTTTTTCCAGGAAAAAAGGTACCGGTACTCATACAGGGCCAACTGTAGGGAGCGGGTGACAATCCATGGCTCCACCCCCATAGTTTGCCATGCTCACTTTTACCTGGCATAGGGGTCCTATTACTAAGGTGCACTGAAAAATGGCTTGAGGTAGTGTAGGCACAGGTTTTGGGCACTGAAAATAATGAGCAATGGCCAATATTCTATAAATGGTGCTCTGAGTTGGGAACCACTTACAGAATAGTGTGTATTGCTGTCATCTGAACCCAACTTTGGGTGCGATGATTTGCATTAACTGAAACCTGGTGTAAATCCTCACATGCAAATTAGGCACAGATCCCCCAAATTCTATAACAATGCGTATATCTTTAGTGAAAACCCCTAACCCACCCATGCTCCTCCTATGGCCATGCCCCCTTTTCAGTTGTGCGCAAAAAGGTTTAAGGTCACATCTTTATAGAATAGTGCTTTGCAAGATGCACGTGTAAATCTAAATTGTTGCTAATTAATGCCAATAATTAATTGCTAGTGCCCAATCTCGCCCTGGTGGGACATTCTTTATCTGGTTTCTCCTCACAATCCTGTCTGATATGGGTAGCCTTATAAGCATAGCCCTCTGAGTCATCAAAATACAGAAACCCCTCCACCACAAGGTGTATCCCTTCTGAGAAGCTCTACCCTCAGTTTTGACCATTAGGTAATATACTTGGATTACATCTTTTTGGTATGTAAGTCCAAATACACCTACTTTCAAGTATATCATTGTTCTTGTTATTAGTTGTTGCTTCCATATGGTTTTGACTTTAGTTTGTGGTTTATGTTATTTCATTTATTTATTTATTCATTTAGATGTTTTAGGGGTTCTATGGATTTATACTAACATATGTTTTTTGTATTTATTAACAGTTTTTACTAGCCCCTGACATAGGGCGAAACATTTAAGTATTTATTTATAATTTTATATGGTGAATAAAGTTGGATCTTTATCGATCTGCTGTTTTGTTGCCCATTTTGGATTTTGCAGACCATTTGCCCACTTGTTTTCTTGGAGCTTCATTGCTGGGCATGATGTCTTTCTACCAATAGAAAGACATTTTAAGTTTTAATGATGATCATCTCAATGATCTGCGTCCTCCAGAACCTTTTTTTTAAGGACAGTGAGGTACTAGAAGACTTGATTCCTCACTGGGAGGAAGCCATAAAGTCTAAGAAAAGATTGACAAGACTGGAATTACATGGATCCACATTGCTTGATTATTGCAGATACAAGAGAACACAACGCATTAATAAACCACCTACAATGTTTAAGAAACAATGGGAAGCTATATTGAATAAATGCTCCTTAGATCTTATCATGTTAATGATAAGGACATGCAAAAATAAAGAATGACAAGAGAAATAAGTATTAGAAGGTGAACTAAGGGGTCCTTTTACTAAGCCACAGTAAAACTTGGCCTGCAGTAGTGTAGGCGCAGGTTATGGGCGCACGCAGAGTTATTTTTCAGCGTGTCTGTAAAAAAGGCCTCAAACAGCGGAATGGCAAGAGAGGGGTGTATGACAGCTGTCGCAACTGTATATTGCAGGCACTCTGTCATCGCCTGCTGCTCTGTCTGCATTGTATAATGTTTCTTTGCTAGATTCTGGCACATGGAAGGACATCTCCACATATATTTCAACCTTTCAGGTCTCTAATTCACTTATATTGAATCCTTCAGAGTTTATCTCCTTTTATCACACCATTACATCAGGTCGAAAGAAGGCATCTCTGCTATATAAAAAAAACTTCAGGATCTATATGCCGATGCAGTTGCTCCATTGAGGATGACTTGGGAAGCAGAATTTGGTTTAGATGCGTTTGAATTTGATTGGTCTACTTTCTGGGTTAACTCCATGCGTCCCATGAAGTCAGCAGCAATATCTCAATCCTCATATTTCATCTTCTACAAAGCCTATTGGACTCCTACTCGAGTGGCCAGAATCACTAAGAGTGTCAACTTCAACTGCTGGTCTTGTCAGGAAAGAGATGGTTCACTGGCACATATGGTTTTCTACTGTAAAAACGTCAGAGCTTACTGGCAACTAATTTGGTCAAAAATGTGTCTTATCTTTCATTTGCCTGAGTCCACTGCGCTCTCTTATGAGGTTGTGATCTTACGAGCTTCTTGTCCTGCTATCTCTCTTTTGGAGTCTGATAAGAAATTGTATAACATACTGCTAGCTGTTGCCTTGCATTTAATTGTCTCCAATTGGAAAAATAATGTGTACCTGAATTATAATGAATGGTGGAGTTATGTATGCATGATCAGAAAATATGAAACAATTTTGGCTCATAGGCGTCGAAACATTAGGTCTGTTTTGAGGACCTGGGCTCGTTTAGACCTTTTTTGTCAGGAGCCACATAGCACTCCTTGACCTTGTGTAACCCTGCAATTTGTCTCCAGGTATTGCCATGGAACTTTGACTTTGATTATGCTATGCTGATTTTTTTTTTTTTGGGGGGGGGGGGGGTTGTTTGATTTTGTGTTTACTTTTGTATTCTCTGTATGACAAAACCTTTGATAAAAATATAATTAAAAAAAAAAAGGCCTCTTTTTTTCCCCTGAAAATGGACGTGCAGCAAAATCAAAATTGCTGCGCGTCCATTTTGGGTTTCAGACCTTACTGCCAGCCATAGACCTAGCAGTAAAGAATTTGTGCGGTAATGACCTACGTGCATCAGATGTCACTTTGCATGCGTCCGCTATGCGTGCCAGAAAATTAAAAAAACATTTTTCAGACATGTGTAGCTAGCAAGATTTCATCTATTGAGAAAGAGCATGCACTATGTGCAAATAGCACACACTCTTTAAGGAGAACATGCTCAACTTGTTTCCACAAAAAGAAAAAACAAACTTTCTGGGTGCCTATCTCTAATATTTGAGTACATGTGAGGATGCTGGGCTATGTGTGCGTGCATACATGAGATATAGGCATTGTTGTAGAAAGAGAATTCCATATATTCTACGATTGAGACTCATACTATACAATTTCTTCCATTCTCTGCTTTGTATTCTATCCTATTTCTCCACATACCTCTTTCCCTCCTGTGCTCCCCCCTCAATTCCTTGTAACATCCCATAAATTCAGTGGTGTGCTGGAGCGGGCTCTCACAGGCTTGCGAGAGCTGTTTGTTAAGTTTTTAAGAATTTTGGGAGCCGGTTGTTAAAGTAGGCCTCCCCATGGCTACTTTAACAACTGACTCCCAAAATGTGGGCTTGGGCCCCCTCCTGAATTCTCTTTTACTTTGCTGGCAGTGATGCTGGCCCCACTAGCCAAGTAAATAGACTGCTGCTCCTTGTTTCTGACTCTGAGCATCAGGCTGGGACTTTTCATGCAAGCGCAAGAAGGTTCCATCATGCTGCTCAGAACCAGAAACAAGCACCAGAGAATGGTGGCAGTCCATTTATTGGCTGGTGGGGCTCGGCAAAGGTATGCCTAGCGTGCCCACACAAGGGAGGGGAGAGAGAGGCATGTATTCCCCCTCTCCCCAAAACATTTCAGGGCTGGCTATGCCCGGAGAGAGAGCCCGTTGTTAAAAATTTACCAGCACACCCCTGCATACCTTCCTTCTCTTACATCCCCTTCTTTTATCTCTGATCCTCATTTGCCTTTTGTCTTCACTTCTTCTCCCATCTCCTCTATCTTCTCAGCTTGAAGGCAGTCTTGACCTATAAAGGACTGACAACTCCTGGGGGCACTTCAATGAACTCATTTTGTCAGCTTATTGGCAGCTGCTTCCACGTCAATGGTTTGACCCTCTTCACTGCTGGCTTTGCAGCATCGACTGCAATGCTATGGGTTTAATCGTGTTCACTGGCAGAGTTATGGGAGCCCTTACTGTGGATTTCATCCTTTCCTCTAGTGTGGGTGTAGGAATCTCCACTTCACCATCAACATTTGTGCCATTATTTGTAGGTTTGACCCTCCTTGCCAGTGGAAGTGTGGGAACTTCAACTTACTCTTCGGCAATGGCTTCTACTTTCCCTGTTGATCTTTGGATGCTGGAGCCTTGCCTCTATTCCATCACTTACTGCTTCTTCAGATCCATTTTTTTTATCCTTCAGCATATGCTTCTTTGTATATGCACAAACAAAAAGATGCATACACACAGATAGACAGATAGGTGCTTTCTCTTTTGAGAAACATGCCTAAAATGTTCTGAATCTTACAGTACAAAAAATTGCAAAATGGCAGCATCCTAGAGAAAAACACTTCACATGTCTGAAGAGCTGCTTGTTCAAATATCTGCAACTCTTGAATATTATTTACCATCAAAAAAAGGAAATGAGTAATTTTCCCCCTAAACTCCTAGTTACATAAGTACATAAGCATCGCCATGCTGGGACAGGCCAAGGGTCCATCGAGCCCAGAACCCTGTCACCGACAGCAGCCAAAAGAACAAGCAATTTGTCCCGCCCATCCTAGAAATACTGTATTATTCCCTCGTCCATTCAATAACATTCTATGGCTTTTTCCTCCAGGAAGCCGTCCAACCCTTTTTTGAAGTCCGCTAAGTTAACCACCTTAACCACTTTTTCTGGCAGCGAATTCCAGAGTTTAACCGCGTTGAGTGAAGAAAAATTTCCTCCAATTCGTTTTAAATTTACCACACTGCAGCTTAATCGCATGCCCCCTTGTCCTAGTATTTTTGGAAAGTGTAAACAGACGCTCCACATCGACCCGTTCCATTCCACTCATTAACTTATAGACCTCTATCATATCTCCCCTCAGCCGCCTTTTCTCCAAGCTGAAGAGCCCCAGCCTCTTCAGCCTATCCTGATAGGGAAGTCGTCCCATCCCCTGTATCATCTTTGTCGCCCTTCTCTGCACCTTTTCCAATTACACTATCCTGCTTATTTTCGAAAGAGAAAAACGCCTATAGTGCGACCTAAATTGGGAGATAGACGTTTATCTCGCAAAGGCGCCCAAATCGGTATAATCAAAAGCCGATTTTGGGCGTTTCCAACTGCACTCCGTCGCGGAAACGAATAAAGTTGACGGGGCGTGTTGGAGGCGTGGTGGAGGTGGAACTGGGGCGTGGTTATCAGCCGAGGAGAGATGGGCGTCTTTAGCTGATAATCGAAAAAAAAGGCGTTTTGACCGCGATTTTGGGTCACTTTTTTTGGACCCATTTTTTTCACGAACAAGACCCAAAAAAGTGCCCCAACTGCCCAGATGACCACTGGAAGGAATCGAGGATGACCTCCCCGGACTCCCCCAGTGGTCACTAACCCTCTCCCATCAAAAAAACCCTACTTTACAAACTTTTTTTCCAGCCTCTGTGCCAGCCTCAAATGCCGTACCCACCTCCATGACAGCAGAATGTGTTCGATCCTGTCACAGCCTTTCCCTGGTTCTGATGTGGCTCTCGGGTGCACTACAAGGTCACATCCGCATTGCATTGTGGTGGGTGTAGGGTATTGGGCTCCGTGATTTCATTAGCTTGTGTTACAGTTTCACGATGTTGGTAGTTGGTAGGCTCTTCTCCCATGGTGCTTTTCCCCCTGCCTACTGGGTCAGAGTGTGCCCTGTTGTGTTTCCTGTTGTAGTCCATGTGGTAGTGGCTATTTTTGTAAGCCAGTTTTAGTTCCCGTTCCTGTGTTAGCCACGTTACAGTACTTAGTTCTTACCTTGAATGTGGCTGAAAGAGGGCATTGTACAGCATTCTGCCAGCTCTGACATACTGCTCATCTCAGTACCAGGGAGACTCGTTGCCAGTGGGGCACAACCTCTGATCTGCAGTTAACTGTGAGTAAACGCGGTTATTCCAATAAAGGACGTTTTCGGAGAGATTAGTCTTCAGGTGTCAACTGGTGTGCCAATGTTATACAGCAGCAACAAGTCCTAGAGGCCTGTGTATATGCAGGTCCCTGGAGCACTTTTAGTGGGTACCGCAGTGCACTTCAGCCAGGTGGCCCCAGGCCCATCCCCCCCCCCCCCCCCCACCTGTAACACTTGTGCTGGTAAATGAGAGGCCTCCAAAACCCACTGTACCCACATGTAGGTGCCCCCTTCACCCCTAAGAGCTATGGTAGAGTTGTACATTTGTGGGTAGTGGGTTTTGGGGGAGGGAGGTTGGGAGCTCAGCACCCATGGTAAGGGAGCTATTCATGTGGGAGCTTTTTCTGAAGTCCATCGCACTGACCTAGGGTGCCCAGTTGGTGTCCTGGCATATCAGGGAGGCGAGTGTACTACAAATCCTGGCCCCTCCCACGACCAAATGGCTCGGATTAGGACGTTTTTGAACTGGGTGTTTTTAGTTTCCATTATTGCTAAAAAAAAAACAAACGCCCAGCTCAAAAACGTCCATTTTTTCGAAAATACGGTTCGGCCCGCCCCTTCACGGACCCGTTCTCGGAGATAAACGCCCATGGAGATAGGCGTTTCCATTCGATTATGCCCCTCTATGTCTTTTTTTAGGTGCAGTGACCAGAATTAAACACAATACTCAAGATGCAGTCGCACCATGGAACAATACAATGGCAGAATAATATCCTTATTTTTGTTTTCAATTCCTTTCCTAATGATACCCAACATTCTATTCGCTTTCCTAGCCGCAGCAGCACATTGTGCAGAAGTTTTCAACGTATCATCAATGATGACACCTAGATCCCTTTCTCGGTCCGTGACTCCCAACGCTGAATCTTGCATGATGTAGTTATAGTTTGGGTTCCCCTTTCCCACATGCATCACTTTGCACTTGTTCACATTAAACGTCATCTGCCATTTAGACGCACAGTCTCCCAGTTTCATATCAGCATATTCTACTTGCTAGGATAACTGTCCATAACAAATATGTTTTGCATTAGCAAACTGGCTGCTTAAACAGCTCAATTTGCCATCAATACAAACTGATCTTAGGTGAAATGCTAATTTTCTGGCAGTATGTAAAATACTGATTTCACAAATACGGAAAAAAATGTTGGCTATTTCTGCATGCATAAATGATTATGTCTCTTTATACAGGGCTTGGAAACCATAAGAAGGTCAAATGTACTAATATTTTCAGACAGATAGGTTACATTAATGTGACTCAGTTACCAGTTAGTAAGAATCTATATGCAATTTTATATTCAGCTATGTAGATCATACATATAATTGCTCTTACTGAAAATATAAAATGAAAAGTGAATAAAATATTTATTAACAGTATCCCCTGAAGACCTAGGAAGCACATTGCTTTACACTGAAAAGTAGTGGCTTATCTCTGTCCTGTTTTCAGTTGTATAGTTGTGAATGAACAACTTTTCAGTTCGTCCAGCATGAGGACAATTCTATAACAATGAACCTATATTTAGGCATTTAGAGGGTGCCTATGTAGTGTCTATTCTATAAAGGAAAGTAGGTGCCGACCACAGAGCTGGTGTAAATGTTTATGCCTAAATTATATTAGTTTATAATTTACACACGTAACAGTGTGCCCTGCACTGGAGGCAAAAACACATAGTAAATTTTTTTTAGGCATATTAAAATCAAGAATCAGACAAAAGAATCAGTTGGACTGCGAGATGACTGGGGGATAAAAGGTGCACTCAGGGAAGAGAAAGTCATAACAGAGAGGTTAAATTAATTCTTTGCTTTGGTCTTCAGTGAGGAAGATTTTGGAGAGATACCAGTGCAAGAAATGGTATTCAAAACTGACAAGTCAGAAAAACTGAATGAAATCTCTACAAACCTGGAAGATGTAATGGCATAATTTGACAAACTGAAGAGTAGCAAATTATCTGGACCTGATGGTATTCAGATCAGAGTACTGATAGAATTGAAAAATGAACCTGCAGACCTATTGTTAGTAATATGCAATTTATCTTTAAAATCAAGCATGGTACAGGAAGATTGGAGGGTGGCCAATGTAATGCCGATTTTTAAAAAAGGTTCCAGAGGAGATCCAGGAAATTGTAGACCGGTGAGCCTGACGTCGGTGCCAGGCAAAAGGGTAGAGACTATTATAAAGAGCAAAATTACAGAGAATATTTAAAAGAATGGATTAATGAGACAAAGCCAACATGGATTTAGTGAAGGGAACCCTTGCCTCACTAATCTATTTCTTTGAAGGGGTGAACAAACGTGTGGATACAGGTGAGTTGGTCATAACATTGACATTCACACTTCAGGCAGCCCTTAACACATACTTAAAATTTTTTAAATAATTCAAACAACAATTTCTTTTTTGGAATAAAATTTGGCTGCAGCTTTATTTCCAAATATTAATAAATTCATTTACTTAACATCAACTTAGTAACATATAATTTTCCACCAGGTTAACTTCAGAATGCGGTTAATAATGTTAAGCCCTTCGGTAACGAACTGGCTCACTTTCTCCCCACTTCACAGTGTGATTAATAATAATGTTAATCCATTCGGTAACGAACTGGCTCACTTTCTTCCCCCCTTACCCCCCTCCCCCCAGGTGACTTACGGTACCGTCAAGCCACCTCTTACTCATGGCGGTTCCGCCCACGAGTTCATTTCCATTTCATATATTTCATACAATTCCTTTAACCGCTTCTGGTGCCTCTTAAACCCCTCATCCAGGCACCCCTTTCCATTTAAAAGCTGCTACCCTTTACCCCCAAATCCTCCACTTTCCTTAACCATCTCAAAATTTTGTCCCCACCCACACCCCCCCCACCAAGGGCGGGCTGGGATAGGTCTTTCACTCCCTCCTATTCACCCTAACCCTCTCCTACCTAACTAAAAACTAATTCTGAGCGCCCAAATCTTCCCTATCCTAGCACTTCCCTTCCAGCCAATCCTATCCCTTAATTCCTACCCAATCCCCTTTCTCCCTTTCCTGTTGCTAACCTAAACACTAACTACTTCCAAACTAACTCCCTCCTGCAACTCCCCCCCCCCTTTCCTTTCTTCTTCTGGCTGCCTGGCTTCAGTCAATGTTAACACCCTCACAGCTTAACTGTGAGGGCTTCCTAACATTGACATTCACACTTCAGGCAGCCCTTAACACATACTTAAAATTTTTTAAATAATTCAAACAACAATTTCTTTTTTGGAATAAAATTTGGCTGCAGCTTTATTTCCAAATATTAATAAATTCATTTACTTAACATCAACTTAGTAACATATAATTTTCCACCAGGTTAACTTCAGAATGCGGTTAATAATGTTAAGCCCTTCGGTAACGAACTGGCTCACTTTCTCCCCACTTCACAGTGTGATTAATAATAATGTTAAGCCCTTCGGTAACGAACTGGCTCACTTTCTTCCCACTTCACAGTGTGATTAATAATAATGTTAATCCATTCGGTAACGAACTGGCTCACTTTCTTCCCCCCTTACCCCCCTCCCCCCAGGTGACTTACGGTACCGTCAAGCCACCTCTTACTCATGGCGGTTCCGCCCACGAGTTCATTTCCATTTCATATATTTCATACAATTCCTTTAACCGCTTCTGGTGCCTCTTAAACCCCTCATCCAGGCCACAAGCGGTGACAGACTCCATCTTGTCACCGCTCCCCCATAACCAAAGCTGCCGCCAAATCCTTCTTAAGCAATCCTCCAACAAATCTTGGAGTGCACTCAAAAAGATATCAGTTCCAATATCGGACAGATGAACTCCATCCTGCCTATACAAACCTGCACAATCTGACGAGATCAAATCATGTGCTAACACCAAACCCCCCATTCTCCCCATAAATTTTGACACTTCCCAATTCACCCTGCGCCTCAACCGCTCAATACCTTTTGGATTAACTGCCCCCCTCCACACTCTTCTGGGAATAATCTGTGACCATACAATCACTGCTCCTGGAAAATAACTCATCACCTCCAATAATTCTGCTTTCATTAAACGAATTAACTGAACTCCTTTTACAGCACATAAATCATTTCCCCCCAAATGAATACAAATTAGAACTGGAGAAGAAAATCGCCGAGCTTGCAGTAATGCTGGCAACAACTGCTTCCAAGTCATTCCTCGTATGGCCAACCAGCGGATTCGAATACCGAATTCCACCAATCCCAGGTTGGATCCCCACTTTGATTCCAGAGCATGCTTGTGTGCCCAAAAGACATATGAATGTCCGCAGATCCATACACATATGTCCAGAGGCAATACATCTGTAAAAGAAACTAGAACAATTAGCATAAACCTAATCACTTCTCATCCCGAACATACCCTTTATATCTATTAGACCTCCATCTTCCCACCCGCTGAATTAAAGCCACTGAACCCCCTTCTTGAGCTACATTGGAAGCAGCACCAATTCGAAAGGAATGTGTCCCATACTCCTTCGGCTCCAAACCCATATATCTCAAACCTTTCTTAAGCACTGCTGCAAATTGATACCTCGTTAAAGGCATACCATTGCTATGCACCAACCAAACCTCACCACCCACCGGTCTTACACCATTGAACTCCACTGCACATTGCACTGGACAAAATTCCAAAGTCTTAGCCGCTCGCAGACTAATCCAAATGCCTTTTCCATCTTGGTCCGTTTTAGACTTCCTTAAATATATACGCAACACCCCCTTTTCCACCACCACATCCCTTCTGCTCAAACCTTCATCATCCATAGCTCGCGTTGATGAAGCTACCAACTCCCCAACCCTGCAAGCTGAAAAGAAGGCTACCACAAAAGCCACCTGAAATAACAATATTTCATATTTTGAAAAACAAATATTTGTTAATACCTTGCACAATTGCACTACCTGTGCATAAAATAGCGGCCTCCTCACCCTCTCCATTCGTGATTTCCCATGTTCTCTGGAAAAACCACACAATAACTTACGAATCAAATATTTCCCAGCTGGATCTCCCCAACCCAGCAATTTAGACACAAATGCTATTGCAGCCATCGTCTGAGATACCATCCCAAACGACCATTTATTATCCACTGCAAAAGCAATAAGTCGGACCATTCTCTCTTCACAAATTGGGAAAACCAAATCCCAACCTCTGTCAGCCAGAAATGATAGGAATCGCCTCCATCCAACTCCATAAGCCTTCCAAGTATTAGGAGCTAATGCTCTCATCAACAGCGCCTCACAACCTCCTGAAAATTGTGCCACAAATCTTCGGACATCCGTGTAGGCTCCCAATCTGCTGACGGAGCCAAAGCTCTGAAGCGATGTAACTGTAAACGAGATAACGCATCAGCAATCTCATTACAAACACCAGGCACATGTCTCGCTGTTAGCCATAAATTTAATTGCAGACATTTTAACACAATCAATCTCAACAGCTCCACTAACAGCGGACAACGCGAATACTGCTTATTGATTGCCCATACTACTGACATGTTATCAGAATACAAGGCAATCCTCCTGTTACACAACCTTCGTTCCCATAGCCACAAAGCCACCCAAATTGGAAATAATTCCAACAAAGCTATATTCTTGCACAAACCCATCTCTCTCCACCATTGAGGCCACTCTTCTGCACACCATGCCCCTCCAAAATAAATCCCAAATCCAATTTCTCCCGACGCATCCGTGAATAATTGTAAATCCACACTTGAAACCAATACATCTTGCCAAACACAAGTTCCATTAAACACCGACAAATATTCTCTCCAGATTTGCAAATCCGCTCGCATTGCCTGTGTCACACGCACTCTAAAATGCGCCTTCCGCAAACCAACTGTTAACAATGCTAAACGTCTCGAAAAATCTCGTCCCATAGGAATCACTCTCGTTGCAAAATTAAAATGCCCCAACAACGACTGAATCTCCTTCAACGTCACCTTTTTCTTGATGCATACCCTATCAATCTCCTGACGCAAAACCACAATCTTTTCTTTAGGCAGACGAGACTCCATTCTCACTGAATCCAACTCTATCCCCAAAAACACCAATTTGGTAACCGGGCCCTCACTTTTTTCTTTAGCCAAAGGCACACCCAACTCCTTTGCCACCGTTCTAAATGCTGACATCAAGGAAGCACACTGCAATGAATTTTCTGGACCCCCAAACAAAAAATCATCCAAATAATGAACAATAGAATCCCAACCACTAACCTGTTCCACTACCCAATGTAAAAATGTAGCAAATGCTTCAAAATAATTACAAGACATAGAACAACCCATAGGCATACATTTATCAAAATAAAATTTACCTTCAAACTTAAATCCAAGCAACCTAAAAGCTGTAGGGTGCACTGGCAATAAACGGAAAGCTGCTTCAATGTCCGCTTTTCCCATCAATGCACCTTTTCCCAAATTCCTCAACAAATCCACCGCTTGTTCAAAACTAGCATATTGCACTGTACACAAATCCGGATCAATAAAACTATTTACACCAGAACCTTCAGGCTAGGACAACTTATGAATCAACCTGTATGTACCCGGCTCTTTTTTCGGTATCACACCCATTGGAGACACTACCAAATTTTTAAGCGGCGGGTCAGCAAACGGTCCTGCTATCCGCCCAAGACTCAACTCCTTCATCAACTTCTTCCGAACCACCTCCGCATGCTGAATCACAGATACTGAATTCTTACACTTATGATCCAACACCAGTCCCTCAAACGGGATCGGGAAACCTTCTGAAAAACCTACCCACAGCAAATATGCATCACCACCACACGGATACAGACCCAACCAATTTTGTAACGCCGCTACCTTAATAGGAGAAGGGGCCTTGCCAGCCCACACCTGGGCCGCCCATAGCTCCTCCCCTCCCCGACCTTCCCCGACCTCCCAATCCCCCTCTTGGACATTTAAACACAGGGTGGAATCCCTGACGGACACTGCAACAGTGTCTGAATCTGCAGGCAGGCCTATTACATCGTCCCGCATTAAATTGGAAACAAGCATTACCGGGGCTACTCCCCTTTCCCCCCAATCCGCTTGTCCCCACACTTCCTCCTCCTGCCATTCCGAAACTCCCTGTTCGACCAACGCCCATTCCCCCGGTATTTCCAACTGAGCCACTACCATACCCGGGAAATCCAGTAGAGGCTCCCGAACGAAAGGGAGGATTAACCGAAGGAGTAAAATTCGCAATCCACAAATCCACATCTCTCACACCCCAATTCTCAGATTTGTCCTTCGCCAAACTCCGCCTAAACTGCTCATCATAATTTACCCAAGCCCAACCTCCACACATTTTATAAGCTCTCAAAATTAAATCACAGTAATTCCATAAACCCGGATAAAGAGCAGGTTTCTGACCTCCCAACACACTCGCAAAAACATGAAAACTTAACAACCAATTCATGATTGTCTTTGGTACCCTCCCTCTTTTCTTCTTTCCTTCTTCCTTACCCCCATCCTTCCCCCCATTAACATCCCTATCACGCACTAACAAGGCAAATAAATCTATATATTTTCCTTTTAAAATTCTCTGCTTCCATTTTAACGTTATATAACAATCCAGAGGGGCAATATTACATAATGTATGACCCATCCTCGAACCCATAAATATACCTGCCCTTTGATTCTCCCGCATCCCACTTACAACATTCCCCCTTTCCACCTCTACTTCATCCGAAGAAGATGAAGAAGACCCTGATGAATCCCAGGAGTCTGAAGATTCCCATACCTGCATAGGATCACCTGTTCCACCCCTCCTCTGCCTTTTTTCACTATCCAACCGCCTTACCACATGACACAAATTCCGCAAAAATTTTTTATTCCACAGCTTCTTTCTCAAACCTTTTCCCGACACCCCTTTTTCCCAACTACCCCGATCTCTAACCCCCTCCCGTACTTCCCCTCCCCCCCGCCCCCTTCTATATCCAGTTACACACAATTCCTCCAACTCACCCATTGCTCTCCCAGAAGAAGGCCCCTCCAACGGATCCTCCGCCGCAGCATCCTGCAAAGGAACATCACCACGGGTCCGCATACCACCTGCCATCGCACTGGTTGCCGTCCCACATTGCATCCTGCTACCCCTCTCCTGCTCAATATTCAATCCCACCTGACACCCCATTTCCACACCTTGTCCACTATTCACCCCTTCTGCAACATCAGCATCTCTCCCTATATTCCCCATACCCCCTTTTGCACTCCCCCTCCAGACACATTCATCCCATGTTTCTTTTTTCCACTCACTTTACCCCCACTTTTCACAATCTTCTTTGGCCCCATTAAACAGTATTTTTATTTATTTATTATTTATTATTATTTTATATATATATATATAATTATTTATTTATTTATTTAATATAATCAATTACCCACAATCACTCACTCTCCCCACTCCCAAGCAAACACCCCTTCAATTTTGAGTCCCTTAATCTCTCCTTTTAAAAAGGTTACACTGCTGATTTAGGTCCCCTAATTTGCCCATCCAGTTCCTGACCAGGGTTGCACCTGCTTAGCTTCCTGCTTTTGCCATGTGACATACACCTAATAAAAATGTTGCTCATTATTTGCAGCTGTGATCACACTTTCTCCAGTAGTCGATCAAGGTGTGTTACATTCAAGTATTCTGGGTTTGTGTCAAACTTTGTCCCTGAAGTGACTTGCCTTAGGTGGGATTTGAACCAGCAACCTTATGATTATAAGGCTGGTGCTCTAACCACTAGGCCACAGCAGCCACAATAATAATAATTAAAAAAAAAAAAAAAAAAAAAAATTCTACCCCTAACACCTCGCAAACCAGAAGTGCCTTCCCAACACACTTTAACTCACCCACCCCCTCCCAACGTAACACACACTTCAAAAAAAACCCGTGCCGTCGCGATGTTTTCTACGAGGCCACTGCCAAACACCAGCCTCCCCCACCTCAGGTAATCTTTAAAGGGGAATCAAACCAGCAACCTTCTGATTACAAGCTCAGTGCTCTAGCCAGTGCTCCACTGATTAGACATAAGAATTTGTTTCGTTTTTTCTACTTTAAACCCCCCCAACTTCTCTTTCACTCCCTCCTATTCACCCTAACCCTCTCCTACCTAACTAAAAACTTAATTCTGAGCGCCCAAATCTTCCCTATCCTAGCACTTCCCTTCCAGCCAATCCTATCCCTTAATTCCTACCCAATCCCCTTTCTCCCTTTCCTGTTGCTAACCTAAACACTAACTACTTCCAAACTAACTCCCTCCTGCAACTCCCCCCCCCCCTTTCCTTTCTTCTTCTGGCTGCCTGGCTTCAGTCAATGTTAACACCCTCACAGCTTAACTGTGAGGGCTTCCTTATTGTGTATCTGGATTTCAAAAGGCATTTGACAATGTACCTCATAAAAGACTACAGAGGACTGTGAAAAATTACAAGAGGACCTTACAAGACTGGGAGACTGGGCATCTAAATGGCAGATGACGTTAAATGTGAGCAAGTGCAAAGTAAAGCATGTTGGAAAGAGGAACCTGAATTATAGCTACGTAATGCAAGGTTCCAAGTTAGGAGTCACCGACCAAGAAAGGGATCTAGGTGTCATCATTGATGATACATTGAAACCTTTTGCTCAGTGTGCTGTGGCAGCTAAGAATGCAAATAGAATGTTAAGTATTATTAGGAAAGGAATGAAAAACAAAAATGAGGATGTTATAATGTCATTGTATTGCTCCATGGTGCGACTGCACCTCGAATATTGTGTACAATTCTGGAATTAGAAAAGGTGCAGAGAAGGGCTGGGACAACTTCTGTTTGAGGAAAGGCTAAAGTAACTAGGACTCTTTAGCTTGGAGAAAAGACAGCTGAGGGGGAGATATGATAAAGGTCTATAAAATAATGAGTGGAGTGGAAAGGGTAGATGTGAAGTGTCTGTTTACTCTTTCAAAAAATACTAGGACTAGGGGGCATGCGATGAAGCTACAAAGTAGTAAATTTAAAACGAATTAGAGAAACTTTTTCTTCATTCAACGTGTAATTAAACTCTGGAATTCGCTGCCAGAGAATGTAGTAAAGGCAGTTAGCTTAGCGGGGTTTAAAAAAAGGTTTGGATGGCTTCCTAAAGGAAAAGTCCATAGACCATTATTAAAATGGACTTTGGAGAAAATCCACTGCTTATTTCTGGGATAAGCAGCATAAAATGTATTGTACTTTTTTGGGATCTTGCCAGGTATTTGTGACCTGGATTGGCCACTGTTGGAAACAGAATACTGGGCTTGATGGACCTTTGGTCTGTCCCAGTATGGCAATACTTATGTAATTTCAGCAGGATCCAGGCCAAAGTATCAGCCTGCCTGTCTGACATTACTGACTGGATGTCTCACCGCCATTTGAAACTAAACATGACCAAGACTGAGCTTCTTATCTTTCCTCCTAAATTAACATCTCCTTTTCCCCCATTCTCTATCTCTGGGGATAACACTCTCATCCTCCATGTCTCATCAGCTTGTAACCTTGGGGTCATCTTTGACTCCTCTCTCCTTCACTGCACATATTCAACAGACTACTAAAACCTGTCACTCCTTTTCTACAATATCACCAAAATTTGACCTTTCCTGTCTGAGTACACTACCAGAACCCTTATCCACACTCTTATCACCTCTCGCTTAGAGTATTGCAACTTGCTTCTCATAGGTCTCCCACTAAGCCATCTTTCTCTCCTTCAATCTGTTCAGAATTCTGCTGCATGACTTATATTCTGCCAGTGTCGCTATGCTCATATTAGCCCTCTCCTCAAGTCACTTCATTGGCTCCCTATCCATTTCCACATACAGTTCATACTCCTCTTATTGACTTATAAGTACATTCACTCTACAGCTCCTCAGTATCTCTCCACTCTTATCTCTCCCTACACTCCCTCCTCTGGAATTCCGTTCGACTAGTGTATTCTCTCTCTATATCTGCACCCTCTCCTCCAACTGCTCAGACCCGTTCCTTTTATTTGCTGTCACCATATGCCCTGGACTAGACTTCCTGAGCGGGAAGGGGCGGTACATCAAACTCCATCTCTGGAGTATTCTCAAGATCTGAGGGCTAAAGCCGGCATACTTTAGATTGATGCATGGGCTATTTAAACTTCATACCAATTCCTCTTTCTACCACTTTGTTTCAGTCGCACCCATTTTTATCTATATCACACTCGTTAGTGGACTCCCTTATCCCTTATGTTGTCTTTAGTGTTGACGGGTCTCTAGTCTGGTAGGATTGGTTAATCTTCTTTTTGATCAGCGACTGTCGCTCTTTTCATGGCACAGTGGATCGAACACTGTGGAATTATGACCTAGTATAGTTGCTATAGAAATGATTAACTATGGTAAGGTTGTAAGTGAGGGATGGGGCAGTCATAGAGCAAACGGGGGGGTGTGGGAAGGAGGGGCTGGTGACAAAGTGTTGATAGCGTCCGCGGGTTCTGTGCAATGCCCCAAAGAAAGACGGTACTCAGGGAATGGTAAGGAGTGATTTGGGATGAAAAGGGGTGTGAGCAAACTTGGGATGTTGGGGATGGAAGATGATGAATGTGCAGATGTGACTGGTAGGATGAGGAAGCATATAAGGTTGTTGGATAAATGGTTAGATGGGATATGAAATTTGGGATGGCAGGAATATATACTGAGTAAAGGAATGGGGAGGAGAGCTCAGTCACCCTCTGGGAAGCAGTGAAAGTAGTATTAAGGGGGAAGATCATAGCTTATGTTGCAGGCAAGAGAAACGTGAGGGAAGCAAAACTTTAACAATTAGCAAGTGAGAAGTACCTTATGGCAATAACATGTGCCCCAGCTATCTGTGGAATTGAAGCAAAAAATAGCACTCATGAGGTAAAAGGTGAATTGTTTTTTGGCACTAAGGGCTACCCAGAGCATTTATCATTATAAATGTGGCAGGGAATTTTGATATAACTTCCAAGTCCAATTATATGTGTTTTGCTGAAAATGTCTAAAATTCTCATCCAGTACATAGCAATTTTCAAACCAGAAAAAGGTCTTTGCTTCAAAAATCACTATTTTCTGGATGTTTGTGTGCCAGTACATATTTTTTTATTTACCATTTTAAAAACAAACCTAGAGAAAAATGTGCAAAAACAAGCCATAGGGATAGCTGTGTGGAGCAGTGAATTTCATATAAACACCTTATTTTGTATTGTGAGCCCTCCAGAAACACCTACAAATCTATTGTATCTAACTGTATACCACTACAAAAGCCCTAAGGTCTGCAGGTACAGTTGGTATTTTGTGGATTTTAGAAAGGTCACAATTTCCACCACTGACTTTTTAAGATCTATTCAACATATTCAATTGTCTGCAGACACATTATTAGTTTCATTGGATGTCACAGCATTGTATACTTCTATTCCGCAGCAGGGAGCATTGGATGTCATCTTTAGTGCTTTGGAGGCACAGGAGGGTGCACAAAGGTTTTCCACCTCCTTCCTGATGAAAATAGCACAATTGGTGATTCAGTGCAACTATTTTTGGTTCCACGGCAACTTCTATTTACAGACTCAAGGAGTGGCAATGGGAGCTTCTTTGGCCCTCTCAGTGGCCACTCTCTACATTGGGATCATAGAAGAAGAATGCTTATACACTTCTCATTGGTTTGGTTTTATTAGTTTATGGAAACATTTCTTGGATGATATATTCTTTTTTATGGGAAGGAGGAGAACAAGATTTACATGACTTCATGGACTGGTTGAATTCTGAACATTTGAAGTTTACTATGACATACAGTAGAACTCAATTTGGATTTCCTTGATATTTGCCTTATCTGGAAGGGTGATTTTCTATCTACCATGTTGTAGCATAAGGAAGTATCTAAAAATACTCTGCTATACTTCCAAAGCTTTCATCCATACAGGTTTCGATTCAGCCTCCCATCAGTCAGTTCCTCAGAATCTGTAGAATGTGTTCCTCCTTGGAATTATTTTAAGATCAAGCCACTATATCAATGTTCAGATTCTTGACATGAGGCTAGCTCAGGAAAGTCATTCGTAAAGCATATCTGAGAGCACGTTTTGCTCAAAGGGAGTTGTTGCTCCAATATAAGCAAGAAACTACAGTGGATCGCATAGTGGCAGTGCTACCTTTTACTCATATGAGCCATATTTTCATTTCTTTGATAAGGAAATGCTGGCATGTACTTACTGTTCATTTACTTACTGTTCATGCAGCATTTCAGGAATATCCATTGATGGTATTTAGAGGAGGATGCACTATTGGTGAATTATTGACATACAAATGTTTGAATTATTCTGTTGATGCATATCCATTGATAGGACAAGAGTTGTGGTCACTGTATTTGTTGTGATTTGACAATTGAATGATTGGTTTGGCAACATCCCACTACAGGTTTTAAAGTGTATTCTCGTATAAATACTTCATATGAATCCCATGTGATATATTTAATTCAGTGTCCATGCAACAAGATATATATTGGAAGAACGGCATGTCCAATTAAGATCAGATTAAATGAACGTAAGTCTCTCAACAACGGGGAAGTACTCACTGCACCAATGGTGGCGCTTTGGAAGGAGAAGTTTCTGATATCAAATGGAGAGTTTTGGAACAAGTGGACATGGGCCGGGAGGGAAGGGACCAAAATGCTTTTTTCAATTATAAAAAACAAAGGTGAATTTTTAAATTACAAGCCACTGCTCCTGCCGGATTAAACTTTGACACTGATTGGAGCTCCTTGCTGTGACATATTGTCACCACCCCCCTGCGCTCCGTTGTATCTGTGTAGGTTTACCCAACACCTGTTGTTAGTAGTCGTGGCTAATGTTGGGTACCACACGGAGCTCAGGGGATGGTGCAGGAATACTAACCTCGTCCCACCCTTTCAAAAAGATGTGGGAGGAAAAATAAACTAAATAGGATACTTAACCAAATTAACTAAAACCAACACAATATTAAGATTTTCAAACAATAAGTCAACTTTAATTTCAGAAATTTCTATAACAAATATTAGAACATTTAAAGTAGATAATAATTGTAATACCATGTACAGATTAACTCTTTTGTAGTGCTATCTTACTTATTTTTGTACCTCTTTTCCCTTTTAGGTTCACTTTCGTCAGAACATTCCCCAAAATCAGATAAGTATAAATTAACCTTAGCAAACCCAAGTTTGCTCTGTATTTTCTCTCTCTTTGTGAGTATTTCCCTGAATTTGATTCTTTGGGTGTTTTCTTTTCTCTTTTCAGGTCTCCGTAAGCAGCCCACCCCTCTCACCAAGGAAATAAGGTAAGTATTGTTTTTTTAATTTCTTCCCTATTAGTCTTTCTCTCTTTACTTTTAAACACTTTTTGTGTCTCAGAATGTCACTTAGCTGTCGTTGGTTCACTTTCCGTTCTTGTCGCCGTCTTTCTTGCGTGGGGGCCCGTTGTCAATAGATGTCTTGCTTCTGTGAAGTCTTCCTCCTAAACCTTTCCTTAACCAAATGAAATGGGAGCAAAACCCTCTCTTTCTGGGTTGAACTGACACCAGTTTAGCTAAGGAGTGGTATATGAAAAACTGTGGCCAACTCTTCTTCAAAAATAAAATTAATTAAATGTTCCCTATCTTCCAGGTCTAAACTTTAGTTTTTGTTCCCTGCACTTGTGATGAGAGAGATTGATTGTCCCTTTCACACAATCACTCCCACACAATTCTTTTATTCCACTTATTCAAACTCTTATTTTAACTCACTACCCCTTAAGCTATAACTCTACTTCCATTGAATTAAACTTTAAATTTATTCCTAAACCCTTTCCCAAATACACCTTAAGCTACAATTACTATTACCCCAATAACCCTTTATTAACCAATCCCACTTAACCCCTACCTTATACCCCAGTTCCTACAAACCTACCAAATTTTTAAAACTTGTTTTATAAATCACACCTTCCTTTCACACCTCACTTTCATTCACCATCAATCACTAGAAACTTTTCCCAATATCCTATCTTTTACCATTAAAACCCTCCTCTCACTACCAGCACCTCCTCAACACCTCCACTCTCTCTGACCAACAATCTCACTCTGACCAACTGCAACTCCCCAGTTGCCTTGGTAACCAGCCTTGGCTTGCGTTCCAAACCAGCCTTGGCTTGCGTTCCAAGACCCTTCCAGCCAATCCCTGCCTAGAACCAAGATTCCAATCTCCTCTGCTGACCAGCGGAATTCTGGCCAGCAGTGCAAAATCCCCATTTTAACCCCATAGAAACTAATGGAAAAGTAATAAAACTAAATAAAAACCCAATAAAACTTTATCCAAATCACCCCAAAATTTCTACACCAATTAAACTTCCCATTCCCTATTAAATCCTGCTTTTAAAATTTAAAAATACCACTTTTTACAGTCCGCCCGCAATTATCTCTCCTAAACCCCCCTCAAAAATCCCAAAATAATTTGAAACCCACTTTAAAAATTCAATCCCCTTCCCCTCTACCTGCTACGTCGAATTTAAAATTTTACAATGTAATTAACCCCTTAAAACCCACACTACACCAGAACACCCCCAAAAAATATTAAAATTCAAAATGTAACCCCCCACAAAAATAAAGAAAAATACCTCGATTCCAAATATGCAAAAATATTTCCAATCCGTCAAACCCCCGATTTTTTAAAAATAAAAAACCCAATTTATGCAAATTAAAAATCAACCAATTAAAATTCCGGGCCAAACGACCCCTTACCTTAATGTAGAATTTCCCCTCACGTTAAGCCTTCCATCCGTTCCGGTCTCCGACGTCCTGGGACAAAAACGGAGCGTTTTGAAAAATTTGCCCCCAAAACCGCGATTCTTCTGGAGCTCCGGCTTAAAAATCGAGGCCCAGGCTTGTAGGCCTCGCCGGAGCTCCCGCCCAAAAACAGTTCGTGCGCGTGCGCGCACCCCCGTCACACCTCTCACGCTCCTCCCTCGGGCCAGGCAGGCCCCGCTCGCTACCCCCATCAAAAAAAATGACGGCGCTGCTCCTCTTCGCTCCCGGGGACATGCCCAATCGTCCCCGGGAGCCCAAAAACAACGGCGCCGCTTCTCCCTCCAGAGGAGGCACCGGATGGCCCCGAAAATCTCTCGGGAGCGCCACTCTTCTCCCGCAGCGCTCCCATCCACGAAAATGGGCCCAAAATCGGCCCGAAAATCACCGGCCCCCCAAAAAAACGGCCCAACACTCGGGGAACCACAGACCACCTCACTGCGGCCCCAAAGACTGCCCTCCAAAATCGCACCCGGACCCTGCGGCTCCCCTGAGCCCCCCAGAGACCCAGGTAAAAACATTTTTATTTTTTATTTTTTTTTAACCCTGGTTACATTCGCCCATGCTAAAAAAACACAATATTGTCCCCAATATTGTTCATTCTCACAGCCTCACCTTCATGTATTCCAAACAAACAGTATTTCTCACACTAACACCCCACCATTCTATCCAGTCATATCAAACTCATAACCCTTAACTTCATTAAGCAGGCAACATCCCAGTACAAACAAGTTTCGTTATAAACTCTAACCCAGGAATGGAACCATCTGGGTCAAAATAATTTTCAACAGTTTCTGTTGACCACAGTTTTTGCTTGTCAAAATTTCACTGCACTCACATTTGCTGATGAATATTTCCAAATTACATGTTCTATTTTACTTGCAGGTTAACATAAAATGTAATTTTCTGTTAAGTATGTGGAGCAAACTCCCTTAGTGCTCCTATTTGAACTTCTCACTTTCCCCAACCTCTCTTGTCCAGTCAACTCACTGTTTGGATTAACAATGTATTCAGTATAAATGACATATTCACATCCTTTTTCTTTCAATGCTTTTTCATTTTTAGGTAACCCAAGCCTTTCAAAATTTCCTAAACTCGGATTTTGTAACAAATCCGAGTCCTGTACCTCCACCTCCAAATTATATCTCTTTAGTGCATCTCTGTGCACTATCTTCATTCCATGTTCCCTATTTTGTATTCTAATTACATTTGAGTGTTCACCAAAAATTTGTATAACTTTGTAAGGCTGTTCTTCCCATAGATCTTGAATTTTATGTCTCCCACGGAATCCTCGCTCCCGGAGCAACACCCAGTCTCCTACTTGTAGTGTCTCCGCACCCGCCTTCTTATCAAATTGCTTCTTCATCTTCTCAAATTGGATTTCCGTGGTTCTTCTAGCCAAATCTTCAGCGAACTCAAGTTTTGCTCTGTGTGCCTTGGTCCATTCATCCAGATCTTTAACCCTTTCTTCCATTACTTCTTCACATTTGTTCACCAATTCTTTATGTGGTAAAAGACTTTCTCTCCCTAGGAATAAGTACGCCGGTGTAAATCCTGTAGCATGATGTACTGAACTATTGAAAATTTGGTTGACTTCCGGTAAGTACTTGGACCAGTGTCTTTTCTTTTCAGATGGGAAGGTACGAAGAATTTGATGGAATGTTCTATTATATCTCTCGCACCTGCCATTACCCTGGGGGTGATATGGAGAAGTACGCGTCTTTTTGATCCCATACCAGGCACAAATTTCCTGGATCAGTTGCGACTCGAAGGCCGAACCCTGGTCTGAGTGCAACCTTTCCGGCACTCCGTACACTGTAAACCACCTACTAATTAACATCTTGGCTGTGGACTTTGCCGTTTGGTTTTTGGTCGGCACCGCAATTGTGAAACGGGAAAACATATCAGACATTACCAGTACGCTTTCATACCCTCCTGTGTCCCGTTCCAACATAGTATAGTCGATGGCCAGGACTTCTTGTGGACGTACAACGTTAAAGCATCCCAGTTCAGCTCTCTCACGTGGGAAAAGATCTTTCGCAAAACAACATCTCTTGCACCTGCTACACCAATCAATCACATTCTTCTTCATATTACACCAGAAATGACCTTTCCTTAAATTTTTAAAAGTGGTCTCCGCCGCATAATGTCCCATCCTGTCATGGTATATGGTCAGCATCTGCTCCTTCAGCGTGTCAGGTACCACCACTTGTAGTTCATCTTTTCCAGTTCTGCAATCTTCAAATTTCCTGTAAAGGATACCCTCCTTTACACACAGCCTTTCTCTGTGTTTCCATAAGGCTTTCTTCTCTATCGTGTCCAATTCTTCCTTCTCCGGGAAACGGTCTTCTTCTAGCCAGGATATTACACTTTGCAAGGTGCTATCCCCACTTTGCTCCTTTAAAATTTCCGCATTTTGTACCTCAGGGTGAATTCTCCTACACCTCCAACTATTCTTCTTCCTCTTTGCATTCCTTTTGGAACTAACAGAAATCATAGCACATGTTAACTTCAAGAAGTCTTTCTCTAAATCTTCGCTTTCCAACTCCGGCTCTTCTGTGTCAGGCAACCGGGATAGAGCATCAGCCACTGCATTGCTTTTCCCGGTCTTGTATTCCACAGTAAATTCCAACTCCGCAAGCTGAGCCAACCACCTCTGCTCAACCGCTTGCACCTTGGCCGTGTCCAGATATTTCAACGGATTATGATCCGTTCGGAGTACAAATTTCTTATAAATTAAGTACTCCCTAAATTTTTCAGTTGCGGCCCACTTAAGTGCAAGTAGCTCAAGCTTGAAGGCCGAATAATTGTTTGAATTCCTCTCCGACTTCCTGAGTCCTCGGCTCGCAAATGCGATTACCTTCTCTTCACCTCCCTGTATCTGACTGAGTATCGCCCCTAATCCCCGGTTACTCGCATCTGTCGTTAAGATGAAGGGCTCCGTGAAGACAGGATACGACAGAATTGGGGCAGCCAGCATCTTCTGTTTCAACTCTTCAAATGCAGCCTGGCACTCTACAGTCCAGAGTATTTTAGACCCCTCTGCTGCAGATTTCCCGGTCAGGGCATGTAAAGGTGCAGCTACCTGTGCAAAATTTTGCACAAATCGTCGGTAAAAACTCGCGAAACCTAAAAAGCTTCGAACCTCAGTCTTGGTGGTAGGGATTTTCCACTCCCGAAGGGCCTTCACTTTATCCAGATCCGTAGCAACTCCTTGTTTTGACACGATATACCCCAGGTACCTGACTTCCTGGCACAATATTCGGCACTTGGATGGCTTTAGCTTCAGGCCATGCCTTCTCATACGCGTGAAAACTTGCTCCAGTCTCACGAGATGCTGGTCGAAGGTGGATGCAAATATGAGGATGTCATCCAGGTACAACAGGAGAATATCAAAGACGTACTCAGCAAGAACCGTTTCCATCAATCTTTGAAAACTAGCTGGCGCGTTACAAAGACCAAACGGCATTCTTGTCCACTCAAATAACCCCATAGGTGTTGTCACCGCCGTCTTCTCCATATCCCCCGGGTGCATGCCCATCTGAAAATAACCGGAAGTCATGTCAAGAGATGAGAACCAGTTGGAGTTTCCAAGTGCATCCAGGGACTCATCTATCCGGGGCAATGGATATGTATCCCTTATTGTGACTGTATTGAGTTTTCTGTAGTCACAGCAGAATCTTATGCTACCGTCCTTCTTTTTAATTACAACAGCGGGAGAAGCCCAGGGACTCTGACTCCTCCTCAGGATACCTTGTCGCAGCAGGTCATTGACATGTTCCTTGAATTGTTCAAATATGTGAGGGGAGACTCTCCTGTAAGGCTGTCTGATGGGATGCGACTCTCCAGTATTAATTTTATGGGACACCAGATTGGAGAACCCAATATCCGAATCACTTGTTGAAAACACCGCTCTGTGTTTCCACAACAACCCCTTCAAACGGCTAGCTTGTTCTGAAGACAATTTGTCCCATTCAACTTTTACTTTTGGAAGCTCTTGTTCCCGAATCTCTTCAATACTCTCTTCTTCACTGAACTCCACTTCAGTCAGGATCTGTGCAGGCTGATGAACTTCTGCTATTTGAGATCTTCCCGGGATGACCACATCTCGCACTCCGGTATTTATCATTCTTACTAGGACATTTCCCCGATTCTGGGTGACTAGCGTGTTGGCCACCATTATTTTGTCTGGCAGGTTAATTCTTCTGGATGCTGAGACTAACAATCCTCCAGATGTCCCTCGGATTCGTTGGCATTTTCCCACGATAATCCGCTCAGACATCGCCGGGATAATTTGTCCAACACTACCTTGAACCTTAACAAGGCCGTACAATTCTTTCCCTCTGGTCACACGCTTCTCCTTGATCTGGGACAGGATGCCTGAAATTTTTGCAGGTTCCAGAACGAACGCTGAAAGGTCTTTGAATAGCCCTTCTAGGTGTTGCAACACGTTCATCCCTACAATTCCCTGCACCGGATTTCTCTCGATTTTTCCATCCTGAAAGTTGTCCTTCACAACGAAAATACACCGTTGTGGTACAAGCTGTCCCAGACATCTGACATCTGCATCTATATACCCGAGAACGGGAAGTTCAGTACCATTGACTGCTACCAGGGTAAGTTGACTCGCGTCCATCAACTGTTCAGTGTGAGGGAAATTCTTATAGAAAAAGCTAGCCAGAATCGTGGACACATTAGATCCGGTGTCCACTGTACACAAGGTTTCTATCCCCTCAATTGAAATCTTGAGGGCTTGCTCCAATTGCCCTTTCTCCCAGCAACTTCTCTTCCGGAGTCTCTTCATTCTCCTGAAACCTCTGCATTCGCACCACGGACTTACTGGAATCTACTTTTGAATTAAACTCCTCCCGCTGTCTCTCATTTCTCCTTGGCTCACCACTAGGACCTGGTTTCTCGGAATTTGCTGGTCCCCCGGAGGTGAATGATTGAGGATTATCTCGTTTCACTCTTTCACTATAACACTCCCTAGCAAAATGACCTGGTTCATTGCATCTAAAGCAAATCACCTCACCCGAACTTGTCCTGGACGGTCTATACTGAGGTAAACCCCCATAGCCTCCACGGAAACTAGCTGGTCTCATTTCCCTTCGTTCTCTTCTTTGCCTGCTCCATTCCTCTTCCTGTCTCTCGCAAAGCCTTGAGAACATCTGGGTCATATGCTGCATTAGCACTTCTGCAGATGGAACTTCCGGCCTACGGTAATCTCCGGCCTCTTCACGAGTTCTCTGTAAAATTTTTCTTGGTGAGGGCTCTGCCGGAACCAACCCTCTCTCTTCACCTGCCCAGCGAATAGCTGCCTGCATCAGCTCCGGGAAAGACATATCAGGATTATCTTCGCTACGCTTTGCAATTTCCCTCTTCAGCCCTTCGTCTTTAAGTCCAATAACAAATTGTTCCTTTAAGGACTCATCAGGGTTATTGATCCTTCGGCGGTCCCTCTTGGTAATGGCCTCCAACTTCTCTTGAAGCTTGTATCCAAACACCCGGATAGGCTCTCCTTCTTTCTGTCGCAAATTATAAAATTCTTGGATTCTTATCCCGATGGCAACTTTATCTCCAAACACCTGCCTAAGCAGGTTATAAACTTCCTCCACTGTACATTCTCGTGGCAAGGAATATTTCACGGTATCCAGCGCTATGCCCCGGAGATGGTCCCTGATCACCTCGACCTGGTCTTCTTGAGGCACTCTCATTATCCTCATCCTGGTTCTCATCTTGTCTATCCACTCTTCGATACTTAAGTCTTCAGCACTCTTCGGAAATCCGTGGAAATCAGGCATAGTTCGGTCCTGTGGAATGATCACAGTGTGGGTGACAATTTGTGGCACGGCCCGACTCGCTGAAGCTTCTCCCTCCATCTTCTGTTAGGGTGTCGCTCCAGGAACAAAGACCCCCCAAGAGACACTCACACAATACCTTTTTTTTTTTTTTCAAATATTTTATTGCTGGCAGCCGCCTCAGTCTCAATTCTTCACCCAGAACAGCCTCTACTTTTACTTAAAGGTAAAATGTAGTTAGAACACTCTCCTACCCCAAATGTGCTTGTTAATTTAGGCAAGTATCCTGCCGACTACGCCAATTCTGTCACCACCCCCCTGCGCTCCGTTGTATCTGTGTAGGTTTACCCAACACCTGTTGTTAGTAGTCGTGGCTAATGTTGGGTACCACACGGAGCTCAGGGGATGGTGCAGGAATACTAACCTCGTCCCACCCTTTCAAAAAGATGTGGGAGGAAAAATAAACTAAATAGGATACTTAACCAAATTAACTAAAACCAACACAATATTAAGATTTTCAAACAATAAGTCAACTTTAATTTCAGAAATTTCTATAACAAATATTAGAACATTTAAAGTAGATAATAATTGTAATACCATGTACAGATTAACTCTTTTGTAGTGCTATCTTACTTATTTTTGTACCTCTTTTCCCTTTTAGGTTCACTTTCGTCAGAACATTCCCCAAAATCAGATAAGTATAAATTAACCTTAGCAAACCCAAGTTTGCTCTGTATTTTCTCTCTCTTTGTGAGTATTTCCCTGAATTTGATTCTTTGGGTGTTTTCTTTTCTCTTTTCAGGTCTCCGTAAGCAGCCCACCCCTCTCACCAAGGAAATAAGGTAAGTATTGTTTTTTTAATTTCTTCCCTATTAGTCTTTCTCTCTTTACTTTTAAACACTTTTTGTGTCTCAGAATGTCACTTAGCTGTCGTTGGTTCACTTTCCGTTCTTGTCGCCGTCTTTCTTGCGTGGGGGCCCGTTGTCAATAGATGTCTTGCTTCTGTGAAGTCTTCCTCCTAAACCTTTCCTTAACCAAATGAAATGGGAGCAAAACCCTCTCTTTCTGGGTTGAACTGACACCAGTTTAGCTAAGGAGTGGTATATGAAAAACTGTGGCCAACTATTCTTCAAAAATAAAATTAATTAAATGTTCCCTATCTTCCAGGTCTAAACTTTAGTTTTTGTTCCCTGCACTTGTGATGAGAGAGATTGATTGTCCCTTTCACACAATCACTCCCACACAATTCTTTTATTCCACTTATTCAAACTCTTATTTTAACTCACTACCCCTTAAGCTATAACTCTACTTCCATTGAATTAAACTTTAAATTTATTCCTAAACCCTTTCCCAAATACACCTTAAGCTACAATTACTATTACCCCAATAACCCTTTATTAACCAATCCCACTTAACCCCTACCTTATACCCCAGTTCCTACAAACCTACCAAATTTTTAAAACTTGTTTTATAAATCACACCTTCCTTTCACACCTCACTTTCATTCACCATCAATCACTAGAAACTTTTCCCAATATCCTATCTTTTACCATTAAAACCCTCCTCTCACTACCAGCACCTCCTCAACACCTCCACTCTCTCTGACCAACAATCTCACTCTGACCAACTGCAACTCCCCAGTTGCCTTGGTAACCAGCCTTGGCTTGCGTTCCAAACCAGCCTTGGCTTGCGTTCCAAGACCCTTCCAGCCAATCCCTGCCTAGAACCAAGATTCCAATCTCCTCTGCTGACCAGCGGAATTCTGGCCAGCAGTGCAAAATCCCCATTTTAACCCCATAGAAACTAATGGAAAAGTAATAAAACTAAATAAAAACCCAATAAAACTTTATCCAAATCACCCCAAAATTTCTACACCAATTAAACTTCCCATTCCCTATTAAATCCTGCTTTTAAAATTTAAAAATACCACTTTTTACAGTCCGCCCGCAATTATCTCTCCTAAACCCCCCTCAAAAATCCCAAAATAATTTGAAACCCACTTTAAAAATTCAATCCCCTTCCCCTCTACCTGCTACGTCGAATTTAAAATTTTACAATGTAATTAACCCCTTAAAACCCACACTACACCAGAACACCCCCAAAAAATATTAAAATTCAAAATGTAACCCCCCACAAAAATAAAGAAAAATACCTCGATTCCAAATATGCAAAAATATTTCCAATCCGTCAAACCCCCGATTTTTTAAAAATAAAAAACCCAATTTATGCAAATTAAAAATCAACCAATTAAAATTCCGGGCCAAACGACCCCTTACCTTAATGTAGAATTTCCCCTCACGTTAAGCCTTCCATCCGTTCCGGTCTCCGACGTCCTGGGACAAAAACGGAGCGTTTTGAAAAATTTGCCCCCAAAACCGCGATTCTTCTGGAGCTCCGGCTTAAAAATCGAGGCCCAGGCTTGTAGGCCTCGCCGGAGCTCCCGCCCAAAAACAGTTCGTGCGCGTGCGCGCACCCCCGTCACACCTCTCACGCTCCTCCCTCGGGCCAGGCAGGCCCCGCTCGCTACCCCCATCAAAAAAATGACGGCGCTGCTCCTCTTCGCTCCCGGGGACATGCCCAATCGTCCCCGGGAGCCCAAAAACAACGGCGCCGCTTCTCCCTCCAGAGGAGGCACCGGATGGCCCCGAAAATCTCTCGGGAGCGCCACTCTTCTCCCGCAGCGCTCCCATCCACAAAAATGGGCCCAAAATCGGCCCGAAAATCACCGGCCCCCCAAAAAACGGCCCAACACTCGGGGAACCACAGACCACCTCACTGCGGCCCCAAAGACTGCCCTCCAAAATCGCACCCGGACCCTGCGGCTCCCCTGAGCCCCCCAGAGACCCAGGTAAAAACATTTTTATTTTTTATTTTTTTTTAACCCTGGTTACAATATGGTTGGTTTAATTGGCTGAGCTATTAATTGAATGTTCTGATGGCATCTGGAAGTGCTAGTAGATGCCATTTTGAATACAATGTAAGTATTTGATGAACATTAGCATTATACATAATATGTAGTAGTTTTACTTGTTTCCATAATTACAGTTCCTTTTCATAAGTTGTTTTGAAACTGTTTTTGAATTTTACAGAACTCATCCCTGATGCAGCTTACCATCAGAGCAAAACATAGCCCATGTTGTCATTAGTCCTTTTTAAGCTAAGCAAAATAAGTTTTTTTTTAAATAAAATAGTAAATAAAAGTTTCTTCCAAAAAATCCACTTCAAACAGCAATTAGAAATAAAAAAATTATTGTCACTGTGAAACCGATAAAAATAACAGTGAATCACTGGGTAGTGATCCCATAGTAACATAGTAACATAGTAGATGACGGCAGAAAAAGACCCGCACGGTCCATCTAGTCTGCCCAACAAGATAAACTCATATGTGTATACCTTACCTTGATTTGTACCTGTCTTTTTCAGGGCACAGACCGTATAAATCTGCCCAGCAGTATTCCCCGCCTCCCAACCACCAGTCCCACCTCCAACACAGACTGTATAAGTCTGCCCTTGATTTGTACCTGTCTTTTCCATATGTAAATGAGTCACCACTGAGCTTTCTGAAGAAAATTAAGGAGTTGTTTGTATGTTGTTAACATGTGTAACCAGGTCACCCTTCTGGATGAGACTGAGGCCATCCCTGTTTAGCTTCCTTTGCCTCCCGTGGGCTGAGCCAGCCTGTAGCCTCTCCTTCTCTCTTGCTCTCTCTCTCTCTCTCCCTCCTGTTGCTTTTAGAAACTCTTGCACACTCAACATCCTTAGAAAACAATCAAACCTCCAGCAGCACTATCTCTTAACAGCAGACAGTTTTGGTGGTTAGGTGTTTCCACATAATCTCTTACAGAGTACAGTCTCAGTTTTTCACATGCACAATCCTGTTCAGCAACACAATCCACCTTTTAGCAGCACTACCTTTTAAGAGCAGACAGTTCAGCAGCAAGACATTTCACCTAGCCTCCTCTCCACTGCCTTACTCTCAACTTTCCCAAAGTCCACAGTCGGGGCAACACAGAGGCCACAAAAAATCTCACCTTGTCTGCACGAGATAGGGCCAAACCACCCACTACCATACACTCCTCCTTTCTTTCTCTTTCCACTTCCCCTTTATTACAATCCATCTCCTCCTCCTCCCCAAGCTCCACAAGTTGTTCCTCATCTCCAGGATCAGACCTCATTTCCCAATCAGTCATTCCTCCCTCCCCCTCCTGGGAGTTCAGCTGACCCTGCACTGGCTTCTGGGGAGAGTAGTTTTTCTCCTGAACAAAAGCTTTCTCTGGCAGTTTGGCCACTAGAGGGCGCACTGCTCGCTGAGCAGGGCTGACTGACAAGGGCTGCTGATGTCTAAAAGAACCACTATCCCCTTTTCCCCACGTCAGCACTCGAGTGCTCACACATGTTTTAACATGTTGTTAACATGTTTTAAGAGTTATAGCACTGGGATAGAGATTGTTATGTTGCACACTTAAAGCATTTATGTATGTAAAGTGGGAGTAGTGAATTTTATTTATTTAATTTTTTAATTTATTAGGATTTATTTACCTCCTTTTTGAAGGAATTCACTCAAGGCGGTGTACAGTAAGAATGGATCAAACATGAGCAATAGGCAGTTATAGCAGTAAAAGTATTCAACTAACAATACAAAGTATGGCATGGTATACTGTTTGCAATGTCAACACAATACGTAACAGAACATTATAATTAATAGTGATGGGTAAGGCAAAGTTGTAACATATAGATGGGTAAGAAAGTAGGAGGAGTTAGAAAGTAAGGTGACTGATTTGAAGAAAGTTGCACATGAGGTCAGAGAGATGGTTAAATATTACCTCAGCTAGAATAGGAGTGGATAAACACTATTCTATAATTGCATGCTAAAATGATATTGTGTGTAATTGTCAGAGGGGCATGTACATGGACAGGGCAAGGGTGGGAGCTAACATTTAACTTATAAAATACTAACATGCACAAATACCCTCTCTGTTGAGTGATGTAATCAGTTTCTCATACTGTGTCATTGCCAAAAAAATCATTAGTCAGCATATTCAATTTTTATCACACAATTTCAAAAAACTTTTAATATAGAACTTTTTTATATTAAATATATAAATGTACTCAGAAACAGGTGCCCTACTACATAATAACCACCAAAAAATTGTTAGGATGTGCTCAGAACCAGCTGTCCATCTACATGAGGATAACCAATCATCCCATCATCGCACATAAAGTCTTATATGGGTCCAATTGGTTAGCATTACCACTGCCACACAAGTATATAAAAATGTCCAATCCTTAACAATAATGCTCCAAATTGTGAACAACAACTTCTTGAATAATATAAACTTATTATGTTGTGAATCTTCTTCTCCAGCTTGGCACACTGATGAGATGGACTTTCAGTATGGATGGTCAATCTCCTTATCCACCATGTGTTTAAAAACAATCAATGATCAATCTTAATCGTTCCTTTCATCGAATGTTGTTTTCAAAGGGGTTGGGGGGCTGGGAAATGGACGTGCAGCAAAATTAAAACCAGTGTGCATCTATTTATAGCCTGAGCTCTTAATGCCAGCCATTGACTTGGCAGTAAGGGTTCACGCATTACCCACGTGGTAACCATCCAGCATGTGCTAACTGCCGATTACCACCAGGAACACCTCTGTGGTACAAAATAGAAAATTATTTTCTATTGCGTGTTTTGGGCATTTGCCAAACTCAGAATAACCACTGGGTGCACATGCTAGCCAGACAGTAATGCTGATTTGATGCATGCTGGATGTGCCTAGGCCCTTACACAACTTTATAAAAGGGCCCCTTAGAGAACTCTCAAAGTCTGAATTTAAGGGCCATGTTTACTATGCCATGCTGTAGGCACGTTAGCATTTTTAGCGTGCACTAAAAATTAGTATGTGCTAATGCTAAGAGACACCTAGAGGAATATATGGGTGTCTCCAGCATTAGCACACGCTAAAAATGATAGCGCACCTTAGTAAACAGGATCCTAAGATTTTTAAACTTTCCACAATCAAGATTGACCATGGTGAGAGATCTCTTTCATAATTTTTTCAAACTGTGTTAAAATATCTGTAAGTGGCCTTTCCACCTCTGTAAAAAAATATATTTTATGTGACCTCAACAAGAAAAACAAAAAATACCTCTTAGGTTTAGGTTTAATAAATGTTATTAGATTTTAAGGGTAACAAACATCCAAATACCTCTTAAGACTTGAATATTCCAGAAATTTTGGAATCTTCAGAAGTAGGTGTAACAGCTAGAACTACTTTATTAGTTTCCTTTGTTTTCCATCAGGATAGAGACTCGATATTGAGATTGTATTATAAGACAGCAGATACCTCATGTATGGGTGAGAAGGTGCAGGTGTCTCCTGATGTCTCTAAGTGGACGCAATCTAGAAGGAAGAAGTTGTTGGATTTACGTTCTGCTGTTACCTCTTTAGGAGCTTCCATTCAACGTAGATTTCCTTGTAAATGTTTGGTGGTATATAAAAATGTTCGGTATATTTTCTACAATTCAGTTCAGTTAAGAGTTTTTCTTGAAGGGAAAGGTATTACTTTTCCTCGACACCCAGCTTGTTAGGGTCATTTTTGGTGTGTTAGTTACATGAGAGGGATTTCTTACTTTTTTTCTCCTTCAACTATTTTCTTATAATGTATATCCATCTTCCAATTGATTTACTTTCTTGGTTCCCTCCTTAATGCGGGCTAAGTTAAAGATATGTTTCCTATATGTTCTTTTCTAGAACGATTTGATTGTATTGCATTGTAATGATCTGGATTTCTTTGATGTATTATGTTAATGTGCAAATAAAAATAAATAAATAAAGTACCAACACAAAGTGCCCTGTTTACTAAGCCACGCTATAGGTGTGTTAAGTGTTTCTGGTGCACACTAAAATTAGCACATGCTAACACTAGAGACACCCATAGGAATATATGGGTGTCTCTAGCATTTAGCATGTGCTAATTTTAACAAATGCTAAAAACTCTAGCGAACCTTAGTAAACAGGGCCCTAAATATCAAATATAAGGTGCACTAGAAATAATTATGTGTAATCAAAATAATTATATAGAAAACTTATCTGAACCTCAGAGCCAACATCCAGGACTGAGGAAACAATTTCCAAAATATTTAAATATTAATGCCAACACATTAAACACTGTCTTCAAACTTCGCTCTACTTCACATCAACTATAAATCAAGAGTACATTCACTTATCCAGTATATATATATATGAGATCATCAGATAGCGTGTGTGCTTCCATCTTGGCTAACTGAGCCATGCAGATTTCAGATTTCAAGGGGCACCACCGCAATCCTCATAGACTTTCATATTATTTTTTATATTATTTCTTTTTATCAAAAAATAAGTTTCTAAGATTATATCTTTTCCAGTTTTCAACATTTAAATGATTATTCATCAAAATACTTAGCTTAAACACGTCATTTAAATGAGGCTACAGAAAAATACTTAGCACATCAGACCTTGTATAAAATAATATTTCCCCAATTTTATGGTCAAATATCATCAATAAGGTGTGATGTCACCTGCATCCAGAGTCCATAAACTCTAAAATCAAACATTTACAATGATTAAAAGATAAATATACTTTAAAACTCATCGTTAATAGCCATGATAAAAAGAAAGCATGATAATAAAACAATTGCTTTTAAAATAATTAAATCAGTGAGCAAGTAAGACAAACAATTCCATAAGTGTAAATAAGTTGACATTGGATAGGTGGGATAATTTGAAAAGATGATACTACAAATATCTGAACATTGAATAGGTAAAGTTAGCAATAAATACCATCTGTTGATGGAATTGTATTTTCATACATAAAAATGATAAAACCTATTTTCTCAGACCTCTAAGAAAACACTATGTTAAAAATGATCATTATCAACTTACTGAATGGTAAACACTATCAATAAAATATGAAATTATAAATGTAAAGCAAAAGTTACATTAATTTATATTTAAAAAATGCAGTTGCTATGCATACAGTTATTGAGCTTTTTGTAGAAGCCATTATTTGAAAATGTTAAAGCTTCATATCCAATGATGATGTCACTCAATTTAAGTAGTGAGTTTCACAGATAATGTGCTAATCCAAACAACAAGCAAGTACAAAATAGAGAGACGGGACATACATATAACTTATACTGACAGAGCAATTATCTGTGGGGAAAGAGCTATGATAATGTGTGAAATGTTTTGTAGGCTCTAAATAATAAGGTGCCACAATAATATGTAAATAGCTTCCTGATCGGTACTATAAGGAATAGTCACTGAGCTGTAAAATATGCAAAGAAATTTAAATATATGTGTCTGGAAGACTGAACAAGTGCTTCCTAACTGTTTTCTGTGTGCAAGGAGTGATTTTTTGTTTTTTACATATAAGTAAAGGAATCAACTATTTAAATATAAGCCTCTAAAAAAAGAAGACACCTCATTTATGTGTGTGGTGACCTCTAAATAGAATATTTTAGATCATGTATGGCTTGTGAGCAAGTCCAAGTAAAGGTGCTGCATATGATAGAGAAATGAAAATGCCGAGTTCCCCAATGTGTGAATATACAAGAAAATCATGCACTAACGTATTTAGACAAAAAAAAAACAGCGAACGGTGAAATAAAAACCAAGCGATACTTACTAGTGAACATGTAACCTGTTGGCAGTGTTTTTTTTTTTTTTTAAATCAAAACCGTAGCATACAATGGTGATTTTTAATGGAATTTGGTGTGAAAGAAAGTTTGTTAAAATGTGATAAAAAAGACATCTGTCTTAGAAACATATACAAATTATGCATTACTGACTAAGGGGCCCTTTTACTAAGTTGCACTAAATGGTCCATGTGCTCTGATTAGTGTGTGGGTTTCCCCGTGTGCTGAGGTCACTTTTAGCGCAGTTGTAAAATCGCCACACTTCCATTTTTTTCCATTAATGGCCAGGCACTAATTTACAAATTAGTATATGGTCATTAGCATGTGAGTCCTTACCAACACCTGTTTAGTAGATGGAAAGGGTTCATGCACTAACCATGTGCTTTCAGTTTGCATTCAGCAATGTAACTGTGTGAACTGAATAGCGCTGGGCACACCTACTCTCCACCCTCAAACACTGGGAAGCATGTGCATATACCTGAACTACCACAGGGAGTCTGAGCACACCCCACAGTAGTACATTTTGGCACACAGGAGACACACTTTAGTGCTTACTGCTGCTTAGTAAAAGGACCCCTCAATATACTATATGAAATTCAAAGTAATTTTAAAGAAAAAGTATTTCATCTCTGCTTCTCCCCCTCTACAAGCACCTTCTCTACAGTCACCCATTCATCAAACTGGGGAAATGTCTTTGTCAGCAGAGCCCCTAACTAACTGGTTCTTTCCTTCATTTACTCCTCCCCCTTAGTGGGAATATACAAGTGATGTCAGATGCTTTGCTCCTTTTTTGGCAGCCTCCTGCTTTTGTCATGAACCAGCTTGCATCTGATTGGCCTGAACTTCCAATCCCAGCTCAGCTGTTTTTGGGACTGGAAGTTCAGACAGTCGATGGACTTTAATATTAATGTATTCAGAGTTAGCTCATACCTTTTGCAGTAGTAGCTCAAGGTGAATAACATTCAGCTACACTAGGTATTTCTCTGTCCCCAGAGAGTTTACAATCTAAGATTGTATCTAAGATAGGATTACAAGCTGGCTGGGAGTGGAGGAGTGGCCTAGTGGTTAAGGTGGTGGACTCTGATCCTGAGGAACTGAGTTTGATTCCCACTTCAGGCACAGCTCCTTGTGACTCTGGGCAAGTCACTTAACCCTCCATTGCCCCAGGTACAAATAAGTACCTGTATATGTAAGCCACATTGAGCCTGCCATGAGCGTGAAAGCGCAGGGTACAAATGTAACTAAAATAAAAAAATAAAAATCTTTCCCCTCTACCTCTTCCTCCTATCCCTACTGTTAGACTTCCAAACAGTGAGTTGATAATAGCAGCAGATTTGAAGACATGCTGCTTCCAATTGCCCTTAGACCCTTTCTCTGTGCTGTGTCTAGCTTTTTCTGACATAACTTCCTGTGAGCAGGCATGGTACAAGCAAGGGTCTGAGGATGGCCAGAATCAATGTGTGTTCTACACTACCACTGCCAAGGACTTACTGTGTTTGGAGGACTATGAGCAGAAGGATAGTGGTAGAGAGAAAGATGTCAATGCTGTGAACAGGATGGAAGGGAAAGAAAAAAGGGACAAACTATGAGCAGAAGGATAGTGGTAGAGGGAAAGATGTCAATGCTGTGAACAGGATGGAAGGGAAAGGAAAAAGGGACAAATTCCAGACCTGTAGAGGGTGGGGGAGGGAGAGAGAGAGAGGGAGAGTTGCCAGACCTACAGGATGGAGAGCTGCCAGACCCATGGAGGGGGAGGGAGAGGGAGAAATACCAGACACATGGGGGCTGAGATGCCATATATAAAGGGGATGGAGGTGGGGAACCTAAAAGGTGAGGAGAAATAAAAGAAGAGAAATGCTGAACGCCAGGAAGGAAATGCTGGACTCAATGGGGTGAGAGAAAGAGATAGGACCAGGAGGGTGGGGCAAGAGAGACGAGAGATGCTGGACCAATTGGGGTTATAATCGATTCTGCTCTGACTTTTGAGGAACAAATATCTGACGTAGTGAAAAAATCTTTTTTCCATCTTAGGAGACTTCGGTCAGTTAGGAATTCAATTAGTAAGGATTCCCTTAAAATGTTGACATCTGCTTATATTACCTCACGCTTAGATTATTGTAATATCATATATTCAGGGATCACTCAAGCTAGCTTGAAATGACTACAAAGAATACACAATACTGCAGCACGTATGATTTGTAGGGCCCGGAGGGATGACAAAGTAACACCTTTACTACATCAACTGCATTGGCTTCCGGTTGAAGCAAGAGTTAAGTTTAAAGCCTTAGTTTTGACCCATAAGGCTTTTTATACACTAAATCCTGACTATCTGTCAAATCTAACTATTCCTTACACTGCCACACGAACCCTTAGATCCATGACAGACAACAGGTTAGTGATTCCTCCTCTCGCTAGGGCTAGATGGGAATCTACACGGAATTCGGCTTTTTTCTATTTGTCTCCCTCTCTTTGGAATGGCCTTCCAAAAGAGATCAGACTTGAGAAATCTTACTTTCATTTTCGGAAACTTTTGAAAACCTTCTACTTTATCGATTATGTAGAACAGAATTTAGAATAATGGAAGAAAGGTTATAAATGGGCATCTGTAATATATATTAAATCAAAACTGTATTATTTGTCTGTGTAGATTATATTATGTATTTAATTTTGTATTTGCGGTATTCTCCTGTATACTAATCATGAGTTATACTGTTTTTCATCTTATGTAGCTAGTTTGTGGGTTTGCTGTGCTTTCCTGTAATGATTGGAGTTCTAATGTTTGTCCAATTTGTACTTATTGTATTGCTTCTTTTATAAATTGTAAACCGTTCTGTCTTGCAGTAGCAATAAGATACGGTATATAAATTGACGTAAATAAATAAATAAATAAATAAAAAATTGAGATAGGAAGGGACAGGGGAGAGAGAAGGAGTAGTAATGACCCTGGGGGTGTTAGGTACAGGTTGAGAGGATGAGAGAAGGGATAAGCTAGACAGGAGGACCAGGAATACAGATAAAAAATGCTGGGCATGGAAAAAGTATAGGGACAAGGAGAAGGGGTGATGCTGGACATAGGGGAACAATAGTGATACTGAGGGGGCAAATACTGAACAAGGAGGGAGGATAGAGATGGGGCATAGAGGGGAGATGCTTGGTATGACAGATAAAGAACACAGAGGGAAGATGAATGGTGGACACTGAAATAGATGAAATGTCAAATAGACAGGGAGAAAAAACAGAGACAAACAGAAAAGTGACACTGGGACCAAAGTAAATGGAAAAACAAAATGCTCAGAAAACAAAGGTAGAAAAATATTTTATTCTGAATGTATTATTTAGAATATGTTTTCTTTGGCAAATATGCATCTTTGATATCTTGTATATCAGTTTCTTTTTCTCTAATACAACTGTTCATGTAGAATCTGTGTTCTTCAGGTTTCCAGTTCAGTTTTCTGACTTCATATCACAATTACTGATCTGTGGTCTCTTCCTTCATATTTGTTGAGGGTCTGTCTGTGTTTTATGTGGGTGACCAAGGTACAGTATTATGATAGTATATAGTTTCTCTGAGGTATTCTGCTATGTATCAATATTCAGCCGGCAACAGTCTGTTTTTTTTTTTAATGCTGAATATTTCCAGCTACATTTGTCCCAGCTATTCAGTACTGTGCCATATCTGGGCACCACAAATGAATATCTGGTGTTAATTAAAGTGGGGCTGGCCAAGGAGCTTATGCTGGGACACAGGTAACTTTTTATAGTGGTCAATCATTTCAATCCATCCCCCCCTGTGGAACATCCCCAACCTTCCAATCCCCCTCTCACCCACCTGAAGTAACCACCCTCCTTCCGACCCACTCCCTAGGTCTACCAGGGATCCTGGTGGTCCAGTGGGGGTGGCAGAGGCAGGTGCAAAGCCCACTCACTCCTGCCTCTAGCGACTGCTACAGCAGAATGGCTACTGTGACTACTAGTGGCAACCCCATGGTGCTTGGTAGCTCTCAGCTGGTCTGCTACTACTTAGCATAGGCCTTAGCTTCTTGCCACTTAACTTTCTTTCTGAGAAGTTCTGACAGAAGAGGAAATTTCTCTGGTAAGTGACATTATTATGTTGCTCTGTGCTTGGAAACTTAAAGATTGGATTTAAAAAATGAATTCTAGGATATTGATAAACACAGTTAGAATTAAGGGCCCTGTTTACTAAGACATGTTAGCATTTTTAACGCGCCTGCAATTAGCGCTTACTAACTGTGTAGGCGCCTATAGGGATATTGTAGGCATGTAAACAGAACACGCATACATGGTTAACGTGCATAAAAAATGTTAATGTGCCTATAATGCGGCTTAGTAAACAGGGCCCTAAAAAAAAAAGAAGCAAACTTTATTATCTAGTCTCCATACCCTTTCCCCCGTAGTTTTAAAACTTGAATTTTCTGCCACAGCATTAACATATTATAGAAGGAAAAGCAGGGACTAGTTCAGTCTTACAAAAACAAATAAATAAATAAAAGAGAGAAGTAAGCATAATTAACTAGTTTCCATAGTGTATAACCCTTTTCCCCATAGTTTAAAACTGAAAATTTCTCTTGAGGTAGAAACTTAACAGCCAACAGTATTAGAACGGATAGTAGCAAGGTTC